>NC_080840.1:33743617-34050529 GCF_030435755.1 Ochotona princeps
ATTTACTTATAAATATTTGCTATTTGCTTATTATAGATACTTATTAGAATATAGCATTTTAATAGGTAAAATGAATGCAATAAATATATCTGGAGGTTTAAAAACACATTGCAAGCAGGTATGGCTGGTGTTCATGCTTTAGAATATGTTTAAAAAGAGATACATTCATTCTTTAGAATATGTTTAAAAATATGTTTAAAAAGTGGTGGCCTTCCTCCTTGCAAGTCAAATGGCACTACACTTTTCATAGTCAAGTATACTCCTAATCCAAAAGACACAAATATGTAGTTGCTTACACATCTATGGGGTGAAACTTGAACAAACCTCTTAAAAATAATTTTGAAAAATGCAACACTAAGAAAGAAAAAAACACTCTATGATTTGCTTCCTGCTTACTTTGTGTAAAATTTGAGGAATTCTGGAAGAGTGGGCTTGGGTAGTGGTAAGAATTGAGTAATAGTATGTGTGCTGCTGAAGCTACAAGTTCAGCCACAAGTTGAACAATACACCTGTTCTTGCTGGGAGGACTCAGTAGACACCCGATCCATCTTAGTGTGTGTGTATGGGACCACCTCTTAGAAGATCCCTCACAAGCATTCACTGTGCGTGTGCGTGATGGCTTGGAGTGGCATAGAGAGCAAGTGTTTTCATTTAATCTGGGAGGCCCCATGTGTGAAATCAACACCTACCAGAAGCCCCCTAGGAAGAATCCAATCTCTGTGTCTTGTGGTTTTGTGTGGTTGCCAGCAATCCATGCCTTTCTTATTTTTTAAAGTCAGATTTACAGAGAGGAGGACAGACAGAGGGGAAGATCTTTCATCTACTAGTTCCCCAGGTGGCTGCAAAGGCTGGAGCTGCACCAATCTGAAGCTAGGAGCCAGGAGCCTCTTCTGGGTCTCCCACATGGGTGCAGGATCCCAAGGCTTTGGGCCGTCCTTGACTGCTTTTCAGGCTACAGGCAGGGAGCTGAATGGGAAACTGGGTCGCTGGAATTAGAACCGGCGCCCATATGGGATGCTGGCTTGCACAAGGTGAGGCTTTAGCTGCTAGGCTGTTGTACCAGACCCCAATCCATCCGTTTCTTACAGTTGTGGTTGGAGCAGTCTAGTCTCTGCCCACATCTTCACATGGTATTCTTCTCTGAGTGCCTCTGCCGTCTTTTTTTCCTGACTCAAATTTCTCTCTGCCTTTCTCTTCTACAGATACTTGTAATTGGATTTAAGGCTTGCTCAGATAATAACTTCTGCAAAGATTATTCCCCACATTCCCAATAAACTCACATTTTCAGTTTCTGGGTATTTTGATATGGGCATTGTTTCGAGGAGGGGGCACCTATAATATATTCTTTCCAATGATGGGGTAATAATTTATGACTAATGACTGATACATAGCATAAAATTTACTAATATGACCTATTTTTTAGTTTATACATCATTGACATTAACTGCAGTGACACTGTTCCACAGCCATCTGCCCATTTTCAGAAGGTTTTTTTTTTTTGTCATTCTGAATGAACACTGCATTTATTGAATAGTAACTCTTCATTTCTTCTCTCCCTTACACCAGGCAGTCACTATTGTGCTTTCTGCCTCTATGTAAGATCTGCAAGGGAGGAAGTGTAGATCCATGCTTAGTTGTTTAGAATGTAAGGTCATACAGGAAACGGTCAGCGTGGATGCACTTATACCCCACTGGGTGGGACACAAAGATTGGTTACTGCTCACTAGGGTATGAAGATTTCTCTGCACACCCCTCCTAAAACTGTTCACCTAAACTGTTGACATATGTCTTGTTAGAGTTATAGAGTTAGACTACCTGTAAAACAGCCAGGTTCAGCAAAATCATGCTTCAACGCTATGAACTGCTAAATACTAAAATTAAAATAGATACGAGACAACTGAGTAGTAATCTGTAGCCATTTTAAGGTGTATAGAACCCGGTTGTATGTAAACTAATAATTGAAATGTCAATGAAGAAGTCACAGGATGTGGTTCAGAACTTGCATTCTTTTTTTTTCTTTTAACATATTGGTTACTCAATACCATGTCAATTAATTCCATAACGTTAACAATTGTTACTGATGTTATGTCGGGGCTTTTAATTGATTGGGATGATACTCTGCCGGCTCTACCTTCAGACCAGAGATGGTCTCACGAAGAAACCGTTGAACTTATCTGGACAATAAGATGCTGGACTTTATGCTTGATAAATGCTTGCAATGAAGGAATCTCAACTGAACCTGAACTGTGGTTATGCAACAAGGTGGAGGAATCCACCATGGGGGAGGGTTTTGGGAGGGGTGGGGGGAATCCCAGTGCCTATAAAACTGTGTCAGATAATGCAATGTAATCAATAAAAAATATTAACTTAAAAAAATACAAGGAGAGAATGTAAGGTCATAGACTGACAACTTTTTTTTAGTAATATGTACATATATACTATAAATATGTGTGTATATATGTGCATCTATTCAGATTATAAGAAATCATGTGGCTGTAGATAAAGATTATGTGATTCTGTAATTGCAAGTCTGCTTATGTGCAGTTTCACTCAGTTAACTATGGGCAACCACTGACTTAAAATATTTAATAGAAAATTACAGAAATAAATAGATTAAGCATTTTTAAAAGATTTATTTATATTTATTGGAAAGGCAGATCAGATTTGCAGAGAGAAGGAAAGACAGAGGAAAAGATCTTCATCTGCTGGTTCACTTCGGAAATGATCGCAGCAACTGGAGCCAAGCCAGTCTGAAGCCAGAGCTGCTTTGGGTCTGCCATGTGGGTGCAGAGTCCCAAGGCTTTGGGCCATCCTAGAATGCTTTCCCAGGTCAGACAAGGAGCTGGATGGGAAGTGGAGCAGTTGAGACACAAGCTGGTGCCCATATGGTATCCCAGTGCTTCCAAGGTGAAGATTCAGCCATAGAGCCATCACACCAGAACCTATATTAAGCATTTTACATTATATGCCATTTAGGGTAGCATAATGAAATTACATCATGAACAAGAATTTGCCTAGTGTTTTTACTGTCTATACCATTCATCCTTTAGTCACTTGGTGGCCATTTCAGTTACCAGATAGCCTGCTGTGCTATTGCAGTGCTTGTGTTCAAATTACTTATGTGGTAGCCTACTCTATGTCAGAGTGCCCTTGTCATTTACCTCACTTGATCTCATCACACAGTCATTGTATTATCTCGCGTTATCACAAGGAGATGGAGAAATATGGCACCATTAAGTATTTTGAGAGTGACACCACATTTCACATAATTCTTTTTGGTTGTCATTAATCTGTTACTATACCCAATGTACAAGTTTTATCATGGTTTTGTACATATAGGAAGAAGCAGTATATGTAGGCTTGGATGCTATACAGTTTAGGGAATCTGTTAGAGGTTTTGGAATGTATCCTTTGGAAACTGGGGGCTGAAGTAGGGGGACTACAGTAAATGCGGCACTTGTTTTTCTCCCTTTAGTTTAATCTCATCTACCTCTCTACCACCTCTTCTTCCCAGTGCCACCTTTCTTTGTCCCTTGCCAGGGGGCGTGATTACGTGCTCACACCTTGCCCCCTCTGTGCCTTGGCTTTCTGTCCATATATTTGGTCTTCTTTCTTTTCATATTGCCTTTCTTTCTTCCCTTTCTCTTCTGAACATTGATTGCACTGTGTGATTATTTTGGGTGATACCTTGATTGTATTAACGATACTTTTAGATCAGAGATAGCCAAAGATCCCAAGGAACAGGACACATTAGATCACTGAGGGGAATTGCAGTAGTAATGCCAGGACATATGGTTTTTCATTTCATCTAAAAGTTATAGTTCATCTTCAGCATGGTCCTGATACACACGAGACTATAAAGCAGTTTGTCTCCTAAATTGAGTATTAGGGCTTATTATTGTGACAGTTTCAACGTGTTTCCGTCCAGTCAGAGTTATTATTCTTGAAGAGGAGAACAAGTGAGGAAACAAAATAAACAGATCTCCACTTCTCAACTCTGTAAGCCTCTGGGGCTTACACAGGAAGAGGAGTGAATACCCGCTCCTAATCTATATTTGAACCATGCCGTTGGTTTTGCCGAGTGCTCTGTAAACACAATTAGTTTAGGAACTATTAAGGAAGCAATCATCATTTTCCTACTGACATACAAATTACATGAGTATGAATTGTAATTTTGAAGGCATGGTTCTACCAAGTATTGCTTCTTGTAAGAACTATTGAGAAAGAATTACACTGCAAGTCCAATTCCTTAAGATTTTAATGTGGGGAACTGACAAATGTAGAAATTCTTCATATTTTGTGGGAGTTTAAAGGAGCCAATTTAATGTATTAACAACCTAAAGGTGGTATTTGTAACTCAGATTTTACAGATTTGATCCATGGGCACAACGCAGTGGCTAAAGTCTAGTGGCTAAAGTCCTCACGTTGCACACACTAGCATCCCATGTGGGTCCTAGTTCATGTCCTGGTGGTCCTGCTTCCCATCCAGCTCCCTGCTTGTGGCCTGAGAAAGCATTCGAGGACGGCCCAAAGCCTTGGGACCCTGCACCCACGTGGGAGATGCGAAAGAAGCTTCTGACTCCTGGCTTTGGAGTGGCTCAGTTCCGGCCATTGCGGCCACTTGGGGAGTGAATCCTTGGGTGGAAGATCTTCTTCTCTGTCTCTCCTTCTCTCTGTATATCTGACTTTCCAATAAAAATAAATAATTCTTTTAAAAAATTTGTGAACCACAATGTGAAATAAGTTTTATATTGTGACTCATTGTGTTTGTGCATACACCCGTGTAAATACACAAGGGGAGTAAACTGCAGGTAAACATGACATAATACTTTGCAATTTACCATCTTTGATGTCCATTTTATTGCTACTGTGTTCTAGTATTCTGTCTCACTGTTTCCCTAAAACATGGGTGGTCCAAATCCATTACATTGATTTTTATCACTGGGCCATGATGGGTAACTCCAACTTGTAGAGCCAAAGTCACTGCACCAGGCTTTGGGGAGTGCCGGATGCTTCCAGTGTTTGTAGTAGTGATGTGGCCGGGGGCTTGAGACTTGTGAGTCCTGACTCGGTTTTTCTATCTGTGAATTGGTTGTAATGAATCCTCATGTGTCTACTTCACATAGTTGCTCCTGAAGATCAAATGAGATAACATATACGAGCAGTACATTTTAACTCTTAAACACCATAGAGATATTATGTAGCATCTTGGAGTTAATTTTCATGTTGAGACTATAAATTAGTTTTAAGTTCTTGAGGAAGATACCTATTGAATAATACTTAACTAGTGTTAATTAAGGATCTTCCAGCTATGGGAAGGATCAAGCAGTTGGTTGTCATCAACTAACTTTGTGGTAGGACATCCAGCAGGTTGGAGGTTTTTGGTTTTTTTTTTAAAGATTTATTTATTTTTATTGCAAAGTCAGATATACAGAGAGGAGGAGAGACAGAGAGGAAAAAGGTTGGAGGTTTTGGCACCCTCCACACAATGCAAAGGAGGTACCCATTTCTGTGCCGGCACCTGCTGGGTGTCAGTTCTTGCCAGCCATAGGAGGTTGCCAAGAACGTTTATTTAAGTCCTTACCAATGGCTACCAAGACACCTTTCTGTAGTTCTACACATCCCATGAAAACAAAAATGAACTCATGAAGACAGAGGTGTATTTTTTTCTCTTTTCTAGTAGTAGTAGATGTGTTTTAAATATTTTCTGCTCTTCATTTTTTTGCTCACGTATTAGCCCTAGATGGCAGCTGTGGTTCAAAGTAGTCCAGGATGAGCTTCTCCTGGGGTGGAGGGTTCAGGATCGGTGGGCCCTGTAAACTATCCTTCAGTGGTATTTCTGAAGGCTTTCATTTTCCATTTTTTCTGATAAGGTAGTTAATATTTTCCAAAAATGAAAATAACAGCTGCTTGAAAGATGAGTTTCTTGACTTTGATTGAGAACTATGGTTTGTCATAATGGTAACAATGACCTCAAAAGGGTTTCTTGTATTTTCTATTTGAAATGTTATTTTGTTTGATAGTTTATTGCAAGATGTTATACTTCTGTGTTTTAATCTGGAACCAGTAAAGATATATATGCTTTTACAAAGTTTACTTTAAGCTAAGTCTAGTTATATCAAAGTTCCTTATATTACCAATTAAGAACTACTTGGGGCTAGTGCATTGGTATAACACGCTAATCCTCCACTTGTTGCCATTGCCATGCCATATGGGTGCCAGTTTGTGTCCTGGTTGCTCCACTTCTGAATCAACTCCCAGCTTTTGGCCTGGGAAGTCAGCAGAGGAAGACCCAAGGCCTTGGGCCCTGATCTGACATGGGAGACCTAGAGGAAGCCTCTGGCTCCCAGCTTCCAACTGGCCCAGCGCTGGATTTTGGAGCTACTTGGGGGAGTAAACCAGTGGGTGGAAGATTCTCCCTCTCTTTCTGAAACTCTGATGTTCCTAGTAAATAAAAGAAATCTTTTTTTTTTTTAAGAAATGTCTTTTCTTAAATTGTTTTATCTAACTTTCTATGGCACCCTTAAACTTCCATGTTTTATCATCATTTTTATGATGTAGTTGTCTTATTTTCCTTACTGGATCAGAAATTTAGATGCAAGTTTGTTTCATCTTTGTGTGTCACTATTAAAGTGACATATATAGCAGCATCCAATAAATATTTTTGTTGAATATATGCAATCAAGCATCTGTTTCAAAGATGCTTCTGTAGTGTTAATATTGAAATCTGAGAGATTCTTTTTTCTTATAATAGTATTCTACTTGGAATAAAAATCAGTGAAATAAACTAAAAAATGAAAGTAATTAAGTACTGACAAATATGACTTGAAAGGTCCTGTCATTGCATATATATCTTGCTTTTCAAATATGTACTTAGTACAATTTATTTACTTAAAATTTTAATTAGATGTTTATGTATCATAATATTTTTATTATTATTATATTTTGATACTTTAGCTCCTGTTCCCTTATTGAAGGAGATCAGAAAGAATACTAGAGAGTAGTTTTAGTGTTGGTATCTGTGCATGGTAGCTTTGGTTTGCTGTTGCAGGCATAATTGTTGAGTCTTGTTGATGATTTCTTTCTTAAAAGCGGTTGTACAGCCTTAGTTGTAGGCAGTTGCCTTATCTAGACCAGTGTTCCACTGCTGGGAGAAAAGCATCCAGTAGCTGGCAGACATTCTGGGCCTGGTTGTGTGTTAACTATACCAGTATGCCGGCATAATTGCCTATTCTAAATTTTTCTTTTCTTTCTCTTTAAGGCTATGTGGAGTATGTGGGAACAGCAGGCTGGGACACATCACCCTGGCCCCTGGGGTAGGGGCCGAGGTGGTTGCTGATTGCCGAGGGAAGGGGATCTGCAGTTGTTTTGGAGTAGGAACATCTGAGGGCATGTGTGACATGGGAGGGCTGACTTCTGGGGTCTGTCATGGCCTGGGCCATTACACTTGCAGAGAAGTGAGGGATCTGAGATGGAATGGTTTAGAGGCGGGAAATTCACATTCTAGTGACTTTTTCAGGGTGGGGCACAGTACCCAGTAGAGTGTGAGAGATCTGGTGAGAGAACTGGTTGCTCCACTTCTGGGGATCTGGGTGAAGATTTTGTAGGGGAGTTGTGGGTTTGCCTCTTTGGAGCTGTTGCACCTGCTGGTTTGTACGGAGAGCTGGGGTTCTTGTTGTACTGAGTCAGGCTGGACCAGGAAGCTTACCTGACACTTGTGGGAGAGGGCCAGGATGATCCAGGCTACAGGTCCCTCCAGCACATACAAAGACCAAGACTGAGGACAGACTATGCCAAGCAGGGTTGTGTCACTCACTGGCACACATCAGATCTGGGACCTGTAGCAGGCCTGGTAAGGGAACTCCAGGTAGGACTTCAGCACTTGTCAGCATTTGTGTGGGCCAGGTCTGGGGACAGGCCAGGCTGGTTAGGCTTTAGTAACAGCTGGCATGCATGAGAGCCAGGATAGGATACTGGCCATACCTGGATGGGCTGTAACAGCTGCCAACTGGGTATGCCAGTTGGAGTCAAAGCACCTGCCAGGATACATAAGATTTGGAGCTGGGAACAAGCCTGGTAGGAAACTCTGGAGACTCTCCTACTGGGCTGCAGTTCCCATTGGTGAATGTGAGAGCCTTGACGGGGCATGGGTGGCAGTCTGGTGGTGGGCCAAGCTGGACGAGGCTGATGTACCCACCTGCATGCTGTGGGCTGCTTCTTGGGGCTGGTTGGACTCAGTTAAGCTGAAGTACCCATGGTGTGCCCAAGAACCAAATGGGATATGGGACAAACTAGGCTAGGCTGCAACACATGCTGGCACACACAAAAATAGGAGCTGGGAGCTGGCTTGGTGATGACTAACGAAGTTCATCCTGAGTAGGCCATGACAACTGCTGGTTTGCATGAAGACTAGGGCTAAGCTGAAATGGACTGGGCTAGGCCATAGCACCTGTCAGTGTGCTTGAAAATTGATGCTGGGGACAAAACTGACCAGGCAGCTGCGTCTACTGGTGTGTACATTGGCAGCTGCAAGTAACGGACATAACCTGATCCTGCACTAGCTGGCACACACGAGTTAAGTCTAAGGTCACTCCAGGTGAGGTTTCTTGGGAGACTTCCCAACTAGATCGCTGAGCTCAGACCTTGGGCACAGAGAAAAATAAGATGTGTGGTATGAGCTCTAAGGCCTCCTCAGTTGCTGATGCCTGTGCAGTGCGTAGCATGCCCACATGTGCATGGGGGACATGACAGCCAGCTCATCCAGGACAGTAGGGGGCACCAAGTGCCTTGTCAGAGGATGGCAAGCATAACAGGTTAGACCACTCTCCTGACCAACCTTTGCAACACATTCCTGGGCCTGGGGGTTCACTAAGGTGGACCTGGTCGGTCAATAGACCTTGGAAAGATTTTCTCAACCTGGTGCAACAAAGCTGACGATATCTCGGAACTATCAAAAGCACTCAAGTCATACCCTTGGTTCTGTAATCGAGAAGAAATAACACTCTTCTCCACATTGAGTCTTTAAGGCCTCAGCAAAGGACTGTTCCCCATCACTGGGTGCCAGTACAGTTTGATGGTAAAGTGTGTTTCTCTTGTAGACAAAAAAATATTAAACATTTGTCTCACCCTACTTCTATACCTGACCCCACCCTAATTAGAGACCGACATGGGTGTGCATCCCTCTTAATTATGTAAACAATATTAAAAATGAGATTAAAAACATAAAAAAGCAATTATGTACAATTGCTATATTGATCATATTAAGCTTGAATTATTTATTGTAATTGTTTATGCCAGAAATCTAAGCTGGCGTTTCTTTTATAAAACATCACTAGCTAATTGTATGTGAGTTAGGAGATGGGGAGGTATCCTGAGGGCTGGTGTTAACTTTGTAATTTCAAGAGAATGACACTCAAATTAATAATATTTTTGGGGAAAATCAGTGTCTATGGAATTTGACTTTTGAAATGATACCTGGGCAGACACATTAAATATATGGCTTAAAGTTACATGCGTTTTAGTCAGTAGAATATTCTTCCAGCTGTCCTAGTGACTGTATGCTCCTGGGTATTCATCACAGATTATTTTAACATAGTTTTAAACATGGCTGTTCTGTGAGTGGAACCATCTTCATTTCATCTGGGAGCATTTAAATAGCCTAATTGCATATAGTTGTGCTATGTAATGAGAGGTAAGGAATAAATGATCAGAGGTGACTTTGTAAGCATTGCAGTAAGTGACTTATAAACTGGAGGTCACCATTTTAATTGGACGGCTTGTGAATCTCTTAAATTCTGTAATCAAATGAATGGTATCAAAAGAAGCAGTAATCTAACATAACAATTGTGGCTTACTCTGAACATATGTTCCTGTTAATAAGCTGCATTATGATCTTTAAGGACTTGTATGCAGTTAGTGCATTTTGGTTCATTTGATACCCACAGTTTTTCTTAATTTTTATTAGTGAGTTGTTACAGTGGTTAACAAGAAATACACAGATTTAAGTTGCAATAGTTTTCCCAGGGTTATATGATCTAACTTCACAAGCTTCTTGAACATATGTAGATGCTTTTCTATTTTGCTTTAGTTATGACGTACAATTGATATAGGCAAGCATGAAAGCTTGGGCAAATTTTCATTGCTTTTTCTGGATCTTGCTCAGGTTCTGTGGTATTTATGTAAAGCACAATTTTGTTACTTGGGAATGCATGTTGAAATTATCATGTGCACGATTTTGCTGTAGGCCCATTGGCACTGCCACAAAGGTAATACACTGCCAGTAGGCCATTTCCTTGTCGGCTGCATTTACAATTTAATAGAAATATTACATGACTTTTTAAACAAGTGTTTTGGCAGGGAGGAAATGGCAGATTCCATACAAACAAGCATAGCTTCCTTTCCTTAACCACACTCCAGCTACTCAAGAAACTGTAGTTGGTTTCAAGTTTGGGAGTTTCAGGTTAGAATGAAAAGTCAGGCTGAAATAGGAATGACATTGATAGTACATGAAATAGTCATAAAATAGTTATGTACTTTTAACTGTTGGACTATAGTACTGTTATAATGTCAGTGAGTGACAAGCAATGTTTTTCTGAATCGGAGCTGAGATTATTTTTATGCAGTTCATCTGCATCATGCAATACTTGGTTTTGATAGATTGAAAAGGTCAGGACCACCAGAAAGGTTCAAAGATGATAGCATTGCTTTTCTTATTATATATCGAAGGAAGTAGTAATCTGTATTACTATATCAAATATATATATATAAATTATAGACACATTGAAGGGTCAGTCTAGTTTCATTCTTATGTACTTCAAACCTTGAAAGGTGATGCTTACTTTTTTTTTTTTAACAATTGATATTGTTCAATTACAATCTTATTATATTTAGTCCCCTGGATCTTAAATCATTTGTAGTTTTAGGTAAAATTCTGCCCTTTTAAACACTACAGCTTTTATACTGTTGGATTCTGTCTATGGAGGGAAAATTGTGCTTTCCTTTCAGCCTTTGTTGTAGCCTCATTCTACTTTGTGCAATAGATTTCAGCGTTTTCTTCTGCAGCGACAGAGAACAGTTAGTAGCTAATTTCTCCCCACTCTCCCACCCCCCCTTTTTTTTTCATATTGCTTCTGACTTCTAAGCCAACTTACCTGGCAGCGGTACTCTATTGTGCTGCTGTGGTGTGGTAGATACTGGCATTTGCTGTGTTCTTACAGCCATCATAGCATCAGCTTTTGTTATTTTCCAGGTTTCAGTTTGTTGGTAATGGACATATGGACATCATATGTTCCACAGAGTACTGTGCGAAGCCAATTGGAACTGTTTCCATTTGCCTCAAGTCCAATCATGATATTTATTTTTCCATGGCACTTACCCAGATTATCCATACCTCCTGCTTAGCTTGTGTCACTGCCACCAAGGACTCTATTTCTTCTGATTGCCTCCATTTTTTCACAGTATCTAATTGCCTTTTCCCCGTTAGCTTTCTTTGCATGGAATTGATTGATGTTTATAAAAGATCCCAAGATCTTTTAGATAGCAGATACTCAGGTGCATATTCAGCTAGTCTTTTGTTTATACATAAGGAAAGTTTTATATCCTGTCCATTGACTGGAATTGAATATTCCAGTGGAAAAGTTAGAGTAGCAATCTGGGTTTAGACAATAGTGCTTGCTTTCTAAAGTCAGTAATAAACAACAGTGAGATTTACAGCTAACATTTTGATGCACTGTCTTCCTATTTGCTTTGCATTTACTCTGCTTATGAGAACATACTGACTTTTAATCAGAATTAGAATCATGAAATTATATTGTTTTATAGGTTTTTTTCCATCTAACATTGTATCTTGAACATCTTGTAGCCTTAAGATTTTCTGCTTTAAAATATTTTTAAAGTGGCTTCAATGAAATAGCTTCATTTATATTTTGCTTTTGTAGTAAAACTTTAAAATAAATATTTTAAAGGAATTTGTTAGTACATTGGATTCTCAGGGTTGCAACAAGTGCATGATTATCACAACAAAGTTATGAAGTTAACGTGGTATTACCAAAAGAACAGCTGAGGAGGCCATTTCTAGTCATTGATTCTAAAGTGGGAAAATCTTGGATTTTAATTTTTTATATTTATAGGCCACTCACGAAGAATTTTAGTATTCTGACAATAACTTTCAAATTAATATATCACCTATCAATTTTCTCGATTTCATTTTTCTTTTATAAGATTGTTATTTCTACATAGAATTTATAAAACTCTATTAGAGGAAATATATTCTAGCCTTAAGAAAATGATATTTACATTGCAATTCATACATCGTATCTTTAACTTTGTATCAGAGAGTGGTCTTAACCAGCTGAATGATTACATCAAGCCTAAATAATTAGCCATATCAGAAAACATGCAATTAATAATGAACAGATTGTTAGATACTTCCTTCTAGCAGTACAATCATTTTAAAAAAACATTCTAAATGTTTTTTCATTTAAAATGTATTTCACCTGCCAAGAAACACAAATGTGGTTTTCTTAACCTTGAACGCCGTTACATGCATGTGCAGTGGTGAAGCATTCCGGTCTTGCTGACTCTTTAGTTGCAGAAGTGGGTGGAAATGTTCTAGTACCTCTTGTACTGAAAAAGATCCTAGAGACAGGGAGAAAAGGGATAGGACAGTGTAATAATAAGCATTGCACATACATATGTGGTTTGGAGGCGAGACGTACAATTTAATCAGGGAATGAGAGAATGGGAGAGTTTTGTGTTCCAGAAGAGGGAGGAAAAAATATTTTAAAGGAAGAGATGATTGATGACTTTTTATAGATGTCTGTCTTCCTTTATTGCTCATAGTTTGGTTAATATCAATAGATTAACAAACTTTAGAATGTGATTAACTTTCAGGAATGTCATTCTGTTGGTAGTGGTACAGCAGCCACTTTCTGAGGATACAAGAATGAATGGCAGGAGGGGAGGGGACACAAAGGAAGAGCAGGTTTCAGGTAGGTTGTTGGGGGGAGATTCTGAGGGTGTCAGGGTCCATGGATGAATTTTTAATAAAATAAAGAGATTTAATTCAATTCTGGAAAGAGATCAATGACCTAGAGAAGAGGGTTGACGTTGTGGAGTGATGCCAAGGGTGACCAATGAAGAAAAAGGCCCTGGACAGATGGGAGGGATTGTGACTGAGGTTGAAAGTGCAGTCATCAGCCATGGGAACCTAGGTGTAAAGTATGTGCCATTTATAACCTGCACCTGTGTGAACCTCAGGTAAACTGTAAAGCATTAGACAGGGCCAGTGGGCATAAAGGGCAGTAATACTTTGCCAGCCAATGATTGGTTTAGATCTTTTGGTTCACTGTAATGGTAGTTCAGTATCAGAAATGTATTCTTTCTTTTTTTTTTTCTAAGCTTTTGTTTTTATTTGAAAAGGAGACTTTACAGTAAGAGGAGAGATAGAGAGGCTTTCCATGTTCTGGTTCATTGCCCAAATGGCTATAATGGCAGGAGCTAAATCTATCCAAAGCCAGGAGTCAGGAACTTCTTTCTGAGTCTTCCAAGTAGGTTCAGGGTCCCAAGAACTTAGGTCTTTTTCCACTGCCTTCTCAGGTCATAATCAGGGAGTTGGATCAGAAGAGGATCAGCTAGAACATGAACCAGCATCTGTATGGGATGCTGATACTGCAAGTGGAGGATTAATTTGATAGGCCACCACACTGGCCAACTTCAGAAACTTCTGAGCAGCTATACTCTTTGCTAAACAAAATCCAAAATGACATTAATTACTTGTTGGTTTTATACAGCTTTTTTTTAAGTGGCAAAATATATATACAGTTTACCATTTTGAGCATTTTTATGTGCAATTCAGTAGCATGCACATTGGCATTATTATACAGCCACCAGTGCAATCCATTTCTAGAATTTGTAGCACTCCCCATTTTTTGTGATAAAATACACATAACATGGAATTCTCTCTTTATAAATTTGACTATCCTAGGCACATCATATAAATAGAATCTCATTTGTCCTGTGTCTGCCTTCTTTCACTTAGCGTGTCTTCCAGGTTCATTCATGTTGAAGCATGAGGCATAATGTCCTCTGGAAGGCAGAAGAATGTTCTTTTGAATGTGTATACCATATACTGTTTATTCGTTCATTTGTTGGTGGATGCTTAGATTGTTTCTGCCTTTTAGCTGTCATAAATAATGCTTCCATGAACACGAATGTACATATATCTGTTTGAGTTCCTGGTTGAAGTTGCTTTTTTGTAAGTCTGGAAGTGACCTTGCTCAATCATGTGGTATCTTAGAGGAATCACCATGTTGTTTTCCACAACTTACAAATCTTTTTTGTTAGACGTACAGATAAGAAGTAATTCAGAATATATAATAGTTTTATTCAAAGATTTACGGAACTCATGAGGTGAAAGAAGACGATATCCATGTTTAGGATGGATCACAGACTTACATGCTTAAAGGTCTTCACAGAAACAAGTCTATGTAATGCTAATACTCTGTAGTGCTGTCAGTTTTCTCATGTTATATAAGAAAGTACTTCAAGAAGTTCTTGGAAGATGGAATTAAATAAGTTTGCTGTGGTACAATAAGTTAAGAAACCCATGTATTTAAGAAGTCTGAGAGGTTCGTGGACATATATATTAAAAGTTTATGCTCAGATTTTATTTTTTTGCATTAAAATAAACATCTTTTAATTCTATTTTCCATGAACTTTTTATGGTATCTTTATATAGTATAATGCTATTAAAGTATTTTTTTAGTAAACTGAATATATAGATTGCTTTATTTTCTGAAACCTAAAGATGTATCTTTAAAACACTTTATGTGTATTTTTCTTCACGTGTTGAATATTTGTTTTAAAAAGTGTGACCGAAACTCTGTGCTTTTGAACCAGTGAAGATTACATGCTTCATGGTCCAGTTCTTTGACATATGTCAACACAAAATATTTGAAAGTTTACTTCAATAATTTAATTTTATATTAAGATTAATGACATTTTTCTTTTTTGTTTATAAATGTGCATTTGAAGTATAGTTTTTATTCCCAAAAAGAATATTTTGCAACACTTTTAATGGCAGTTTATAAGGTAAACATTAGGCATGATAAAGAAAACAAAAAGACAGCCTTCTTCCATTAGTAACACAAAAATGCGAGTCAAGGAAATGGAAAATGTAAATTTTTCTTTTGCTTTTGGAATATTTCATAGTTTTGCTTTTGAGATATTAGTGGAAAGTACTTCCTAGTTTTTTCTCATAGTTTTTTATCTGAGATGAAGGATTTTTGGATTGGATCTTGGCTGCTGTAGCTGCAGTTGTTTGGAAACTGAGCATGCATGATCTCTTCATTTTTAACACATTCTATATAAACTCTTGGATAAATCCTTGCATGTTGACATGAAATACATTATATGTAATATATATAATTATATATAATTCCTTTTGTCTTAAAAAAGGATAATGAATTTGTTGATCTCTGATAACTAGAAATCTGTTGTTATGATTTTATTGTCATTTTTAAGAAGTTATTTATGTATTTGAAAGGCAGAGATATAGAAGGCTGAAGAAAGGGAGAAGGAGTTAGGGGGAGATGGGGAGAGGGTGGGGGAGAGTGAGCAAGCAAGGCTCTGTCCTCTGGTTCACTCCCGCAGATAGAAAAGGCAGGGACCGGTCTCCATCCTGGTCTCCTTCACGGGTGGTGGGGCCATCGTCTATTGATTTCCTAGATGTATTAACAGGGAGCTATATCTAAACTGGAGCAGACAGGACTAGAACCAGAGCCCATATGGATGTAAACTGTTGATCTACAGAACCAGCCTATTTCTCTCCTTTTTTTGTTTGTTTGTTTTCTCTCAGCTAATTCAATTTTTATATTCTGTGAAGAATTTTTGAGAATTCTTGTTTCATCCACAGTGGAACCTTCCATTGAGATTATAAATATGTGCATGAATTTTAAAAAAATGATTTATTTGGAAGGCAAATTGACAGATGGAGTGAAGAAGAGAGAAGGAAACGATGGAGAGGGAGAGGGAGCAAGAGAGAAAGAGAAGATTATTGTGCACCTGTTAGGAGCCATGTGGGTCTCCCATGTGGGTGATCTGAGATCAAGTTCTTGAACCATCTTGCACTGTCTCCCAGGTATGTTTGCAGGAAGCTGGACCAGAAACCGAGTGGCCAGGACTTGAACCAGGCACTTCTGATATGGCATGAAGGTGTCCCAAATGGTCACTTAGTCTTCTGTTCCACAATGCCTGCTTCATGTGTGAAGTTTTTAAGTCGTATTTTACCTGTGGCATTATTTAAGCATTTTATGTAGCAATCATATTGTGTGATTGTATCGTTGAATTTTTGATAGATTTATTTATTTTTGTTGGAATCACAGATTTGTAGATAGAAGGAGAAACAGAAAGAGCTTCTGTCCACTGGTTCACTCCCCAAATTGCCACTACGGTTGGAGCTGAGCTGAGCTGAAGCCAGGAGTTTGTTATGGATTTCTCATGAGGGTGCAAGGTCCCAAGGCTTTGTGGCCTGCTTTCCCAGGCCACAGGCAAGGAGCTGGATGGGAAGCGGAGCAGCCAGGATATGGATTCCATATGGGATCTGGTGTTTGAAAGATGAGGATTCTAGCCAGTTGAGCCATCATACTGGACCCTATTTGTGTGAATTTAATAATTAGTTTTTTAGAGCCTGGTGCAATGGCTCAGGGGCTAAATCCTCGTCTTGCACATGCTAGGACCCCATATGGGTGCCAGTTAGTGTCCTGTCTGCCCTAGTTTCCATCCAGTTCTCTGCTTGTGGCCTGGAAAGCAGTAGAGGATGGCTCAAAGCCTTGGACCCTGCACCTCTCAGGTCTTTCTGGGAGACCTGGAAGACACTCCTGGCTCCTGGCTTTGGATTGGCTCAGCTCCGGCTGTTGTGGTCACTTGGGGAAGAGTTTTCTCTCTGTCATTCCTTCTCTCTGTAAATCTGCCTTTCCAATAAAAATAAATAAATCTTTTTTAAAAAGTAGTTATTTACTTGTCATTTTGTGTGTATTTCTTCATGATGGACACCTCTCCATTTAGTATGTAATCCTGTGTGCCAGAAATAACTAGGATAACCTGAAAGAGTAAATATGTAAAGTAAGTTTTTAGTTGGCATTTTTTCATATGCATTTTGTGAGAAAGCGTCTAGCAGGAAATGAATTTTCATGAGATGGATGAGACTAATTTCATGCTGAATTTAAAAGAAATAAACTGTTAAAAATAAATAGTTGGAAATAAGCACAAAACCCCAACTCCTGTATTTCAGTTTTGGAATGTATGGACTTTTTGGAATGTTACATGGTATGCTTTGTGTTGAACTGTTCATTTGGTGTGGATAAAATTTTTTCATAACTAACATTTATGGAACTCACATTATGTTTCTTCCATTGTTCTAAGTAGTTTTTAAAGATATATGTCAATAGTTCATTATTTAAGATTGAAATTTGTATGGCAAAATGTTGACCATTTTAAAATACACAGTTTAGTTGACTCAGTACCTCCATAGTGCTTTATAATCGACTTGCTTGTAAAATATTTATATCATTTCAAAATAGACTCTCTCTACTTTGTTGATCATTTTTATCCCAATTGCCATCTCCCTGCAGATGCTGGCAACCACCAATCTGGTCTGTATGGGTTTCCGTATTTGTGGTATTTTACCTAAATGGAATCATGTGATAATGTAACCTCTGTTTCTTTCCCACTTTACGTATTTTTGAAATTCATCCTTTTTGTAGCATCTATCACTACTTTATTCCTTTTTATGGTTGTATGCTAAGTATTTTGTATGTATTTGCTTATTTCATTTCATAGCACTCTTATGATATAGATGTTGTTACTGTGACAATTTATGGAAAAGTGAGGCACAGGGATTTTAAGTGAAGTGATTAGAACTGTGAGTTAGGACCCAGACACTGATCGCCATTCCTGACCTCTTAATCTAATCTAGAGGTAAGAATGTGCTTTATACGCCTTTATATGGAGTAAGTTTTAAGCCTGCAATGGACCAGATTGAGGAGGGAGTGACAGTGAGACGAGAGGAAAAATGTATACCATAGAGTTGAAATCAGAGACCAAGAAAAGAAATATGTAATAAGAAATATTAAGTATAGGCATCTTTCTGATACTTTTTAATATTTTGGCTGCTAAATACCTTTCAGAGCTGACATGTGTTGCTTTTTTTTTTTTTTTTTTTAAGAAACACAGCAAAGTATGGTAGTTCTTTCTTGAAGCTTCTGCGGCATTTCCACATCCTTTCCTGGTGTTATCTTCTCTCAGTGTGGAGTTCAGGTGTGAATGAAGAGTTCTCTGAGTGCCCATTCTTCCCATACACCAACTAATAATAAGTTGATGATCAGAATGAGCCAAAGTTTGCAGGTTTCCTAAAATCCTGATAATCTGTCACCACCCAACTTTCTACTTCTGTCTTAAATAACCTTTAGTCTTTTTTTTTTTTTAAAGATTCATCTTTTAAATTTTTTTGTATTGGAAAGTTAGATATGCAGAGATGAGGAGAAACAGAGAGGAAGATCTTCCATCAGATGATTCACTCCCCAAGTGACCGCAACGACCAGTGTTGTGCCGATCCGAAGCCGGGAGCTTCCTTTGGGTCTCCCACGTGGGTGCAGGGTCCCAAGACTTTGGGCTGTCCTTGACTGCTTTCCCAGGCCACAGGCAGGGAGCTGGATGGGAAGTGGAACTGCCGGAATTAGAACCGCTGCCCATATGGGATCCTGGTGCATGCAAGGTGAGGACCTTAGCCTGTAGGCTACCACACTGGCCCCTTAATCTTTTACTCTTAAGTTCTGTCATTGGCTAATATGAAAGTTTTTTTTGTTTTGTTTTGTTTTTTTTTTTCACCAACTGAAGCAATTGGTTTGAAACCTTTGGCAAAATAATTAAGAGTTTTTTTTTTTTTTTTTATGTAGGTGATTACTCTTAGCTGAACTTGGAGTACATGAAAAGCAAATAAAACTCAAGCTTCTTTCTTTTCTTTAAAAGATTATTTGCTTATTTTTCTTGAAAAGTAAGATTTACAGAGAGAAGGAGCTACAGAAAGATGTGTGTGTTGATTCATCCCCACATGGCTGCATGGGCCAGAACATGAACCCGAGTGCCCATAAGTGAACTTGCAAGGTGACGATTTAGCCACCAGGCCATCGTGCCAGACCCCACCCAAGCCTCTTTCTTCTCTAGATCCTTTAGAATCTATAGAGGAGACAGGGATGTGTTCCATGTAATAAGTTCAGTGACTTGCAGATGAGAAATTTTATGTAAAACAATGTTAGGCTCAATTTCATTATAATGTCAGATATGTGACACTGCAGAAGATTTCTGCTGGAAAACAGTAAAAAGTCGTATCCCAAATCTCAACATTTTATGTTAGAGAAGTTTATCAGAATTTGCTTTGCACTTTATTTAAGAAAAGATTTTTTAATTTCCTGTTCTTTTTTCTATGCAAATAACCATATTGCCTATTTAATTTTCACATGAACTGTTTATTAAATGTATAACATTTTCATTTGGGTGTAGTTGTAGTGAAATTTCTGTTTGCTTTGTTCCTCTTAGAGGGAAACAGTTTTGTTGGTTGCTTTTGCTCAGATGGACTTAGACAATAGCTTTAGGTGCCATGTCTCCTGATAAGCAGTTAGTCCTGGTAGTAGTGCAGTAGGCTTACTGTGAATTCATAGATAATGATTCTGAAAGTCAGGAAGTTGACAAAAATGTTATAAAGGAAGATTGCTTTCTATCCCAGAAAATTTGCCATACATTCTCAGATTTCATTTTTGCTTTGTCAGTAATCTATTTCAAGCCAATATGTTGCCATTGCTTAAAGATACTTCTGTAACACTTTCATAAGTCTTCTCTAACAGTGGCTTTTTCATCCTCGGTTAAATAGTATTGACTGGCTTCAGATTTAGAGAGCTTCTAATCGAGTGTGTGGATGTTGTTGTAGACTGAATGCTTTCTACTTGTTTCTGGATTGTTGTTTCTTATCATGAGTCAGTTCTTCATCCTTTTCTGCTCATTTTCACACAATGCAGCGAATTCTGATATGTTGAGTATTCCTCAACAGGCAACCCCTGAGAAGGGTGGAAAGTAGGACCTGCAGCAGTAGTCTGCTAGAGGGGTAGGTGGAGGAGCTTACAGCTGAAGGGTGCTGGAGCCTAGAACCTTCCCTGAACACCTCTGCATCCCACTGGTAGTTGTCCTAGAGTGGACAGGGGTCCTGACAGGCGGCTGCCTGTGGAGGCTGTTGAAGGGCTAGGCTCTGGTAGAGCAGTGTAGGGAATGAGGAGTAAGTGAGGTAAGTGAGGGGCAACAGAGTGTTTGACAGGTGTGTTTTAATGAGTGTTACTGTGTCACATTCACATGTGGTAGCATGTTGCTTCTGTTGAGGACTTTATTTTTGCTCTATTTATTTATTGAGTTTGGCATGATTTTTGACTCTGTGTGAAGAACCCTGTGAGAACTTGGGGAAAGTGTCTTTTCTCTAAAAGTTCTATTTTGAATTTTGGAAATCTGGTTACTAATCAAGTAGATATTTTAGATGTATCGGTTTCCCTTACCATCGTATTTTTTGACTAAGATGTGTAACAGATAAGTCTTCCTATCTTTGAATCAATGAAAAACACATGCCTCAAGGTGGTGAAGGCCATTTTATGGGCCTGGCTTTAGGATGAGTCTGAGTGGCCATAGAACCTTAGGATATTTATGAGTAGGTTTCATTAAGATATCCTGGTTTTGTCGGGAAGCCATTCGGAATAAGAAATCCAAGCCAATATATTGATTGTGCTTTTTATGAGATAGGTGGAGAACGTAATAAAAAAAAGTTTAATAAAAGCCAAAATTTCTGAAATGAGAAGACTTAACTGTAATATTTTCACCCAATGCATTGCTTTAAATCATTAATGAATTAAGGCTAATTTGTAGTCAGACTTTTTGTCATGAACTATTTGATTTAGAATAAGAGATAAAATACTCTACTATGTGTACTAGAATAATAAAATATCCAAGTTTTTTGGTTTTAAATCTGTTTATATAAATCATAAGATTATTTTGGCACGTGTAATCAAGTAGCAGAAGCAGTTTGAAAGCTGGACACAATTGAAATTTAATTGGAACTAATAGAAAACATTTATTTCATATTTTTAAATGAGGTTTTAATTAAAGTAAAATTGGCTCTTTTTTGTTTTGTTTTATTTTGTTGTTTTTGACGTGGCTCTGAGTAGGAAATTTGAAACACACTTCAGTTGATGGTTGGCTTTCTCTGACTTTGATTAATCACTTTCAAAGTAAGCAGTAGACCAGTACAGTAATTTTATAATTATACACAAGTGAGATTATTTGAAACTTTAACTGTAAGGGGAATTTTATGTTGGTCAACTTTGTAATGCTGTGTATTTTTTTTCTTATGATTCAGCTACTTAAAAGAACTAATGTGAAAAAAGATTTCTTGGCTTTTTTTTTTCAGACACAATTGAATAGGGGAGATTTTAAGCTAGAAATGTTAGTTTCAAAGAAAGTCATTTATTAATCCAGAAAATTTAAGCTCTTATGAAAACTAGCGAATGAAACCCTCATTGTGGTTAAGTGTTGGAAAGAATCCAACTAATGGAACTGGCTGTAAATTATGATTCCAAACTAATGAACCAACTTGCATTTCCCTAGAGCGTTGCTAAAAATAGAACTTTGAACTCTGTGAAAGATTGGAAATGACCACAGAATTTGATTGTTTGTGATCAGAATAAAACAACTCTCATCAATGCAAGATTAAACGCATTTTTAAAACCATCATGCATCCAAACAGTTTCAAAGAGAAATTGTGTATAGGAGTTAGTAATACTGAAGAGTGTGTGCTGCACTTCACATGCATGGCCTAGAACCCTCTCAGGGAAGCAAAGTACTTTACCCCCTCTGGAAGATGCTGGCACGGTTGTGTCAAGAACATTGGCTTATGGGCAAAGCCATCTGTTTAAAAAGTTCATGTGCTCATTTGTGAGATTACAGCTTTTAACAGAGCAAAATGTACTTTGCCACTGATATTGTATTTAAAAAGTAAGGAAGTCTCTAAAGTTAGGTTTTCAAATACTGATTAACTTCTTTGTATTGAAAGTGCCTGTTTCATCTTTGAAGAGTTTAAAAAAACTGCTGTCATTGGTAGAAACCAAGTTCTTATATCTTTTCAATACTGAAATGAGAAACAGTTACTGGGTTTCTTTTTGTAGAGGAAATATCAGCAAATTTTTAATGATAGCAACATGACAGGCTTATGAAAGAAACAAGTTAAGCGTTTTGTAATGCTACTGGTTGCATACCTTTTTCCTTGTATGTTGTGAATGTGTATTTCTTTTGTACCTGATTTTTAATTTTTTTAAGACTGCCCCGGCCTAGAACATAGTCAATTTTCTCAGAAACGATTATCCAAGTATATACTTCTTCCGTGCTTTCCTTATTTTTACTTGTTTTTTAATTATATATTCATTCCGTTTAAAAATGATGCAGCATATTTAATGAAAGAAAGTTTTTTGAAAGCAAGTGTTGCCAATCAGTCTGAATCTGTTACAGTTAAAATTTGATGGTCTGCAGACAATTTATAATCCTTTTCTTGTTATAAAATATTGTCAAATTTATAGTAGTATCAGTTAGGAAGTTTATGGAAACATTGTTTAGGGTGGTTTAAAATAGAACTAAATCTTTAATTTGAATTCGATGGCACCTGTTTTCATTTTGTTCCCCTGGCAACACCACTGGTACCAAAATTGCCCATAGACCACCCTGGTTTTTGAGAAGAATGAAATCATTCTGGTTTTTAAAAATTTCATCCTTTTACTGACTAAATATTTAAATAGAGTTATAAAACATCTGTCAGGGTTTGTGAACTCACATTGGAGTTAAAGAGCTTAAGACACATAATTGGAACTTTTACATTGAAGTCCCTGAGTAATTTTAGCGTGTCTTTTTTAGTTATGCTAAAATTTTTATTAGAATTAGAAATTAGAAAAGTAACTGACAGCTACAAGAGAAAAGAAAATCTGAACTTAGCCATCTTGGAAAGATATGTTTTCTTTTATTCATTTACTGACAATTGAGGTTTTTCTTTAAAAAAAATATCTTTCTGGAAATTTCTAGGCAATTAACATTTGAGAATTAAGATTTACACTGTTGAGATCTCTGTGGCAAACACAAATGCAACCTGCTTTTCTTAAAGAGTTTGTATTCCCTTTTTCCCCCACCCTTAATCTATCATTGATTTATATGTTTATACTTTACTGTGTTTTTTTAAAGATTTATTTATTTTTATTACAAAGTCAGATATACAAAGAGGAAGAGAGGAAGATCTTCTGTCTGATGATTCACTCTCCAAGTGAGCGCAACGGCCAGTACTGCACCGATCCATTGCCAGGAACCAGGAACCTCTTCCAGGTCTCCCATGTGGGTGCAGGGTCCCAAGGCTTTGGGCAATCCTGGACTGCTTTCCCAGGCCACAAGCAGGGAGCTGGATGGGAAGTGGAGCTGCTGGGATTAGAACCAGCGCCCAGATGGGTTCCTGGGGCATTTAAGGCGAGGACTTTAGCCGCTAGGCCACCGTGCTGGGCCCTGTTTTACTGTTTTGATGATTGATTATTGAGATGTAGTTGAAATCAAACAAGTGACTAAGGATTATTAATTATTTTGTATATTCAAAGGTCAGAATTATTGTCATATAAAGGCGAAGTAACCCACATATATTAGATTAACCTGTTTTCTCTGTCACTTGCCTTGATCACATGCAGTTTTTTTTTCAGTTGTCCAAAGAAAGATTCTTATGGAAAAACTGTGGTTTACACAGAAGGAATAGAGTGTATAGATCAACAAATCTTTGTTTTATGTCTTAATGTAGGAGAAATGTCAGTGATAAGAACTGCACAGTTCAGTATTTTTATGTAGATTATATCCTGTCTTGAAAATATTTGTAGGAGATAAAAATCTCTAAACCTGACTTGATTAGGCAGAGGTCTTTCTGTATAGGACAAAGACAGGAAATATTGACATTTATTAAAATTATCAGTCTGGTCCTGGCACGATAGCCTATGGCTAAAGTCCTCGCCTTGCATGTGCCAGGATCCACTACGCACACTAGTTAGTGTCCCCGCTGCTCCACTTCCCATCCAGCTCGCTGCTCCACTTCCCATCCAGCTCGCTACTTGTGGCCTGAGAAAGCAGTGGTGGATGTCTCAAATCCTTGGAACCCTGCACTTGCAAAAAGACACCCAAAAGAGGCTCCTGGTTCCTAAGTTCAGATCAGCTCAGCTCTAGCCGTTATGGCCGCTTGGGAGTGAACCAGTGGATGGAAGCTCTTTCTCTGTGTCTCTCCTCTTTGTAAATCTGCCTTTCCTTGAAGGTAAATAAATCTTTAAAAAGGTAAGCATCAGCTAATCTTGTTTACTGTAACATTACTTTTTCTATTGGTAGAAAAAATTTTTCCTGTTGGGAAGCATTTGGATGAATAACAACTGTTCTCTGAATTTTCTCATGTACTGCCTCATTCCCTATGTATTACTAGGCTACTATAGAAAATGTCCTTGGTTGATTCAGAATTTCACTGTAGTATTTTTCAATATTTACTAAAGCCATTGTGTCATGATAGAGATCATTCTTGTTTAATAGAATGCTGTTAGAATGAAGGAATGAAAGGTAGACTTAATTCATGGATACCCATTACTAGGAAGATTTTACTTCTTTACATTAGCCATTTATTTGAAAGGGATTGGTAAACTCTCATTGAAGTTCTCCTGAAAATCTTGAACACACACACACACACACACACACACACACACACATAATCAGCTGCTGCAGCGAGATAAAACTGGTGTGTGTGGGTGGAGGGGCTCCTCTGTGATTTGGGTGTCCTGGCTGCTGTACCTCGGATCCAGCTTCTTACAGATGTCCCCAGGAAGGCAGTAGTTGACTGCTTGGGCACCTGCACCCATTTGGAGACAGTTGTGAACATTTGGGGAGTAAAAGAGTGGATGAAAGAGTTCTTCTCTCTCTGTCTTGCCCTCTATTTCTAAAGCTCTCCTTTTAAATAAACAAACTTGAAAGAAAATCCGATGGAATTACAAAGTTTAGACTTCTCTTTCATTGAGTCGATAGCATAGTGAAAAAGAAAGCAATGGCTTTGAAGTCAGATCTTTAGTTTTAGCATTCTATTATGTTTAAATCACATACTGTCTCTTTAAAAAATAAGTACATAGATAGAAAAGATGATATCTGTCAAGGTAGTTGAGATAATCGAGAAATTAGGTGAAGATGCTTTGCGTAATGCCTGACAAAGTAGAAAATTAGCAAAAGTTAGTGGTTAGTGCACACACATCCTCCCTCTTCATTCTTCCCATGAATTCCCCTCTTTGCTGTCAAGTGTCCCAGCAAGGGTTGAGTTTCTGAGATTCGGGGAATGTTACATCCTCTGGATATGGTAGGACTTGCGTTCTGTGTTTCTGGAGCTGTTTAGTTCAGTTATTGTAACGAAACGCTAGTAAATCTCTTCGCCAGCTAGAGATCATTCTCTCACCTACTAATCATTCATGCTTTAGTTGAAGTTATTAGTCTTTTTCATCTTTTTTCACCCAACGTGGAGAAAATTTCTTGTGCATAGTAATGCAAAGTGTCCTTGAAGGAAAACCAAACACCTTACAAAGTGTTTATGTATATGCCCAAATATATCAAGAGGCTGAAGACAGTCATGATTTTGCTCTTTAAGAAGCACGGATAGGGCGTGGCACGGTGGCCTAGCGGCTAAAGTCCTCACCTTGAACGCACCAGGATCCCATATGGGTGCCGGTTCTAATCCCGGCAGCCCTGGTTCCCATCCAGCTCCCTGCTTGTGGCCTGGGAAAGCAGTCAAGGACGGCCCACTGCCTTGGGACTCTGCACCCACATGGGAGACCTGGAAGAAGCTCCTGTCTCCTGGCTTTGGATCAGCGCAGCTTCAGCTGTTGTGGTCACTTGGGGGTGAACCATCAGATGGAAGGTCTTCTCTGTTTCTTCTCCTCCTCTCGGTATATCTGACTTTGCAATAAAAATAAAATAAATCTTTAAAAAAAGATGCAAGGATAATTTGCTTTAAATGTATATTATGTATTATCTGAATTTTTATAGCAAGAGTAGTATTAACCTACAGTTATGAACAATCTGTAGATTGTGTTGTAGTATGTTTTAATTTTTCTTTTTTTTAAGGGCTAGCTAGATGACATTTCTATTAAAGGTGTATATCTTTTTTCACTCATGCTCTTTTATTTTTCATTTTTGATATGCATTAATTTTTTTCACCCAAAGCTTTTCTCTAGATTTTAGGTTATGAACGGACATGAGTAATTTTCCTAGTTCATTCTTTGAAAATCATACTCATGGTTATAGTTCCTACCTCTTTTGAATCTGTATCGCTAATTTATACATTCTATGTTAGTTATACATTTAGAAATCTTCATTTTATTTAGTTTTCTTCTATATTAATTTTGTTGGAAGTTTAAAAAAGAACATAGACATGGCTGGTTAAGTAATTATCAATAACGAGACCAATAAATTATTTTCCAATAGTGTACAAGCAGTGCTGAGCCAGTTTAAATTATAGCACCCATTATTGCCTCAAGGCTTATGAAATAATTATAACTTTTCAACTGAGCAATGCTTAATTTGTTATGAAAGTCAAAGAAAAGTAATTCCGTCAAAATTGTGCTGCGGACATCTGTTTCTGATAAATTTTAGTAAGATGATAAGAATTAAAAGCATTGTGTGATTACTGGTTTCTGATTTCCCTGATAGATGACCTGTCTTTCCTTTGAGTATCCTTTACGAATGTGATATTATTAAGTCCAAATTGAAAAGAAATGTAATGCTTGGGGACACTAAAGCAATAACTGAGTTTCTTCCTGACGGTAATCCTCTTAGATTTCCTATTAAATGTATTAAGTTCTGTCTTCCACCTTGAATTTTGTAAGAATATTGAAAAATTGTATAGAGAATGCTTAATATACAATTGCATTTATAGTGTGATTTTTCTCTGAAATCCCAAAATATTTTAACATACACAGGTCAGTGTGTTCGATTTATGTTTTACTCTATAACATGGAATACTGGCTAAGTTTCCCTCAAATTACAAATATTGTCATAAAACATATGACCCTTTAAGAAAAAATCTACTTGGAGGTCGTAATGGTCTATATAAATCTTTTTGAAATCAGTCACTGGTTTTCAGAAGGAGGAAAATAGTTTAAAAGTGCAAATGCTTGAGGTGGCGACATTGTGGCATAGCGGGTTAAGCGTGTCGGTGCTGGTTCACGTCCCAGCTACTTCCAAACCGTTTCCCTGCTAATGCCCTGAGAAAAGCAGTGGAAGATGGCTAAGTGTTTGGGTCCCTATCATTCGTGTGGGAGACCTGGACGAGCTTAGTGGCCATCTGGGGAGTAAACCAGCAGAGGGAAAATCTCTAGGTCTCTCCTCTCTCTCTTTCTCTAGCTAAACTCTGACTTTCAAAATAAATAAATATGTAATTTTTTATAGTGCATAATGTTTAATTAAGGTAATGGAAAAAATAGGAGAAGGAGTAGGGAAGAATCAGAAGGGAAGAATCTGCTAGGGAAGAAGAATGTGCAGTTGCTGACAGATGGCTGCCATGTATTAAGAAAAAGGGAAGAGGGCCCGGTGTGATAGCATAGCAGTTACAGTCCTTGCCTTGAACACCCAGGATCCCATATGGGCACCGGTTCTAATCCCAGCAGCCCCACTTCCCATCCAGCTCCCTGCTTGTGGCCTGGGAAAGCAGGCCAGGATGGCCCAAAGCTTTGGGACCCTGCACCCACGTGGGAGACCTGGAGGAAGCTCCTGGCTTTGGAGCAGCTCAGCTCCAGCCGTTGCAGCCACTTGGGGAATGAACTATTCAATGGAAGATCTTCCTCTCTGTCTCTTCTCCTCTTTGTATATCCGCCTTTCTAATAGAAATAAATAAATCTTTTAAGAGAGAGAGAGGGGGAGAGAAGATGGGGAGCCCAAGGGGGAGCAGCGTTGTTCTACTCTGGTAGGCAGTTGTTACCTTGTGATCACCCAGCCCTAGGAGCAGAGCTGTTGGAGGAGTGTTTTAGGATTGCTGTTTGCTGTCGCTGCTGAGACACACTCACTGGCTAGGTCACCCGGGGTATTGCAGGAGTGACCCTAAAGATACTAATCTCCACAGGGCTGTCCTCTCAGGTTCCTCCCCAGGCCAGGCTGTCTGACATAAATCACCAGCATGTGACTCTAAAGCTAACATTTTTTTTCCATTTCACAATCCAGCTTCAATATGAAACCACTCTCTGCGGTTTACCCTATGTCCAGTAACTTGGCTGAGCCCATCTTTTTCATGTAGGAAGCAGTGCTTGTGCTATACTAGTCAATGTTTATGTCACTTGCATAAATCTGTGTTTTATCACTTTTGTTGATACAGTGCACGTAAAATTGCGCGCATATATTTCAGGTATGCAGGTTGATATTTTAGAAATTGATATTTGATTTTTTTTTCTGAAATATGTCTTTAGGATGAGATATCCATTCTCCTAAGCTTTTATTTTTTTCATGTCTCAAATGGGACGATAGACTAGATTTATTGAAAGCATGGACTTACTATAAAGATCAAATGAGAGATTATCAATAAAAGGACTGTGCAATAATGGTACATATGAGTGATGTACAGACATCCTCGGCTTATTTTCATTTTTGAAAATATGGTTATTTCTTCATTTTGCATACTTTTGCTGTTTAGTTTCAAAAAGAAATTTTAACTTCACAGTAACATTCTCTATGCTTTTATTTTTAAATGTTTTTTAAAGATTTATTTTTACTGTAAAGTCATAGACAGAGAAGAGGAGAGAGAGGAAGATCTTCCATCCATTGATTGACTCCCCAAGTGGCTGCAATGGCTGGAGCTGAGCCGATCTGAAGCCAGGAACCAGGAGCCTCTTCCAGGTGTCCCACGTGGGTGCAGGGTCCAAAGGTGTTGGGCTGTCCTTGACTGCTTTCCCAGGCCACAAGCAGGGAACTGGATGGGAACCAGGGCTCCTGGGATTAGAACCGGTGCCCATATGGGATCCCAGTGCATGCAAGGTGAGGACCTTAGCCACTAGGCTACCACACTGGCCCCTATTTTTTAGTATCTTAATCTTGAGTTCATGATTTGATTATTTCTTGACCAATAGGATAATGTACAGTAGAATTTGATCATCTTCTATAGATTTGAGGACTTTTGTCAGTGACATTTTAGGATCACATCTGTGGCTGTAATGCACATTTTTGAAAAAGATTTATTTTATTTTTGTTGGAAAGTTAGATATGCAGATAGGAGGAGAGACAGAGAGGAAGATCTTCCATCTGATGATTCACTCCCCAAGTGAGCGCAGTGGCCGGTGCTGTGCCAATCTGAAGCCAGGATCCAGGAGTTTCTTCCAGGTCTCCCAGTTGGGTGCAGAGTCCCAAGGGTTTGGGCCATCCTCAACTGCTTTCCCAGCCCACAGGCAGGGAGCTGGATGGGAAGTGGAGTTGCTGGGATTAGAACCGGCGCCCATATGGGATCCTGGGGCGTTCAAGGTGAGGATATTAGCCACTAAGCCATGCCACCGGGCCCAAGTAATGCACATTTTTATTCACTTGTATTTAAACATCAAGTTTATGAAGTATCTTCACCAGGAGCCTTAGTAGTGGCTCTTCCTTTTGCCAAGATTACCATTCTTTCATGTAACCTAAAGGTTCCCTATACTCATATTTCATTTTCTCAGTCCATTATCAGGGAGCTGGATTGTACGTGGAACACCTTGGACACAAACCCCTGCCCATACATGATCCCAGCATCATAGGTGGTGAATTTACCCACCAAACCACAATGCTGACCCCTCAGCAGATTTTCTTAAATATATAAAATTATCAATATATAAAACCAAAAAGCAAACATTGTTTTAACATTTAATGAGATTTTAAATGAGATTTTATTTTATTTTATTTTATTTTTAAATTTTTATTTTATTTTTTTTAAATTATTTATTATTTAACTTCAGTAATTACATTGTATTATGTGACACAGTTACATAGATACTTGGGTTCTCCCCACCCCTCCCCAAACCCTCCCACCATGGTGGATTCCTCCACCTTGTTGCATAACCACAGCTCAAGTTCAGTTGAGATTTCCCCATTGCAAGCGTATACCAAACATAGAGTCCAGCATCTTATTGTCCCGTCAAGTTCAACGTCTTCTTAGGTATACCCTCTCTGGTCTGAAGACAGAGCCAGCAGAGTATCATCCCAGTCAATTGAAAGCTCCAACATACCATCAGCAAAAATTTACATCATTATGGAATTAATTGACATAGTAATGAGTAACCAATATGTTAAAAGTAAATGCGGGTTCCCAGCCACCTTCTGTGACCACCTCACCTATACTTCAATTTCAGTTTATACACAACATATAACATTCAAAACATAACATGTTATACATAACATCATACCAGCTTAAATTAAGGCAAACATGTGGTATTTAACCTTTTGGGATTGGCTCATTTCCCTTAGCATTAGCATAGAGTATAGCCTTTATTATCATCCTGATTCTGTGCTTCATGTGTTTTAAGATCCTCAGTAAATTAAAAGAAAATGAAATAATCAGTATAAGCAGAAAATATGTATTTTATTTTGTTTATGTGATTGTTTTATTAGACTATCCAAAAGGTATATTTGACAGATTTAATATTGTCAAGTGGATGTACGTAAGATAAATATACAGTATCAATAGCTCATAATATTGTTGAAGAAAAAAATTTTAGAAATCAAAAGTTTTGAAAACTGGAAAACACTTGGGAATAAATTTATTAAGAGAAGTACACTTGTATGTTAAGAAAGCTGTAAAAATCTCATTGAAGGATATTCCCTAACAGTTGAAATAAAGAAAGTGCTGGCATTATACACTCTCAGTTCTGACGCTATTGCATTACTATCTAAACACTATGTTATAATTTGTCTTTTACCAAAAATTACTTAAAAAAACATTGCTGTTCCAATGAAAGTTCCATTGCAGTTTATGTTGGAATTGGTTAACATAATGTTAATATATATTTACTAAGAAAACTAAGAAAAAGTAAGATATGAATAGCTTTTCCAGATATGAAAATAAACTCTAAAGCCAACCTATTCAAAATATTATGCTGCTTTTATGTATTTTTAATATAGAAGACAAAAATAGACGTTGGTATAAGTGGGAATTCCATATGATAGAGGTGAAAACTTGAATTGGTGGGAAATTGATAATCAGGTGGCTGGGTTATCTATTCATCTGGAAGGAAAGTCTCATAATACCTAAATAAACTAATTTTATTAAAAATTGCAAGTAATGGGAAAAAATGAGAATTCTGTTTTAAACATAATTGAAAGTTTGGGAGAAGTTTATTTCTAACATAGGAATACCCAGAAACTGAAAGAAAGATAAATTTAATCACACTAAAAAAAAAAAAAGCTTGCTGTTTGTATGGAAACTCATTCTCATTAATGTGATAGCAATGTAGCAGTTTGGAGAAAATATTTGTACCTAAAATGACAGATGAATGGGTAATATCTAGAAAAAATTTTACAGATTAGTACAAAAAGGTAATCTAGTGTATAAAAAGATGAGAATTATAAATAGATATTTCACTGAGATCAAAATGAAAATAGTTAAATAAAACCTAGGAAGATGATCAGTAGTACTTTGGAAATGCAGATTAAAGTAGCAGTGAGATACCATTTTATACCCAAGATTACAAAGAGATATGACAGTTCGGCGAGAAACCAGAGAGGAAGGCGTTGATGGTGGAAATACAAATTTTACACTTAATTTGAAAAGCATTTGACAGTTTTAGTTCTGAGATTCTTTCTCAGAAACAGCAGCATCAATCTGTATTTTTTTAGATTTATTTATTATTGTTATTATTATTTTTTATTGGAAAGTCAGATATATAGGGAGGAGGAGAGACAGAGAGAAAGATCTTCCGTCAGATGATTCACTCCCCAAGTGACCACAATGGCTGGTGCTGTGCCGATCTGAAGCCAGGAGCCAGGAACTTCCTCCAGGTCTCCCACATGGGTGTAGGGTCCCAAGAGTTTGGGACATCCTCGACTGCTTTCCCAGGCCACAAGCAGGGAGTTGGATGGGAAGTGGAGCTGCTAATATTAGAACTGGTGTCCATATGGGATCCCAACGCTTTCAAGGTGAGGACTTTAGCCACTAGGCCATGCCTCCAGGCCCCAATCTGTATTTTTTTATGTTAAAGTTCTTTTTTGCTGTATTGTTAGTATTGGTTAAAAAAAAAGAAAATCTGGAAACTAAAGAAAGGTTGATACATTTAAGCTGTGAAACATGTCGTTGTTAAAAAGAAAGGTTCTGTCTCGACCATCTGATGTGGGTGTTTTCCTCTCCCTACAGTGACATGAGAAAATTAAGTTGCAGGAAAATGTATGTGGGGACAACTCTAATGACAAATAAAATTCTCAACTTCTGCTGCATTTATATGTGGTTTTACAAGGTTAGAAAACAAGGTACAGAGCAATCAATACACAGAAGGTCGTTATGTTGGTCAGCTGGAGTTGTGGAGGAAGTACAAGAATGGGAAATTCAGACAGAGGGAAATTAACTCGATTCCTACATGCCTATGTTAAAAATGGCCTAAGTAAATCGTTAATATTGGAGAAAGAGAAGGCCGCAAGGCGAAAAAGATACCTCTTGATACACATACTGTTTTTACAGAGCATGTTGAAGATCTATGACTGGGTCAGAAATGATGTGGTATACACAGTGTGTTAAGTATTATTCACTATTTATTAAGAAGAGGGCATCAGAAAATGACATCAGAAGGCCCTGTGTATGTTCATTATAATTCATGACTCCTCACGTACGTTTTTATGTATTCATCAAAATTATGGGCCCGGTGGCGTGGCCTAGCAGCTAAAGTCCTCGCCTTGAATGCCCCGGGATCCCATATGGGCGCCGGTTCTAATCCTGGCAGCTCCACTTCCCATCCAGCTCCCTGCTTGTGGCCTGGGAAAGCAGTCGAGGACGGCCCAAAGCTTTGGGACCCTGCACCCGTGAGGGAGACCTGGAAGAAGTTCCTGGTTCCTGGCATCGGATTGGCACATATCGGCCCGTTGCGGCTCACTCGGGGAGTGAATCATCGGATGGAAGATCTTCCTCTCTGTCTCTCCTCCTCTCTGTGTATCTGGCTTTCCAATAATAATAAAATCTTTAAAAAAAAATTTTTATCCATTTGCCTGCTCTGTGCCAGATACTGCTCTAGACATTTGGAATGTACCAGTCCCTACATTCTAGCAGAGCACAAAGGCTAATAATTAATTAATATGATAGGTAAATATGTTGTATTTTGCATTGGAAAATATTAACATGTTTTAGAAATAAGAAAAAAAATTCCCAAGCAGGTTAAAAAGAATGGGGAGGTTGCAATTCTAATTATGCCCGCCCCCCACCCCCGGAAGATGATACTTGAGCAAAGAGTTGACCGCGTTCTGGGAGTCAACCACATGTATACCAGGAGAGCATCCTAGGAAGAAGGAACCGTCCGTGGAAAGCTCCTGTGTGTTTTGGAAACAGAAGGAAGCCGAGTAATCCAGGGAGAGCCAGGTAGGAGGTGAGATTGAAGAAGCGAGGGAAGGCACAGTGAGACTAAGCCAGATCCAGAGTACACTGCACAGCAGAGGGATGACGTTACTTACAGTTTCAAAGGACTACTCTGGTTTTGTTGAGAACACACTGTGATGGGTGAGGGACGTTGTTAGAAGCAAAGAGGCCTATTGGGGGGACAGGCTATTGGAGTAACCCCAGTGAGAGATCATAGTGACATCCGCTGCGTTAGTAGCAATGCGGATAATGTGATCTGATCGTATTTTGCATATTTTTTGAAACTAGAGCCCACCATATTTACCTAACTGAGTGAATGTAGGGTGTAAAATTAGAACTATCACTAAGGAAAACAGAAAAAGAGAGGCAGGGAAAGAATAAGCATTGAGATAAAAAGAGGAGGTAAGAACTTTGTACAAAGAAATGCATATTTAGTTTTAATCTCTATATGTGTGTTGTATAGGTTAGGGTTGAAGTTTTTCTGTATGAATTAAATCATATCTAGAAGCCTTATATCTTTTTCTGTAAGGTAGTTCTGATTAGATAATTGGGCTATTGCGGCATGCATTTAAATGGAAATATGGGTGTTCTGTAGGAATTAAATGGAGTGTAAATTAAAACCAGTGTAGAAAGTGAGGTCAGGAAAGAAATGAGATTCAAATTGGAATTCTTGTCTAAAGAGGGTAAGATCAAGAAAAAACAGGCAGTATTAACAAATAGGGTAGAGGGTTCTTGAGAAAAATTTTGATCCAGGATTCCACATTTTTGAGAACAAGAACTCTGTCTATTCAACAAAGGCTTGATGTTTTTTTTTAAACTTAGTGCTAACTGGTGACTGGACAGTGGTAAAGGTGATGGAGGCAGGAACTATAGTTGGTGAAGGTAATGCCCAGTTAAAATATTGCTGGTATAGCTAAAAAAAAATCCAGGTGCATCTAGGCAGCATAAAGGAATTTAAGGGAAAAAAGAAATTATTTCAGCTTGGCTTCTGGGGAAGTACCAAGAGTTTCTTCTTCTTGGTTGCCGGTCAGTGAGATGACACCGACTGATTAAATTTTGGTAGACTGGGGCCTGGCACGGTGGCCTAGCGACTAAGATCTTCGCTTTGAACACACTGGGATCCCACATGGGCGCTGGTTCTAATCCCGGCAGCTCCACTTCCCATCCAACTCCCTGCCTGTGGGCTGGGAAAGCAGTAGAGGATGGCTTAAAGCCTTGGTACCCTGCACCTGTTTGGGAGACCTGGAAGAAACTCCTGTCTCCTGGCTTCGGATCGGCGCAGCACTAGCTGTTGTGGTCACTTGGGGGGTGAATCATTGGACGGAAGATCTTCCTCTCTGTCTTTCCTCCTTTCTATATATCTGACTTTGCTATAAAGATAAATAAATCTTTAAAAAAATTTTTTGGTAGACTGTACCAGTTGGTTGTTCGTTTCACTATTATGGTGCAGGAGTTACTAGGCAAGCACTTTGCTAGGTACTTGTACTATGCAGAGAAAGAAATTGGAGCTAAAACAGAAGAGATGTGTTGTTCTTATATTAAATACCTGTCAGAAATACCTGCCTTCAAATGTTGTCATTTGATACTTTAAAAGCTTTTATTGGTTATTCTCAACAGTACTGATTACATCTAATTCTTCCTTGCTAAAATATGAAGACAGTAGTTTAAATAAACTTAATTTGGTTTTTACTTTTCTATTTGTCACATGATAATTTTATCTAATTTTTAACATTTTTTTTATTTTCATATTTGATGATACAGTTCCCACTTCCCCACTAGTTTCCTCCATGTCATTACAATAGTATAGTCCTTCAAAATCAGTCATAAGTACATCTTTCAGCTATTTAGGTATGGACAATAGCAGAGAACCCAGCATCATATTGTCAAAATATATTTAACCTTTTCATTGGTAGGCCATCTTTGATTTGGAAATAGAGATGGACACCACATTGTATCTTCACATCTCAATGTGTCAGTCTCTTATTACACAGTTAGTGTGCGTCCCCGTAAATGAAAAGCCGTAAAACAAAATCAACAACAGGAAGAAACAATAGAAAATTAACAACATGAAGTTAAATAACATGCTACTGAATGAACAATGTGTTGTTAAAGAAATGAAAAATGAAAAAACCTTGAAAAAAACAACAATGCTATTGTGTGACCTGTGAGTCAATGAGCAAATTAATAAGAAAAATAAAAAATGTTTTTGAATGAATGAAAATAAAAGCAAAACTATCAAAGCCCCTGAGATGAAACACAAACAAAATTGAAAGGGCTATTGGTCTCATATTTCCATCAAGGTTGCCTTCAGAGAGAATATATGTTCTTTTTGGATTGACTGCTTTCACTGAGCATAATGGTCTCTAGTTGGGACCATTTGGTTGCAAATGCTAGCGTTTCATTCTTTTGAATGGTTGAGTAATAGTCCATGGAGTAGATGTGTCAGAGTTTCTTTATCCATCTGGGTTGTTTCCACGTCTCTGCTATTGTAGATTGTGCTGCTGTAAATATAGGATTACAGCTCCCTTTCTCGTATGCAGACTTGATGTTGTTTGGATATATTCCCCGAAGTGGGATAACTGGATCATAAGGCAGATCAATTTTCAGTTCTCTTAGCACTCTCCATACTGACTTCCACAGTTGCCACTCTAGCCTGCACTCCCACCAACATTGAAGGAGGGTACCTTTCTCCCCACATCCCTACCAGCACGTGTTGGGAGTAGAGTTCTGAATGTAAGCCAGTCTCACTGGAGTTCTGTGAAACTTCAGTGTGGTTTTCATTTGAATTTCCCTGACAGTTAGGGAGCCTGAGCTCCCTACTATTTTTTCATATGTCTATTATCCATTTCAATTTATTCTTTTGAAGAATGTCTGTTCATTTCCTTTGCCCATTTCTTTGTATGGTTGTTTGTTTTGCTGTTGCTGAGTTTCTGAAGCTCTTTGCAAATGCTGGATATTAATCCCCTATCAACTGTGTAGGGCAAAGATTTTCTCCCATTCCGTTGGTTGCTTCTTCTCTTTGTTGATCATCTCCTTTACTGTACAGAGCTTTTTAGTTTGATTAATCTTATTTGTTCGTTTTGGCTTTGACTGTGCTTTTTGTGTTTTTTTTTCTAAGAAGTTTTTCCCAATCCTGTATCTTGGAGAATGCTTCCTGTGTTTTTATCCAATAGTATGATGGTTCCTGGGTACAGATTTAACTCCTTGATCCATTTAGGGCTGGGTTTTGTTTTAATCTTGAATATTTAAGAGCAATACTATACATTTAGTCTTATTATTTTCCAAATAATCTCCCAAATCCCTTTATTTACCACCATATTCTTTCAGCTTACAATTTACAAATTTCCTAGGCCTGTTCCCTCCCACAGGTGGCCTTTCCTTAGCAGCAGCTACATACAAGAACAGTTAATGACTACTTAATCACAGATTGGCTATTAAACAGTAAAATAACTAAGTTTTCAGTTTCCATTTTACTTTTCAGCTAACTCACTTTTGATTTCAGTGTCTATTAAATAAAGGCACAATATGCTTAATTTTGTTGGATTTTAGATCTTATTTCCTGAATGTTGTCTAGTTTCCTGCCTTCTACTCTAAATCAAAAATGCCAAGTGAATAGAAACTCTGGTGGAATTAATCTATTAATTTAAGCAGTGCAGATAGTTTTTTCAAAGCTGATCCAACCCATGATCAAACAATAATCTTACATATTAAGGATTTTACTCTGATATATAAAATTTAGTCATTCAATAAATCCTGGATAAATTGAATAATCTCTGATGTACTCAACTTACAAATCTATCCCCTCCCCTCCCCTCTCCTCCCTTATCCTCTCCTCTCCTCTCCTCCCCTGCCCTCTCCTCCACTCTCCTCCCTTATCCTCCCTTATCCTCTCCTCTCCTCTCCTCCACTCTCCTCTCCTCTCCTCTCGTCCACTCTCCTCCCTTATCCTCTCCTCTCGTCCCCTCCCCTCTCCTCCCCTCCCCTCTCCTCCACTCTCCTCCCTTATCCTCTCCTCTCCTCCACTCTCCTCCACTCTCCTCCCCTCTCCTCCCCTCTCGTCTCGTCCACTCTCCTCCCTTATCCTCTCCTTTCCTCCCCTCTCCTCTCCTCTCCTCTCCTCTCCTCTCCTCCCGTCTCGACCACTCTCCTCCCTTATCCTCTCCTCTCCTCCACTCTCCTCCCCTCTCCTCTCCTCTCCTCCCCTCTCCTCCACTCTCCTCCACTCTCTTCCCCTCTCCTCTCCTCTCCTCTCCTCTCCTCTCCTCTCCTCCCGTCTCGTCCACTCTCCTCCCTTATCCTCTCCTCTCCTCCCCTCTCGTCTCGTCCACTCTCCTCCCTTATCCTCTCCTCTCCTCCCCTCTCCTCTCCTCCCCTCTCCTCCACTCTCCTCCCTTATCCTATCCTCCCCTCCCCTCCCCTCTCCTCCACTCTCCTTCCTTATCCTCTCCTCTCCTCCACTCTCCTTCCTTATCCTCTCCTCTCCTCTCCTCTCCTCCACTCTCCTCTCCTCCTCTCTCCTCCCCTCCCCTCCCTTTCCCTCTCCTCCCCTGTTCTCCTCCTCCTCCTTTTAAATAGGTAAATATTTATGAAAAACCATATTCGTTAATAAGAAATTGCTCCAATATATGCAGTAAAACACAGTCTCAATTAACAAAAAAACTGTCCTGAAACATGCAGTGCCATAGAATTAGAATCCTTACTTAGAAATTGGTCACATTGCATAAATCTGACCAAAGGGAAGCAAACACATTGCGATAAATTTCTCTCAATGTTTACTTTTTGCTCCACATTTGTTCTAACAGGACAGAATATTTTGCATATGCACAGTAAAAGGTGACACAAAAAGAAAATTGATATCATTATCATTTCTCTGAGCATATTGGAAACCAGGGAGAGGATAAATGTTGTTCTAATGCTGTGCCCAAATCAAAGTGAACACCAGAGCACACACCAGAGTCAACAATTACCAAATAGCTAGTAGCTCGTGGACAGCAAACATAACACCCAAAGCCCTTATTCTCCCTCTTCAGAACTCAGTCACCATCATATTTGATGACCTAGTGTAAACAAGGTATCAATTTGCAATTAATGGTCTGGACCACCAAGCTGTATTGGATGTAGTTCAAAGCAATACTTGCGTACTGCAAGGAGAAATTGTAAATACTGACCACAGTGTGGGTCAAAATTACAGTAACAGCATTAGCTATGGTTAACAATTTACACCATTTGAGAAGTAAAACCATCACGATTTCTGTAAAGAATATTTAATGTGATTATGGCAACAAAAAGTGCTCACTACCATGTATCATAAAATGCTAACACTTACATACAATAAATATAGCAAAAGTACATGCCACGTATCTTGGGAGAAGCTCAGAACAGCCATGACCAAGCTTGCTAACCCAAAGACTACATTTTCTCTGTCCACATGATCTTGATGATAACAGAGTAGCCCAGGACAATAACGAGGCTTTATATTAACTCAGTGATGCTTGCCTCTAAGGTTCACATGTAGGGCCCCATGGCGCCTTCACTGGTCAAGGAAAAATGGTAGAAAATTCAAATACGTTCATTTTGCCACTTACAAGAAACCAAGATAAAGCTTCTCTCACAGTAACAATTGAAACAATTAACATCTATAAAATTTACAGGTTAACTATTTGGCCTTAATAACCCTCCTGCCCTTAATTCTTACTCATAGGAAGACATTAGCTACCCTTATTAGGTGCCTCCCGCAAGGAATATTGTGTACTCCTTTATGCAACATTATTTATAAGACTTAAAGCTCTTGGACATTGGCTGCTACTGCTTGTAGTTGCTGTTATTTGAAAATTAAAGAGACACAGACAGCAAAATCTGCCATCCACTGCATTGTCCAAATGCCCTCAGCAACCATGGCTGCATTAGGCTCAAGCCAGTATAGACTTCATTTGTGTCTCTTACATGAGTGTCAGGAGCCTACATCTGTGTCCTCGCAGTGTAAGCACTAGCTGGAAGCTAGAATTGGAAATGGAGCCAGGGCTTGAATGAACGTATTAAAAAATGAAAAGGCAACATCCCAAGCAACATTTTCAGAACTGTGGCAAATACCTTTCCCAGAAGTAGGTACTTTTTAAATTTAAAAAAAATTTTTAAGGATTTATTTTATTTTATTTGAAAGTCAGATATACAGAGAGGAGGAGAGACAAAGAGGAAAATCTTCCATCCTCGGATTCATTCCCCAAGTGGCCGCAACTGCCAGAACTGAGCCAATCTGAAGCCAGGAGCCTGGAGCCTCTTCCGTGTCTCCCATGTGTGTGTAGGGTTCCAAGGGTTTGGGCCATCCTCTACTACTTTTTCAGGCAACAAGCAGAGAGCTGGATGGGGAGCAGGGTCACTAGGATTAGAACTGGTGCCCATCTGGGATCCTGTTACGTGCAAAGCAAATATTTTAGCCACTAGGTCATCACACTGAGCCCTAGAAGTAAGTACTTTTACACCCTAGCTTTGACAATCCAAAAATTGGAGATGTGAGAAAGTGTATGTTTTTATATCTTTAAAGTGTTTGCGCCAGATCATTGAAACAAATGTATCTGAATATAATATCATGGCCCTTTTCACTATATCTCACGGTTCTCTCATTCCCAGAAAAAGTCTAATAACAATATTAATCACCCTTCTCCTGTTATTTTATCCAATCTGTATGTGTATGACTGGATCTAAATGGTTATATCTTTGTTGGAAATGGTATCACATCTGATTAGCTTGTCAGCTAACTAGAGACAGACAGATGGCAAGGAAGGAAAAACAACAACAAAGACATTATTCAAAATTGTTTAAATCTCCTCCATATTGTTCTTAAAAGCCTATAATGGCAAGTCCACTAGACGGGCATTATTGCTGAAGCACAACTTAACATATAAGCATTTATTTAGATCCCTGTGCCAAGTTTATTACTTCTTTGACTTCATTTACTATTACTGTCCCTCTGGCTCACTCTCATCATACTGGACTCTGCTTAAACCTACAGAGTCAGCAGGCAGGTTTGCGTTAGGCAGTGTACTGTCTGTTTCCTAAAAAGTGTGTTCATCTCAGATATCCACATGACCCACTTCACATCTTTGGGCCTTCAAGCTTCCATGTCTTCTGACAAGACCGTCTCCTGTCATACTCAAAAGGCAGAGCGCTCCAAGGGGAGGAACTTCAACAAGCTAGTGAAAAGCACATGTTATGAAAAAAACTGTGAATAAATTTCACGTACGTTTTGCACAAAAGTAAATTTCCTTTTTAAATTCTATTTTTTCATGAAGTTTTTGAAGTACCCTCACAAAAGCCCTGCAGAGTACTTATCATCATCTATTTAACTGTATATTTCTTTCTTTTTTTTTTTTTTTAAGATTTTATTATTATTGGAAAGCCGGATATACAGAGAGGAGGAGAGACAGAGAGGAAGATCTTCCATCCGATGTTTCACTCCCCAAGTGAGCCGCAACGGGCCAGTACGCGCCGATCCGACACCGGGAACCTGGAACCTCTTCCGGGTCTCCCACGCGGGTGCAGGGTCCCAATGCATTGGGCCGTCCTCGACTGCTTTCCCAGGCCACAAGCAGGGAGTTGGATGGGAAGTGGAGCTGCCGGGATTAGAACCGGCGCCCATATGGGATCCCGGTGCGTTCAAGGTGAGGACTTTAGCCGCTAGGCCACGCCGCCGGGCCCTATTTAACTATATATTTCACATGTTTATTTCATTTATTATCATTTAACCCAACTGGAGTATAAACATCATGACAAGAACTTCTGTGTTATCCAGTGTTGTATCTCTAACATAATAAATATCAGTTCACTAAAGAAATAGACTTCATTATTTGGAGCCTAAGAGCAACTAAGTTTGACTTCATCATTACCAAAGGATGCAATTAAAGAGCCTTCTAAAGTATATTTTCATCTAATTTTGGATGAAAGATCTTTTTCTTGCCCTTAGAAGTTTAACGTGAAGAAAAGCAGAATTTGGCTTCAAAAATATTGTACTTTTAATGAAACTAAACACATAAACACATTGATTCACATCACTTTTAATGAAACTAAACACATAAACACATTGATTCACATCATACCCATAAACTGTTGTCAATAAATATAAACTTTTTTCAGAAAGAAATTCTTTAAAAATTAAAATTAATGTTCTTTATTCATAGTTTGCAGCATTCTTCACATCAAGCTAGTATGAATGTCCATTAAATGTTGCATAGATTTGCCTACTCTTCCTACATCTTTTATTTAAGATTTATTTATTTCTTTTTAAAGATTTATTCATTTTTTATTACAGCCAGATATACACAGAGGAGGAGAGACAGAGAGGAAGATCTTCTGTCCTATGATTCACTCCCCAAGTGAGCTGCAACAGGCCGGTGCGCGCCCATCCAAAGCCGGGAACCTGGAACCTCTTCCGGGTCTCCCACATGGGTGCAGTGTCCCAGTGCATTGGGCCATCCTCGACTGCTTTCCCAGGCCACAAGCAGGGAGCTGGATGGGAAGTAGAGCTGCCGGGATTAGAACCGGCGCCCATATGGGATCCCGGGGCTTTCAAGGCAAGGACTTTAGCCGCTAGGCCACGCCGCCGGGCCCAAGATTTATTTATTTTTAATGGAAAGGCAGATTTACAGAGAGGAGAGGATCCATGAGAAAGATCCTCCATCCACTGGTTCATTCCCCAAGTGGCCCCAGTGACTGCAACTGAGCTGCTTCAAAACTAGGAGCCAGGAGCTTCTTCCAGGTCTCCCACACTGGTGCAGGGTCCCAAGGCTTTGGACCATCCTTGACTGCTTTCCCAGGCCACAAGCAGGGAGTTGGATGGGAAGTGGAGCAGCTGGCATACAAGCCAGCACCCATATGGGACCCCAGAGAATGCAAGGCGAGGACTTTAGCCACTAGGCCACCGGACTGGGTCCTTTTATTTTTATTTATCTATTTGAGAAATAGGTACACAGAGAAAGAGATGAGATTCACTGACTTAATCTTCCAGATGTTCACAACGATCAGGACTGGACTGGGCTGCAACTGAGAGAAGGAAACTCATCCCAAGTCTTCCATGTGGGCTGCAGGAACTAAATTACATGAGCTATTCAACCAGTGCCTCACGGAATCTGCGTAGCAGGAAACTGGAGTCAGGAGCCAGAGCCGGGCACTGCACCAGGCATCAGACAGCGGAAATAGCATCTTAAAAACCAGGTCAAATACCAGCCCCAAATTTCCAAATTCTTACAAAAGCTTCTGAAAAAAATGTAGTTCATGATGTCATACAGACACATTCTATGACCAAATATCTTATCCTAAGACATGAATACAGAGTCTGAAATACAGTCAGTCTTGTAATGCCACCTCATACATACACGTTGAACTAAGTTTTGTGTGATTTACATCCTTCTCAACAATAAACCTTTTATGCAAATGAGAGCAGGTGACTGATACCTCACTATATAACTTTCTATTATTTCAATTAAAAATTTAACAGATACCAGCATTTTTTAATATCATCCTTCCATATTTAGAAGTAGTAAATAACCCAGAGATCAAAATACACAGTAAAACCGAAGGACCAGCAGTTTTTCATTGCCGGTTCTCTCTGTATAAACACTGAATGTAATGCTGTGGAGGCATGGCTCCACATACTAAGAGGAGGAATATGTCTGTTTACATGTGTTTCTTTCCTGCTCCGCATTACACTGGGACCTGTGTGTGCCTCTGTGGTTAAGATTTACTGCATGTTCGTATTAAAGTCCCATTTCCAACATTTAAACATATAGCCACAAAGGCCAATTTCAACAGTTATTAGTACAACCATGGTGTACCAAAGATTTGGAAGTTCGTGAAATTGGAATTGATTGTTTATAGACAATTACAGGTACTGAAATGATTTAAAACATTTCAATTTTTGTTTTACTCTGCTGAATCAGGCTCATTTAAACAAAAGAACCAGATGCAACCGGTTCAAATATCAACTTTTAATCAAAATCCACCACTAATGTCTTAGCGGGGTGGCCATCTTCCTGTTGGTTTGAGTTCTTTAAAGGTGTGGGGACTCTAAAAGCAGGGTGCCATTCAGTTCAAAACACTGTTGAAAGAAATGTCCAGCAAGAAATACACCAAGCCTGGACCTATGACTTAAGGCAATACATAAAGTTTGAGAATTAGCTACACATCTCTGATTCTTGAACATACACACTTTTTTTGAAGTATATAAAGTTGCTATGAGCTAAGTGATCCACAAATAATAATCCAAAATATTTACTTGCTCAGCATCATATTACATATTAAACTGTAGCAAGTCAATGAATCTATCAGAAAAATTAAAATAAATATTTCCTAGTACCTACAAAATATTGTATCTATAAAGTTAATTTGTAGCAGATTGTCTGATTCATTCAGCCTTGATTCCCTGTGGTTGAACAAAAAGATGATAGTTGGTAAACACTGACAGAATATGCAGGTTAACACCATGTAAAGAATGATAATTATGCAATTAGATTTATTAAAAACCTCGATTTCACTACTTTTCAATGTCTACTTAAGGAAAATGTACCTTTCTAACAAGAGGATGTGGCTCAATCTCCTAAAATCAGTACTTCAAGAATAGATGGCACAGTGCAGGAAGAACAAAGGTCAGCCCGTCAACTAGCCATCAGTCTGTTCCCAAATGTCGTGCTATTATTAAACCCTTCAGCACTTCCACTGCCCAAATGCTGTCACTGGGACAAATTTCCTCTTGGCTCTCTGCCTTGTCTAAACTACTTTCTAGTGAGCGGACCTACATCAAGAAAAAGTCAAGAACTATTTTTGACAAGTATAACTCTAAGCCTTCTTTTCCATTTCAAAATCCCCTTATAAACCCAGAGGCTCTTACGTTTCGGGCATTTGTGGAGTGAACACAACAGCTTAAGTTGTCTCAAGATGATTTCTTTCTGCAGTTCCTGACCAGCCTGGCTCCTGCTGTCATGTTTCTTCTGTAATCCCTGGCCCCATGTCCCAAATCTTCGAGCAGTTAATTTTTTTTTTTATATTTTGGCAATCTTTACACTGTTGATTAGGGTAAAAAGTTACAAGGGATAAAGGGAATATTGAGGAGAATCCCCACCCAGTCTCCCACCCACCCCAGGTCCCAAATGTCGGGCATGCTCTGAGATCCTTGCTCAAGTGCTCCCGGTAGTTCACCAGTTATGCATTGCTGCCAATCTCACCACTCCAGACACAATGAGGCTGTTGAATAATCTACTGATTGACATAGTCCATCATAGAGTCTTCCTTTGTCCAGTGTTTTGCTGCCAACATATAGCTGTGGGAGCAGTTAATTTTTAAAATTACTGTTTGACACACACACACACACACACACACACACAACCCCCACAGAGAGGTAGAGAGAGAAAAAGAGAAGAAATGGATAGATCGAGAAGTCTCCCATTAGCTGTTGCACTCCCCAAATGTCAGCAACACCTTGGCTGGGTGGGCCAAGCTAAAGCTGGGAAATGGAAACTCAACCCAACTACTTGAGCAACTATTTGCTGCTTCTTAGGGCGAATGCAGGCATCAAACTTAGATAAGCTCATGAAATAGGGGTGTCCTAGCCAACATCTTAATCTTTTAGCCAAACATCCACCTTAAGTAGGGGTCCCTATGAGTAATGGCATATCAACTCAAACACTTAACAAGCCCTCAACTCTTAAAGTTGAAAATCTTAGCTATAAAAGGAAAGATAAGGGCACCAACAAACTGCCTAAACCTGACCTTACCCACTTTCCTATGTAATTCTGAAATCTCAGCTCAACAACATCAGAACTTCTCCACATCATGGGATAGAAACAGAAAGAAGTAAAAATTCACTTTCTCTACTCCTACAACCAGGGCCTTCTAAAGTCTTCTCCCCACACTTGAACTCTATCTGAAATTTCAAAAATGTCTTTTTATAATAACCTTTGCCTGGGCACGGTACAGTAGCTGAGTAGCTAAATCCTTGTCTTCCATGTGCCAGGATCCCATAGGGGCGCCAGTTCTAATACTGGCAGACCTCACTTCCCATCCAACTTCCTGCTCGTGACCTGGGAAAGCAGTCGAGGATGGCCCAAAGCCTAGGGGCCCTGCACCCACATGTGAGACCCAAAAGAGGCTCTGGGCTCCTGGCTTTGGATCAGCTCAGCTTTAGCCATTGTGGCCATTTAGAGAGTGAATCAGTGGACAGAAGATCTTCCTCTCTGTCTCTCCTCTCTGTGTATCTGACTTTCCAATAAAAAGAAATCTTTAAAAAAAAAACTTGTGTCTATAATTTTTATAACGCAATCCTTCCTAGGAAACACCCAACTACCCTATTAAACCTAGAAACAGAAATATGAATTAATGAATTTTGATGGGACTACATCAAGCTGGGAAGCTTCTGTACAGTAAATATGTAATCTTAATATGTAAGATTATTGTTTTGATCATGGGTTGGATCTTCCAAACCTGCCCTACAAATGATACTTCAAGATGTTCTCTTGGCAGAGAAGAGGAATAGCACCTACCAAAACCAAAGGCAAACGGGAAGAACATTCCAGTAAAATGACAACAGAAGACTAAACCAAGGAACAACCCATTCCTAAAATGACAGGACCAAAGTAACACCCATGTATATTAAACTCTGAATGTAAATGTTTAAACTCAATCAAACGTCAAAGATTAGTAGACTGGATTAAAAAACAAAACCCATCTGTTTATTGTCTGGAAGAGACACACTTCACCAACAAAAATCAGCGGAAACCGTATCACATGGGTTTTGTTTTCTGTTGGTTTCATCTCTTCAAAACACTTTCTTCTGATTAAATCTTGCAATGACTCGTAGATCATGCAGTGGCATCATTTTCTTCAAGAAGGTTCTTGATTTTCATTTCTTCAGCTACACATTAGTCATTTAATAGCATGCTATTTAACTTCTTGGTGGTGTTAATTTCTTTTTTCTCCCTGATGTTGATTTTGTTTTGTGGCTCTTCATTTAAGGGGATGTATAGTAGCTGTGTCATGGAGACTGTCATGTCTAGTAACATGTCATTTAACTTCAGGGCATTGTAAATTTCTATTTTTCTTTCTATTGTTGATTTTGTATTATGACTTTTCATTTAAGGAGATGTACAGTAGCTGTGAAATGGAGACTAACATCCAGATGTGAGGATGCAGTGTGGTATGCATTTCTGCTTCCAGACAAAGATGGACTTACAATGAAACTGTTTACTATATCTTGACAATAGGATTCTGGACTCTCTGACATTGTCCATGCCCTCAATGATGGACATATGACTGAGTATGAAGAACTGTGTTAGTAATGATATAGAGGAACCAGGTGGGGGGGGAGGGAATTGAGGAGGGAATAAGGGAATATGGAGCTGTATCATAAAATGATAGCAATAATAGTAAAATGTAAAAAAAAAAAGATTTATTTATTATTATTGGAAAGTCAGATATACAGAGAGGAGGAGAGACAGAGAGCAAGAAGTTCCATCCACTGATTTACTCCCCAAGTGGCCGCAATGGTAAGAACTGAGCCATCTGAAACCTGGAACCTGGAGCTTCTTCCAGGTCTCCCATGTGGGTGTAGGGTGCCAATGGTTTTGGGCCATTCTTGTTTGCTTTCCCAGGCCTCCAGCAGAAAGCTGTTTGCAAAGTGGAGTGGCTGGAACACAAATCGGTACCCATATGGGATCCTTGTGTATGCAAGGCAAGGAGTTTAGCCACTAGGGCTACCATGCTGGACCCTCACGAAATTTTTTTATTTTTCATTTCTGCATTGACACATTGTTTATTCAGTAGCATGTTATTTAACTTCATGTTGTTAATTTTCTATTGTTTCTTCCTGTTTATTTTGTGTTATGACTTTTCATTTGAAGGGACATATAGTAACTGTGTAATAGAGACTAGCATATTGAGATGTGAAGATACAATGCAGTGTCCATCTCTATTTCCACATCAAAGATGGACTACCAATGAAAAGGTTAAATATATTTTGACAATATAATGCTGGATTCTCTGCTATTGTCCGTACCTAAATAGCTGAAAGATGTACTTATGACTGATTTTGAAGGACTATACTATTGTAATGACTTGGGGACTATTATGGGCATGGGCAGGGATTTGGGAAAGGGGGAAGAGAAGTCTCTGAGTCTATAGTATTGTGTCATGGAATATTACAAGGAGTTAATTAATTCAAAAATATTTATGATTGGTGGATAGTTTAATCAACGTATTTTTTTTTACCATTTTTTAATTAGCTAGAAAATAGATTTTATGGTCAAATTTTCTTTATGCACAGTTTCTAGTTTAAATTGTTTTTATTTTATATATTTGAAATAGAGAAAGGTAGACTTTCCAACTGCTGACTCACTCACCACATGGCTGCAACAACCAGGGTCGTGCCAACCCAAAGCAAGAGCTAAGAGCTCAGTTAAGGTCTCCCATATGGGGGCAGAAAACAGCTCCTTAAGCCATCCCCCAGAGTTTGTATAGCAGACAGTGGAAATCAGGGGTAGAACCATGATTCAAATTCAGACACTCTAGTATGGAATACGGGCTTCTTAAACAGTATCTTAGAGACTACGCCAGGTGCTTGCCCGTGGCATATGTTTCCTTATTGAGGAAAAAATTTAAAAATTTATAACTGTATTTTTATCGGTAGTATATTTATGGATAAACAAAATGAGCAATTAACCAATAATAAGTAAGTAAATCATATTGAAATGTTTCTTTCAAGGAGATGCTTTGGGTTTTTGATACTTTCATAATGAGGGTAATTTGTTAATTATTATGGTGCTTATTGGTAACAAACAAAATTTTGGAAGAAAACATTTTTGTAAGAAGAATAGTATCAAATAGATTGAGAGTGAAATCAGTTTTAAATGAAGCCTGGGTCTTCCTGCTTTTTTATTTGTTGAATAGTATGGTTCTTATTGAATTAAATCTGTACTATTGAGTAGATCAAGGAAGAGAGAGGAAGGATGGAGAAACTGTGGATGTCACCCTGCCACTGTAACTATGGGATGCATGAAATCTGTTTTTCATATATTAATAAAATAGTTTTTATTTTTTTAAAAGATTTATTCATTTTATTATAGCCAGATATACACAGAGGAGGAGAGACAGAGAGGAAGATCTTCCGTCCTATGATTCACTCCCCAAGTGAGCTGCAACGGGCCGGTGTGCGCCCATCCAAAGCCGGGAACCTGGAACCTCTTCCGGGTCTCCCACGCAGGTGCAGTGTCCCAATGCATTGGGCCGTCCTCAACTGCTTTCCCAGGCCACAAGCAGGGAGCTGGATGGGAAGTAGAGCTGCCGGGATTAGAACCAGCACCCATATGGGATCCCAGGGCGTTAAAGGCGAGGACTTTAGCCGCTAGGCCACGCCGCCGGGCCCTAAAATAGTTTTTCAAAACACATGTACCAAAAATGATTCTGTTACTCAGTGTATTTAAGATTCCATCCAAATTGTATATATTTCAATAGCACATATTTTAAATTTCTGACTGATACTCTATAGATATGTCAAAATTTGTCTATCCATTCATGCTTTGATGGACTTTTGAGTCTGACTGAAGCTCTTGTGACTGAAGCTACTATGAACATAGAGGAGAAATGCTACTGGAAACCTAGTGTATAGAAAAATGCTGGACTTCTTACACGATATGTTTTTTCACTAGATTATAGAATATGTTCTTCCTTGAAACTTTGCCACAATTTTGAGCATAAAATGAAAGTGAGGTAAAAAGAGGAAAGATTGTCAAGGATTGCCTCAAGCATGGAGCAATCTTTCTCCTCTAAAATGAGAAGTCAAACTTTGTAAGTTAAGGTAAGATGTATTTCTTGCTATGTAAAGTTTCCCAACAAATCTCCATGTTCAGGTGGAAAAACCCTTAAAAATATTCAAAATAACAATAACCTCAGGTCACACCTGGTTGTAGAAGCATAAAGAACTGCAGTGAGCCTGTGATTAAAAATAAAATTAAGCAACGAAAAAATAAAGTTTTCCTTAAAGAGAAACTTAGTAGGCATGCAGCTGATTGGATAGAATCAATATGATGAGAAATTGCTTTGGGAAGGGCTGAAAATGCTTTGGCCTGCAAAAACAATCGAGGACAGCTTAAAGCCTTGGGACCCTGTCCCCGCATGGGAGAACCTGGAAGAGGCTCCTGGTTCGCTCTGGCTATTGCAGCTACTTACGGAGAGAACCAGTGGGAGGAGGATCTTTCTGTCTGTACTTTTCCAATAAAGAAATAAAATAAATCTTTAAAAACAGTAAAAAATAAATGTGAAGGGTTGGTGTTGCTGCATAGTGAGTTAAGCTGTTGCTTAACTTAACAGGCATCCCATTTGGGCACTGGTTTGTGTCATGGTTGCTCCTCTTTCAGTTAGCAGCTCCCTGCTAATGGCCTGGAAAAAGCAGCAGAAGATGGACCCAGTGTTCGAGTGTCTCCCCCATGTGAGAGACCTGGAAGAAGCCCCTGGCTCCTGTCTTCAACTGGGCCCAGCCCTAGCCATTGTAGCCATCTGGGAAGTGTACCAATAGATGGAAAGATCATTTTCATTTTCTGTCTTTTTCTCCCTCTCCCTACTGTGTGTGTCTGTGTGTATCTCCTTCTCTCTCAGTCTCTGTGTAACTCTGACCCTCAAATAAAAACACTCTTTTAAAAAATATTAATGTCAGTGGTGAACACAGGCAAATAGTTACTCCATAGCAGTTCAAAATGTTGAGTCTTACAGTGTAGGTGTATTTTGCCTAATCGAGTCATTCTTATTTCCTATTCAGAAATTCTGATGTCACACCTAGAACTCACTGCTTCCTGCTTCCCTCTGCACCGCTGTTACTGTTCTGCACATTATCTCACTTCTCACTTGTTAATATCAGTAGCAATGCACCTCACTGCTGCTGCTGCTTCTTGTACCATTACTTTGCTGTCCAGGGATTAACATAAAAGCTGCTTGCCCAGCTTAGTTCACAGTGTGCTTATTTGTGTGAAATCTTTCCTGCAGCTCTTGTAAGTAGATATATGAAGTATGTTGTTAAATTTCTAATTGAGAGATTGAACATATTTCTTAGGTGACTTGGGTTAATAAAAATCATGCTTTTTCAAACTTGCAGATGAAAAGAAGGAAGGAAAATATTAAATGGCAGAGTTGGGTTGTAGAAATATCTCCTGGCAAGGGGAAGAAAATTGAATTCCAATAAAATAAAAATAAATATAAAAAAATAAAATTAAATATGTATTAATTAGGTTTCAATAACCTGCCACCCTCATTCCCAATGAAAGAGGGCAAGCTGGGCCATGGAGTAACGGCACTGTATGTAAAGAGCATCTGGGATTTTGCGTGCCAGTGAATTCTGTATGTGCGGAGAGATTAGGTAATTTGCTCCTCGGCCTTAGAGCCACACCTTTCTGTATGTGGTTATTCTGTAGAGCTGACTTACAGAAACAAAGCCGACAGTAGACATCATTGATGTTCAGAAAGTACTACTGTTGGGGGAAATTTCTGATGGCATACTTTGTTGACCAGAATAAAGACAGGAGTTTTAGAGCTGTGTTCTATGTAAATTCCTTTTCATTGCAGTTCAGTTCGGGGTGCTTCCTTTCTTATGCATTCATAGATAAGATATGAACTGCTTGATGCTTTTTGATTAGACTGGGTGGCCAGTGCTTCACTAACCCATCCGTGGGGCCGCATGTGCCACTTTCACCACCATTGTGCCAGTCACCCTGGTGAATTCTTCCTTTGGAGTAGCTTTGATCCCTTGCCTACTTCTCACAGTTTTGTGCTGGGATGGTGCCACGCTTTTCTTTGTCCTTCATCACAGCTAACGTCTGCAGAGGAGTTCTGTTTTGTTAAAGAGACTTTATATCAGAGGATTTGTTATTCTTGAATTATTTTATACAGACTGACTTTCTTTTCTGATTTATTCTAGACAGCATGTAAGACGTAGATAATGTGCTAAGTTAGACCCTCTTGACTGAGCATCATAAAATAGAGAGTAGAAAATAAAGTATAGCTATTGACTGCTGTATAGAGATGGTGATACTCTGTAGCTTTCATTTTGTCTGAAGAAGTCACCTTTATGCACTAACTGCCTTCTGCTCCCATTTTGTTTCAGTAATGACTTGATTGGTTGTGTCACCTGTGCAGTAGTTGGAAATGGATAGGGTACAGCGTTTCAGGACCTCCCTGCTTCCTTGGAGATCATTTGGCCGTATGTAAGTGATTTAACAGTCATGCAGTTAGGATTTTCAGAGTAAATACTTTCCATCTCCATTACTCTATCTTTGTAGTCATGAAGACTTGCAGGAACATAATATTCTTCAGTTAAATTTAGACAAGTTTTTAGAAATCAGACTAAAAATAAGTAACATTTAAGAAAAAAAACAGGCCAATTTAATACTATGCTTCTACTTTTATAGTAGTGCCAAATGAATAGTTTTTCATTTAGAATACCAACAATTGATGAAGTTTCAGTCTAGTGAGGACTTAGTATAGATTTTTTTAATGAATGTAATTTTTTCAAATTGTGATTTCTATGAACATTTTGACTTAATTGTATCATGACACTTTCAAGCTTATTTTCAAACGAAAAGTAGGCAGAGTTTTGAAAAATAGTTTAAAAAACATTTTTACATGAAAAGACAATAAGAAAATGTTGAGTGTCAAATTCTGATAAAATAATAAAAATAGTACAGCTTTTGGTTATGTATATTCATCTCTTATCTGTTTCACTATATACCTAATTACATGGCAGTTCAGGTTGATTTCAGATTACAAATTCTGATGTTGAAACTTCATTGGTGTGTCTGTGTCAGCTGAGTCATCAGTTTCATGGGGCTATTTACAGTGGTGATAAGAAACAGCTAGCTTCAAAAGAATGATTCTGCTCTTTTAGACCATTTGCAGATAATGGCTTAGTAGCTCTGAAATAAGACAGTTGACTGGAAGGAGGGCAAAAACCAACATTGTGCAGCAGCACTGTCCTCACTTTCACCAGAAAATGTATTCAAATGAGGAATTTCAAATGTGAGAAATCTGAAAGGAATAAGAAATCCCAGTCCCTAATGTTAGCCGTATGGTTGGTGTTAGCCAAAATGAAACGCAGGCCCTGATGGTCTATAGCCACTGTGTGACCTACCCAACGGCCATCAAAATGCACTTTCTTCTTTTTTTTTTCTTTTCTTTCTTTTTTTTTTTTAAACTAATTGGCCCATGTTTAGTTTACTAAATGTCATCTGGACTCAGTAAAAAGCAAGTGACCTGCATTGAATTAGTGTAATTGTAATACAAACAGAATATCACATAGTTTTGGTCTTATACAGGAAAGGAGAAAGTTGGAAAGATTTTTCTGTTTGATAAATAGAAACTGAAGATATGGGGATCCAGACCTGGTTCATACTAGATTTTACCTTTCATGTCCTTTTGTAAGATCAGAATTTGGACCTGTACATTTTCCCCTTTATTAAAAAAAATAATCATTTTCCCTTTGAAACTTATTGTGAAGCAAGGTTTTTCCTTATTGCTTAAGCTTACAGATGAAGTTATTAAATTATAGTTCTGATTCTCCTTTAATCATAAGAGAGTATAGTCTAAATCGGAAGTACTTTCTGGAACATGGTCTATTATTTTACTTTTATCATGATTAGTATTGCAAAGACATTTTTCAAATATCATTTTATTAGCTTTGGAGAGTTTACTGCATTGTTTTCAGGAGATAATAGCTGTGTTTACCAAGGGGGGTAAGAATTTGTGTCATCTTAAAAATTTTAAAAAATTGGGCCTGGCGCAGCAGCCTAAGGCTGAAGTCCTCACCTTGCATGCACCAGGTTCCTGTATGGGTGCTGGTTCTAATCCTGGTGGCCCTGCTTCCCATCCAGCTCCCTGCTTGTGGCCTGGGAAAGTAGTTGAGGACGGCCCAAAGCCTTGGGACCCTGCACCCGTGTGGGAGACCCAGAAGAAGCTCCTGGCTCCTGGCTTCAGATTGGTGCAGCTCTGGCCATTGCAGCTGCTTGGGAAGTGAATTAGTGGACGGAGATATTCCTCTCTGTGTGTCTAATTTTCTAATAAAATTTTTTAAAGTCTTCTTTTAAATTTTTTGAACATTTTAACTATGTGACTTTGATTATGTAATGGGCAATTTGATTTGATTTTGATTGTGTCATTTTGAAATGAAGTTATTGGCATTTAGAAAGTCACGTTCTGTTTAACTTACACCCTTAGGTTAGGACAATTAAAGCTTAGTAGCTGTAAGCAGGTTAGATCATCATGTCATAATCAGCATACCTTGGCCTTTTTCTTTTTTAAAGATGTATTTTGTTTTAACTGTCAGATACAACAGACGGACAGGAGGAGAGACAGAGAGGAAGATCTTCTGTCTGATGATTCCCCAAGTGGCCATAACAGTTAGATCTGAGCCAATCCAAAGCCAGGAGCCAGGAGCCTGTTCCAGGTCTCCCAGGGCACCAAGACTTGGACCATCCTTGATTGCCTTCCCAGGCCACAAGCGGGGAACTGGATGGGAAGCGGGGCTGCTTGGGTTAGAACCTGGGCCCAAATGGGATCCCGGAGCGTTCAAGGTGAGGATTTGGGCTACAAGACTACAGCACTGGGTCCTCCTTTTTTTTTTTTTTTTAAGATTTATTTTATTTGAAAGGCAGATTTACAGAGAGGATAGAAAAACAAATCTTCCATCTGCTGGTTCACCCTCCAAATGGCTCTAACAGCCCTAGCCTAGCTGATCCAAAGTCAGGATCCTGGAGCCAGGAGTCAGGAGCTACTTCTTGGTGTCTTATATAACTACAGGGACCCAAGGACTTTTTGCCATTCTGTACCGCTTTCCCAGGCCATAAGCAGGGAACCAGATTGGACATGGAGCAGCTGGGGCACAAACCAGTGCCCATATGGGATTCCTGCACTTGCTAGCAGAGGATTAGCCTGAACTGCTATCACACTGATCCCTTGACTTTTTTTTTTGTTTTTACCATTTATCTTGCATATTTCTGGAAAAGAATTTTGTTAAAGTTTATGTAATTGCACTGGATTTTTCTTAAAAAAAGAAAAGAAAAAAAAAAAACAAAACTAAAACAGAGCTGTTTGTGCTTAATGCCTGTAATAATGGTTAACGTATAGTAGGCATGCAGTGGATGCTGGTAGTAAAATGCACGTACAAATGAATAAGGAAATTTAGATCAGCATTTATAAAACATACGTTACCCAAACAACACTGAGTTTTGAGCAGTCTCATAACTGTTCGTGCACGACACTTGCAGGGGTGGAGTCCTGCTCTTTTACTAGATAGCTGTACTGACTTGGGAGAACTTAAACTCCCCAATATCTCAGTTTTTGACCATTGTAAAATGAGATTAATTATAGTCTTTGTGCTGAGTTGGTAGGATTAAATGAGCAAATTCATATAAAACTTTGGGGGAATGCCCCACAATATTGACTGATATTTTCAAGTAATTGTTTTTTTTTTTTATTTCAGAAGTACTTTGGTCTTGTGCCATATATACCTTTATTAGGAAGGATTGTATTAGGGAAAAACCAAAAAAAAAGATAATCTTCTAAAACCACATTGAAATACGGTTAGACAACAGCTCATGGGCAAAAGCATTTGGAAGCCATTCTGAGAGGTTTGTACTTTATTTTATTTTATTTTAAAGGCAGAGGTAGAGAGATGGCTCACTCTATAGGTGTCTGCAATAGCCAGAGTGGGATCAGGCCAAAGTCAGGAGCCAGGAACTCCATCTGGGCCTTCCCCGTGAGTGGCAGCAGCCCAAGTACTTGAGCCATGATCTATTGCTGCCTCTGTAAGTAAAACCATTAGCAGAAAATTGGGTCAAAGTGGAGACAGGACTCCATCCCAGGCACACGGGATATAGGATCCAGATGTCCCAAGTGGCAGCTTCACCCACTTCACTGCTGTGCCAGCCCTTACACTATGTTTTGTCAGGGATGAAAACGGTTGGTTTAAAAGAAGAACTAGTAATCCATATTGACATTTTAAGAAAGTTGTGGTTTGATTCAATTGGAAGAAAGACACCAGAAGCAATTAGTGCTTGGCATCAGGTTATTTTGTTGCATTAACTTTACATTATCTCTGAATAAAAATCAATGCAGTATCTAAGAAATCAGGTATATTGGGCCCATCGTAGTTGCCTAACAGCTAAAATCTCACCTTGCACGTGCCAGGATCCCATATAGGCACCGGTTCTAATCCCAGCAGCCCTGCTTCCCATCCAGCTCCCTGCTTGTGGCCTGGGAAAGCAGTTGAGGACAGTCCAAAGCCCACATGGGAGACCTGGAAGAGGTTCCTGGCTCCTGGCTTTGGGTCAGCTCAGCACCGGATGTTGTGGATGGAAGATCTTCCACTCTGTCTCTCCTCCTATCTGTGTATCCGATGTTCCAATAAAAACAATAAATTAAATCTTAATAAAAAATAGGGCATATCACGCAGATGGTGGTGATTGTCTTCCTTGTCTTTCTTGTTATTATTAACTACATGCACCTGTCATGGGAGGCGCACTGTGTTCTAGATGTTTTCATCTGAGTACTTGTTAGAACTGCAAGTTCTTGGACTCCTCCTCGGGTCTGTGAACTCTGAAACACTCAGGGTAGGGCTCAGCAAGCTTCACTGCAACATGCCTTGTAAGAACTGCTGCCGCATGGTGCCATTTAAGAATGATTGGTTTATGAATGTATTCAAATAGATTGGAAAACTCTGTTTATTGGTCTTCTTAACGTTCCTGCTAATACTCTAGATCTTCTGAATCCATTAACGTGATTAGACGATTTCTGATTAGCACATTCCAATTTTCTCCTGCATTTCTTCTAGAATTAGAGCTATTTCCTGCTGGAGAATGCATGGTCTTTAGGATGCCTCAGTGGACCAGAGAAATCCTGCCTCTCTCTAACGTGAGGGAGTACAGCTGCATGCATGGTGGACGCAGACTTGGCGTTAGACATCGGCAGTCAGCATCCAGCTCTGCCCTTTGCTGAATGTGTGAAGGCAGATTAATTAACCTCAAATATAATATGGACAAACAATCCTTCATTTTGATGAGAATAAAAAAATAGTTTTTAGAAAGTTGTTTAGGGGCCTGGCACCATGGTATAGTTGGCTAATCCTACTGCTGCCAGGGCCAGCGTTCCATATGGGCACCGGTTTGTGTCCTGGCTACTCTGTCTCTGATCCAGCTCTCTGCTTAAGGCCTGAGAAAACAGTGATGGATGACGCAAGTGCTTGGGTCCCTACATTCATGAAAATCTTTCTCTTTCTCCATGTTTTCTCTCTCTTTAACTCTGCCTTTCAAAAAAAAAAAAAGAAAGAAAGAAAAAAGAAAGTGAGCTGTTTAGTATATTGCTGTGTCTACTATAATAAGTGCTATAACTGTTACTACCTATCATACTGGCATCAAAATTTTAATAAAAAATTGCAAAAACAGTATTGAGCTAGCCCAAACCAGGCTGTCCATTATTCAAGAATGGTAGTTAATTGGCTATTATGTGCCCTCAATGTTGGGGGCTCACGTCTCTTTTTTCCTGCTTTGTGTTTTTTACCTTCTCGCCTCTGCTCATCACTTGTCTCTCTCCTTTTAAGGGACTTTCCCAGGGGCCCCTCATCGTGAGAAGCAAGCTGGTTTGCTCAGGGTCATGCTGCTCCCTGCCTGCTGTTGTCTTCCACCGTTCTTAGAGCCACATATAAAATGACAAAAGGATACTACCTTAGTTCCTCATTTCCCTCCCATTTGCCCTGACCAGACTTTGGCCACCAGCCTACTGAAATTGTTGACAGCTTTACTTCTATTTGGCATTGGTATCCACTTTCTCCTCAAATGTCTTCCCTCATTTGATTTCTGGGCTGTTTTCTGGCTTTCTTGTCTGTTTTGAATTTTAGACTTTTTTTTTTCTTTCTTCTTTTAAAATACTTACCTGTCTAGGCCCAGCATTGTGCCGTAGAGGGTGGAGCTGTCACCTTTGACACAGGCATGGGTTTGTGTCCTGGCCACTCCACGTGTGATCCAGCTCCCTGCTAATGATCTGGGAAAGCAACAAGAGATGACCCAATTCAATGGGCTCCTGATACCCTTGTGGGAGACTCAAACTCCTGGATCCTGGCTTCAAACTACCCAGCTCTGGCCATTGTGGCTATCTGGGGAGTGAACCTGAGAAGATATTCTCTCTCTGTATCTCTGCTTTTTAAATAGTTCTTTTTTTTTTTTTAAGGTAAAATATTTATCTATTTGAGAAGAAGAGGCAGAAAGAACATTTCATCTGTTTCCAACTAAAAATGGCTGCATCACCCAGGGCTGAGCCAGGCCCAAACCAGGATACAGAAGCTGCATTGGGTTCCCTACATGGATGGCAGGTGTTCAGGCACTTGGACCATCTTCCACTGTTTTTCCCCGGGTCATTAGCAGGGAGCTGGATCAAAAAGGGAGCAGCTGGGACACGAGCTGGCATGGGATGGATTTACTCACTGTTCCATAACTCTGGTTCCTGTCTGTTTAAAAGTCTGTACATGTTGATGTGTTAATACAGAAGTAATTGTGAAACATTTTTAAAGGTTTTTCTTTTTTGGGTGAGGTAGAGAGAGGCAGGGAGAGAATCAGTGCCAAAGCAAGTGCACTCCCATTAGCCGATTCCCTCCTGTAACACCTGCAGTGGTCTGGGCGGGGCCATCTGGAGCCAGGAGCCAGGAGCGCCTCCAGCTCTGTCATGTGAATGGCAGGAACCCAATTACTTGAGCCATTACCATGGCTTGTCAAGGTCTGCACTGACTAAGTGCCTGTTCCCAGGTTAATATTTTATCTAAAAGAGTTCTGCATCAGCCCTTCAGCTTGCCTAACTCATTTCACTTTCCAAAGTAACCTTTATCATGCTGCTAGGTTGATCATTGTAAAATTAAGCAGATTACATTCCTCCTTCCTTAAAATCCTCCCTGTTAAATGATTTCTTTAATTTGCTTCTAGATTAAGAGTCACATTCTTCAGCAGGGGGAGCCCCATGCAAACCCCTCCCCCACTGCTAGCTTCATCCCCTCCCAGGACAGGCAGGGCTACAACACCTGTTGCTCTCATGCAAGCTGGATAGGGGAAAGCCAGGCTGGGTTGATTGTTCCTACTGGTGCATGCACAAGCCAGAGTGGTATTGTGTTAATTAGGCTATGCCGCAGCATCAGCTGGTAGATGCTGGCATGGGGGTGGGTGGGAAATTCTGTCAAGTTAAATTGCAGAAGCACCTGGAGAGTGCAAAATTTGGGGGAGGGAGTGGGTCCAGTAGGAAACAGTGGGCACCTCTTTACAGTTGGTGAGCATGAGAACCAGGACTAGGGGTAGGCATGGCTAGACAGAGAGTGGCACCCATGGGCACACGTATGAGCTTGATAGTGGGGCTGGTCGGGTTGAACTAGGCTTCAGTGCCCATTGACATGTATGAGAGTTAAATGGGATGTGGGACAGATGGGACCAGTCTGCTGTACATACTGGCAGGCATGGGAACCAGGGCAGGGGGTGGGCCTGGTGGGGGTTATTGTGGGTCGCTCCAACTTGGCAGAAGCTCCCACTGGTTTGCATGAGGGCCGAGTATGTGGTACATAGGACTGAGTTGGGTTCCAACACCCATTGGTTTGTGTAGAAGACAGGACTGGATGCAGAACTGACCCAGCAATTGCAACCACCAGCATGTGCATAAGCTGACTGGGGCAACGGACTGTGCCGGACTCTGTATTAGAAAGTACACACAAGAGTCATGTCTGGGACCACCTCAGAAGAAGTGTTTTTAAGGATTCCATCACGTGAATTGCTGGGCTCAGAACCCTAACCATAGAGAGAATTTGAGGTTCCATAGTCTGATGGTGGAGTGCATGTATCAGAGCTGAGCCTCCTCAGTGGGTTAGAGAGAGCAGTGGACGGTATGTCCGGGTGCACATGGAAGATATGACAGTATGTTGGAGTCTGCAGAGGACACCTGGTACCATAACAGAGGATGGAGGACAGAACAGTTTGATCAACTACCCAACCAAGTATTGGCAGTGAATATCTGGGCAAACAGAGACTCTAAGGTGGACTACAGCAGCCAGTAGATTCTGGAGAGATTTCATCATGTTTGGAGTGGTGAGATCAGCAGTAATTCAGACCTGTTGAGCTATCGAAACCTCTTGAACAGGACTCTTGGAGCATGCTCCACATCAGGGATCCTGGGATGGTTGGGAGGCTGGGTGTTGCTTATCTCTTGCCTTCTTCCAGATACAGGAAGGAAAAAGAGAGAATGTAGAAATGGTAATCTCACCCAGCTTCCTGTAGCCCTTGACCCTTATCACTCTAATCAACTATGAAAAATCATCAAAAATAAAAACAATTTTTTAAAAAGAGCCACATTCTTCATAGAAGAGCCACATTCTTTACAGAATAATTTTAAATAGGAAAATTTTTAAAATAATTCTAAAAAAAGAGCCACATTCTTCATAGAAAAATGTCATAGAAGGCCTTGGGCTGTGGATTCTATTTGAGTGGTGTCCCTTATGAAGATTCTTGTTTACCGCTTGCCTCTGCTAAGCATGCATTGCACCTGCATTTGCTTCTGTCTCTTCTTTGCATACTCTCTGGGCTTTCTTGGCACCTTGAGCAACCCAGGATTGGGTATGTTATCACAATTTATTATAATTTGTGTGACCTCTCTGCCAGATCATGAATTTATTGACAGCACTGTGGGCAATTTATGTATCCAGTACACTGATTTGTAATACTGATAAGTATTAAATAATAGGACATTTACATATGAATTTGGAGTACATAATTTTTATTTAAGTTTTTAATAATAAGGAAAATTGAGGTAGATTTGTCTATATTGCTTGTCAGTAAATTTGGATCAACCTTGGAAGAAAGAGATTTACCTTTGTCTTATCAGTTTACAGCTTGAGTGCTACCACGTGTTCAGCCTTGAGTGAGGCACCGCATGAATGAAATCAAACAAATAGGAGAAGAGGACTGGGGTTATAATTTGCTTTTTCTCTGACGTGTGTTTCTTTAGATAATCCACTTTATACTCACAGTTTGTCATATTTTATTTAGTCCAGTTTTGTTTTAGGGAAACAAAACCAGAAATCCTTTAGGTTAGCATCTAAAATGCTAATTTTGAACCCTGACGATAGTATGGCACTTATCCAATAGAATCTGTTAAACATTTTCCTCTGGGTCAGATCTAAGTTGAGAAGAATGAGGTAACTTTAATGTGAACTCAGACTGTAATGTCTTTCTCTCCAGCGAGTTGCCAGATTCACAATTCCATTTGTAGCTGGAGCTGGGGGAAGCTGAGTTTAATATGGATGTTTGCCAATGATAGCAAATCTTGGCAAGACAGTCTTTTTCCCTGTGCTTAATTATATAGTTTCATTATAAAGCTATTCACATGTTTATTTATAGGCACCTATTATTCTCTCAAGGTGAATTCACTTGGTTGCCAATAAGTCATATATGCTTTATTCTTCTATTAGAATAATTTACTGTCAAATCTTCCATCTTTCTAAGAAAGCCAGCTTACATTTTTATATATAACTGCAGCTGTCCATTTCTGTCTCCTTGCAAGACTGATAGATTTTAAAACTGTACAGGTATAAATCCTCCAGAATAACTACATTCTTGGTATCTTAATCCATCCCATATTTATTGAGTCCCTGCCGTGACACTGGGTTAGTACTAAAATTCAACACTGACTTAATCAAAGCCCCAATTTTGCTTGCTGTGGCACTGGTCTAGTACTGAAATACGGCATTGAATGAATTAAAATCTGATTTTTTAGATGCATACATATGCAGAGAAAATAATACATTATACCAAAAATCTTTACAGCATAACATGTCCTAGTAAGTATTGTGTCAAAAAATAGAGCAGGTTAAGAGGCATATGGAATGACAGGTGTGTTTGTGGCAAAAAAAACCCACTTCTAAATGGGATGATCCAGAAAGGTATAGCTGTAGGATGACTTTTCCTAGGGTTCTAAAGGGCATAACAAAATAAGCCATGCATATTTCTGGGGTTAGAATGTGTTAGTCACAAGAAACTGGTGTGGGAATGTATTTAGTGTTTAAGGAACAGCAGAGAGGTTTAAAATGTCCAGAGCTGGGTAGAATCACAAGAAAAGCAGAAGATAAGGTTAAAAGAGTAGTAGAAAACAGAGTCTTCAAAAACTTCAACTTTTACTCTGAGTGAGACAGGAAGTCATCATTTGTTGAGAAGGGCTGGTGGCTATACTAGATTGGAGGCAAGGTGAGTGGTGAGGAGGTTACTTCCTCAGTGGTAAAAATAACAAGTTATAGTGATTTGGCCAAGTGTAGTAAAGGAAGAGGTGTTAAGAAGAGGTCAGATTCAGAATGTATTTTGGTTTTCTGATTGCCTAATTGTAGGCTGTAAGAGAAAGTCAGGGGTATGTCTAGATTTTTGGCCAAAATATTCAAAAGAATATAAGTAGGACATAATGTTAAATCTATCTATAGTAAAAGTTTTTTAATTATGAAAACTATTACTATAGTTAACATTTATTTCTTAAAACATACTTTGATTTGGCACTATCTCCAGTAACTCAAAAATTTCTTCTGCCGGTTCTTTTGTAATACCTTCCACTTTTTTTCTCTTATAAATCATGCTGGTTTTTCTTTTGTTGCGCTTTATTTTTGTTTTTGGTACCTGGGCCATAACTAATTTTAGTTAGTATATATTTAATTTCATTTTGTGACTTTCTGTAACAAAAAGTCTCCTTCCTTTTTTGTATGCAGAATTTTTGGTTTGACAGTATTTTGTTTTTGTTTTTTATAAATAGACACAATTTCACTTGTAGCTGCAAGGTTTAAGGCATATGAGTGTATAAACTGTATCATCTGGCCGTGCTGAGCTTCTTACATAAGCAGTTAGCACTGGTGCTGGGACCAGCTACATAATATGTTGTTTTATTTAGGATCATGGTGTTAGACAGACAGTAAGCATTCGTTTCAAGAGCAACTAGATTGTTGAGTGAGGAGAATACAATTCACATTGAAACAGCATAATCCACACTGTAGTAGGCTAAAAAAGTAAACTCATATAGACAAAGGCATTTGACAAAATCCAGCATCCCCTTATAGTGCTAGATAATCTTAGAACAATAGGAATAAAAAGAATTTCCTGGTTGTGTTCAAGAATATCTACAAAAAACCCTTCACCAAACATTAAAATTAATGGTGAAAAGAGTCAGTGCTTTCCTTATAATATTGAGAATTCAAATAATGCCTGCTCTGACACTGTTTTCAAAACTGGACTATGTTACTGCTGGAGTAATAAAGGAAGAAGTGGATGTATAACACATGAGAAAAGAAGAACTAAAAGTGTCCTTTTTTCGTATAATTTGTTTTCCTACATAGAAAATACTAAGGATCTGTTAGTTTTAGGATACAGTTGTATTTTTTGTGTGTACTTTCCAGTGACTACAAGGATGACAAAAAATTTAAAATGCAGCATGATTTACAATAGCTTTTAAGAAAACAGTATGTTATATGTAGAAAATATTACCTATTTGTTGTTGTTGTCATTTTGATAGAGGTTTCTCAGTTTTCTTGTGTCTTCAAAAAATAGCTCTTTCACAAAGATTAGTTAATCCTCACTAGGGTATGGAAGATTTCTCTGCACACCCCTCCTAAAACTGTTCTGCACCTCAACTGTTGACAAAGGTCTTGTTAGATTTATAACCGTTTAGACTATCCTAAAATCTACCACGTACAGCAAAATTATGCGTCAACACAATAAACTGCTAAATACTAAAATGAAAACAGACACGAGACAGCTGAATAGTACCCTATAGCCACTTTAAGATGTATAGCAGCCAGTTCTGTGTACAAACAAAAATTGAAGGGTCAATGAAGTAGTCACAAGATGTGGTTAAGAACTTGCACGTTATAATGTATTGATTACTCAATACCATGCCAATTGATTCCATAATGTTGTAAATTTTTGTTGATGTTGTGCTGGGGCTTCCAATTGAATGGGATGATATTCTGCCAGCTCTGCCTTCAGACCAGAGAAGGTCTCCCCAAGAAACTGTTGAATTTATCTAGACAATAAGATTCTGGACTCTATGCTTGGTATATGGTGGCAACGAAAGAATCTTGACTTAATTTGAACTGTAATACTACAACTAGGTGGAGGAATCTACCACGGGGGAAGGGCATTGGGAGGGGATGGGGGAATCCCAGAACCTATGAAACTGTGTCACATAATGCAATGTAATTAAAAACAAAACAAAACAAACAAAAATAGCTCTTTGTCACTTTTCTGTGTTATTTTATGTTTTAAATGTCATTAACTTCCACTCCTTTTTATTATGCTTACCTTTCCTAATGTTTGCTTTTGTGTTTATTTAGCTTTCCAGATTCTGGAGGTAGAAGCATAGATAATAGACTCTGGCTCCTAATAATTGTACTCACTTAGTGCTAATAACTTCCATTTTAGAATTTCTTTTGAATGTGCTGTATTGTCATTTTCATTCAATGCTTTAAAGATTTTTCGTTGGAGTTTACTTTGTAGCTTGTGGATTATTTAAGATTTTCTGCCTTTTTACATGCACTATCCTGATACTGTTATATTTGAAGTGACTTTCTTATAGGTTTTGTAGAGTTGAGTCATGTTTATTAACCCACTCTTCTAGTCTGTCTTCAAAAAAAAAAGATAATTTACATTTAATATTATTTATTAATATGTTAGTACTTTTACATTTTGTAGGGTTTTTTTTGCCTCCCTTGGTTTCTTGAACATTTTTTTACAGTTCTGTTTTGATTTGTCTGTTGCTTTTTTGAGTGTTTTGCTTTGCAGTGCTTTTTTAGTGGTTGAGCTAGTTAGTAATGTATCTAAGCTATCTGTTTAATAATACATAATCTGATATTACAAATTGTCACAGCATACTGGTTTCATCATTTTACCCATTCAGATAAAATGTAAAACCCCTGTTTCCTTTGAATCTTCTTACCATTTTTCATTTGTTGTCTTAAATATTTCTTCTTCATATATGTATTACCACATTAGACAGCACTTTAATTTTTTTTTAAACTGGCCAAAATAATAGGAAACTAAAGAGTGGGAAGAAAATCTGGTGTTTATTATTGTTGCTCTTGTTATTTACTGTACTATTCTTTCCTGATTTCCTTTAATTTTTTGTTTCTGTTTCCATTCCTCTAGCTAGGAATAGGTCTGTGGTAACACATTCTCTTAGTCGTCCAGCATTTGTGATATCTTGATTTCTCTTATATTATCCAAGGCGGACAGTTCATTTATTTCAGACTTGAAAAATACCATGCAGCTTCCTTCTGGTATCCATGGTTTCTTATGAAAATTTTGCTGTCATTTTGTTTCTCCTCTGTAGATGATATGTCATTTTTCTCTTTTTTAAGATTTTTACTCTTTTATTTTTACATGTTTAATTATGATGTTCTTCACATGGATTTTTCTTTTGGTCTATCCTGTTTTGGCTTTGTTCAGATTCTGCAACCTGTGGGTTTTTATTACTTAACAAACTTGAAAATTTTTCTTTTCTTTCTTTCTTTCTTATTTTTTTTTTTTAAAGATTTATTTTTGTTGGAAAGGGCAGATCTACAGAGAGAAGGAGAGACAGAGAGAAAGAACTTTTGTCTGTTGGTTCACTCCCCAAGTGGCCGCAACAGCCAAAGCTCAGCTGATCTGAAGCCAGAGGCCAGGAGCCTCTTCCAGGTCTCCCACATGGGTGCAGGGTCCGAAGGCTTTGGGCTGTCCTTGACTGCTTTCCCAGGCCACAAGCAGGGAGCTGGATGGGAAGCAGAGCAACCGGGATTAGAGTTGATTTTTGTATGAAGTATAGGATAGAGATCTTGTTTCATACTTATGCATGTGGAGATCCAATTTTTCCATCACAATTTATTGAAGAGACTACCCTCTTCCCACAGCTTGATTTTAGTTCATTTGTCAAAGAATAGTTGGTTGTAGATGTAAGGATTGATGTCTAGAGATTTTATTCTTTTCCATTGGCCAACATGTCCATTTGTGTGCCAGTACCAGTCTGTTTTGATTGTTACTGCCTTCTAGTATGTCCTAAAATCTGGTATTGTGATGATTCTGGCTTTGTTTTTATTGTTTCAGATTGCTTTTACAATTTGTCATCTCTTGCGTTTTCATAGGAATTTAAGCTTCAGTTTTTCTAGGTCTGAGGAGACTGTTGTAATTCTGATTGGGAATTGTGTCGAATTTGTAAATTACTTTCAGTTGAGTGGGCATTTTAATGATATTAATGCTTCCAGTTGCAAACATGGCAAATTCCATTTTTTATGTCTTTGAAAAAATTTTTTTTAATATTTTATAATTTAAATTGTAGAAAACTTTCATATCCTTGGTTAGACTTCTTACAAAGTACTTAATTTTTTTGTAGCTTTTGTAGATGGAACTCATAATTCTTTTTGAGCCCTGGAATTATTTATGTATAGGTAGGCTTTTGATTTGTGTGTGTTGATTTTATATGCTGCAGTTTTGGCAGTTTCTCTTACGAGTTCCAGTAGTCACTTAGGAAAGTCTTTGGTTTTCCTGTATGTTGGATCATGTGATCTGTAAACAGGGCTAATGTTACTTTTTTTTTCTTCTAATTTGTATCCTTTTGCTTTCTTTTTCTTGCTTAATGACTCTGGTTAAAACTTCCAGAAGTATATTCACATATCTTGTCAATGTTACTCTCTTTTCTCCAGCAACACTAATTACATGAATTAAAAAAATTTTTTGTTTTGTCTTAATTTTTATTTATTTGGAAGACAAAGTGAGAGGAACACACACACACAAATATACGGCAGAGAGAGGGATCTTCCATCTGTGGGTTCACTCCCCTGATGACCGCAACCAGGAGCCAATAAGTTCATCCAGTATCCCATGCAGGGGGCAAGGACCCAGGAACGTGGGCAGTGGGCCATCATCTGCTGCCTTTCCCAAGCCATCAGCGGGGGCTGGGTCAGAAGTTGAGCAGCCAGAACACAAACCAGCACCAATATAGATTGCTATTGATGGAGTTGGCGGCTTCATTCATTGTGCCACAACACCAGCCCCGAAATACATGAATTTTAAGTATTTCAGTTAACTCTACAAGTCCCTGGAATCCTGTGAATTCCCTGTTTGCCTGTCCCTGGTTACTCTCTTTTCTCTGTTGTTCATACAATTTGCATTCTGTTGTTCTATCTTGCAGTTCCCTTACCTTTTCCTCTGCCTCTTCATTATGGTATTGAGACCATCCTCTGACCTTCGTATTTCTGCAACATTGTTGTCCAGTTCTGAAATTTCCATTTGATTTTTCTTTGTAACTTCTGCCTCTTTGCTGAGATGTCTTAGTTTTTATTTGTTTCAGATATTTGCATGTCTCTACATTGAAGCATTTTTTTCATGATAGTTTTAAAATAATTGCCAAATAATTCTAACTTTCCTAGTTTTGGTGTTGACATCTGTTTATTTTTTTCCCATTTTGTTTGTGGTCTTCTTGATTCTTGCTATGGTGAGCAGTTTTTGATTGAAAACTGGGCATTTGTATTTGTTTCCCAAATCTGGGTCTGTCTTAGGCATTATTGGATGTGGCTTCCCTGCAGGGTAGGGGAGCTCATTACCACAGGTAAAATTTAGTTCATCTTCCCTAGTCAACCTCTCTTGACAGCCAGTGTGGCAGGAGTAACTCTTCATTGTTGCAAGTGGTGGAGTAGGGATTCCAGTTCCTCACATGGTCTGTGTTGTCTTGGGACTTACCTCATGTTTCCTGGTTGATAGAAAACACCTTGGCTGTCCTATGTACCTCCCCAACATTAGAGGATTAGTTACATTATTGCTGGATTGGAGTGTAAGTCCAGACTCTACAGAAGCTCCACTACACTGGGTGGAAAATGCAGCTGTCTTGTTATTCTCCAGAGAAGTGACAGTTTTGTCTCCCTGATTCATCTATCATGATACCAGTGTGGCAGGTCTTAGGGCATTTTGGAAGTAGTTGAGGTTCCCGCTCAGCCGTTATAACTTGATTGAGATGGACTACAGTGGTTTTATTCTATGATGTTTGGCTCAAGTAGCTCTGTCTGTCTGTTTGTTTAGGCTTGGCTTGAATAGCCTGCATCCCTTCCGGTCTCTTGGCCAGAAAGAGAGAGAAAGAGAGAAAGCGAGCTTTTGTTGTTGTTCATATTTGTTTTTATTTTCTGAATATTGGCTTCTTCAGTTACATATTTGGAATATATGAGGCAAAAATTCCCGAGATCTTACCAATTTTGGACTTTGTGGTTTCTGGCTGTTTTGCCTTTTTTCCAGGCTTTAAAACAAACATGTAATATCCATGTTTTTTGGTTGAATATAATGGGAGATTTAATAAGGAAAAGGATCTATTCTATTTTTGCTGAAAGTAGACATTATGCTTGATTTTTAAGTGGCAATAACCTTGTATTAGATGGAATTTTAGATAAAATATTACAGTGCAATACATACATATTTAAATATATAAATATCTTGTGTGTTACGTAGCAAGGGAAACAGTTTGGTTTGGACCTGGAGCTGGTCCCTGAATTTCAGAGTATTCATTATTTCTCCCCTTCCTTGACTTCTGAACTTTTAGTTTCCAAAAATGATTGTGTTTTCTCAATGGTTCATCACTTGTATCAAATGTAGTAGATATTGAGAACTAGATTATTTTGTGTCTGCTGTTTGCTTCATGAAGTGATTATTAACGCTGGATGCACCTGAGATCTTACAGGAAGTTAAAAAGGCAAAGCCAATCTGGTCGATTTCAGACCAGATCCTTTGGATTGGGTCCAGAGCATCAGTTATTGGAATACGACTCCTGTTGATTCCTGCATAAGCTGCCGGTGACAATCACTGGTCTCCTGTTGGAAAGAAGAGTGATTGCTTCTGAGTCATAGGCTTTCTTAAAGAATGGAGATAGAAACTGCTACATGACTATTTTTTTTATAAAGACTTACATATTTGTTGGTAAGAGTAACATACAGAGAGAAAGAGAGAGAAAAAAAACCGTTCGCCTGTTGGTTCATTCTCTGAATGGTTTTAATGCAAGGGCTAGACCAAGGCAAAGACAGGAAGGAGACAGGAACTCCCTCCAGGTGTCCCTATAGTTGGCAGGAGCCCACATAATTGAGCCATCTTTTGCAACTTTCTTAAGAACTTCAGCAGGGAGCTGGATTGGAAGCAGAGTAGCTAGTGTTTGAATAGTTTCTCAGGTATTGAATAAAGGCATTGCAAACAGCGGTGCACCCATTGCACCTCAGTGCTGGGCCTGTGAATTTTTTTTAAATCGTTTTCACTTATTCTTGGTAAAAATCTGATAATTTCTTTTTTCATAGCAATTACATTTGACAAAGGCTATAATTAAGTTATTATTTTTCTAGATTAAATGACCATTTTCTTTGTAAAATGTAGTTTTATGATTTGTGAGATCTGTTGTTTACTTTTGATGAAAAACTTCATAAGACTTCAAAAGGTTCATGAAAAATGGAATTGAAAGATAAATTCTAGTACCAAGAATTTTGAAATACACTCAAGTTTTTTCATAATATGCATTTCCCATGAATTCGTTATATATCTATACTTTTTGTATATGTATCCTTTGGTTTAGACATCTTCCACATTTTCAGTTATTCCGTTTTTTTGTTCTTCAAATACCTTTTGTTGTTGGTTAAGTGTAGTTTCTGTTCATCCTAATTGGCATTGATTTCTTTCTACTGATTGGATTTTTATTGTTGCTAAATTCATTTTTTTTCCCACTGGGCATTATATTGCTCTTGGACCAACGCCCCTTTGTTTTGTAACACTTTTATTGTTCTAGAACATATTTATTGTTTTATCTTAATTCAGTGACAGACACTAGTTGACCTTTGCTTGTTGACATTTAACCTTGTTCTTTATATCAATATGAGTTCATAGGCCTTTCGGTAAGAATATACTTACTTTTTTTTTTATCTCTGTTAAGTGTGATTAAAGGTTGATTGATATGTTGTTCCTACTTGGTGTTACCTTTCTATGTTTTGCTCTTTGAAAAGAAAAGAGAGAGACAAAGGGGTCTTCCATCTGCTGATTCATTCTCAAAAGGTCCACAGCAGTTGGGACTGGACCAAGCCAAAGCTAGGAGCCTGTAACGTAATGTGAGCCTCCCGTATAGGCTGTATTGGCATGAACCCAACTACTTAAGCCTTTACTTGATGTTAAAAATTGAAAGCCAAAAGCCAAAAGTATATTAATTGATTTTAAATCATATTAAATATTAACATCAATAATATATTCTTATGAAAAATTATTTTTCCAAAAATAGAGTAATTTCTTAATAAAAGCTAATTGAGTTTTTTAAATGTTGCTATATCGCATCATTTAAAAGATATACCCCAATACTCTGGTTTCTCTTCAGATCATATAAATCTTTCACCTTTTACTAAAAGATATACCCCTATACAGTTATGTATTTGTATGACAGAAATTTTTAAATTTTTTGTGATAATTATGAATTTTGTTGTGACACTTTACTCAAACTCAACAATGTTTGTTTCTTAAAGATTAACTCAGTTATTAGAATCTCAAGCTATAGTACTGAGTTCTCTGACTTTGCTCCATTAAAATTGTATCCTATCTTATACTTTGATAGATCTCTATCCATGTGTTATATAACATCACGCATTTGTCATTGCAAAAATACTGTCTCACACTGGATTATGTAGCTCTTTCAAATTTTGGCAGGCTGTATCAAAATTGCATTTGTCAATATCACTATCAATCTCACCAGAACAGTTTGATGATTGAGAAACTGCTAAGTGCCAGATAGATGTTTTTGAAAATATGAATTTTTACTTTTAAGCTGAAATTTTATCATTGCCATAAAAGCCATTGGTGTTTTTCTTGATGTGATAGGCCCACTTAATTCATTCTGGATATCTGCCACATATCCAAGTATGAATTAATAAATTTTGCCCATCAGTCTTTCATGATAATAAAAAAAGTTTTTTCCTGAAAAAAGCTGCGATTTGATTTGCAACTTAATCACATAGATAGGTATTTTCATCTTCATCAGGGTCTTTTATTTGAAAGTGGGTTGTCTCAGTTCATGAAAGTGAAGACTACAATGATTGGTATTTGGATTCATTGCACTGATGGGTGCCAGTGGTTTTACCCACCATTGTGTTTGTCCTGAACTTATCCAAGATTCCAAAGTTGCAGTGTTCCTTTGCCGACATGACTGCTACTATTCCAGATACCAGCTACATTGGAGGATTCCTCAGGTTACCCATACTCCTGATTGACTGGCTAAGAATTCTGCAGCTCCTTTGACTCTTTCAGATTTGATATTTTAACACAGTCATGGACAGAACTCAGGAAAAGTTAGTGAGTTAGTGTGGTACTTTGATAGAATAATACAGATCAGAAGAGCAAACAAGTATGGTCTACCATACTGCAGTGTAAGAGAGGGACACACACACAACTGCTGTGTTCCTTTTCCTTACAGCAGGAATCATGACACATCTCCCCTAACACATGAACATGTTCTCCACCTGCAAGGTGCAACATGGAATTGTTTCTGGGATTCTGTCGGATAGGAAGGATTTTTTAAGCCATTGGCCATGTGTTTGAACTCAAGATTTAGTGTAATCTCCCGAGAGGTCAGACAGCTGAAAGTCTCACCCACTAATCACTTGGCTGTCCTTTCCCATGACTCTTCCAAGTCCTGTAGCTTTCTGTCAAGGTGTTGACCATGAGCCATTTCATAAGCATCAAATGACATGACTTAAAAAAAAAAAAAAAGGACATGCCTGCCCTTCTGGAAATTTGAAGTGTTTTTGGAACCCTTGAGGAAGAGCTTCACAAGTTTTCAGAGGAAGTTCTGTGTTCAGTTTTAGGGAGGGTTGGTATGGAGAGTCGACCATATGGCAGTTTGTTTCTACCCCCTCCTTCTTGAAGACCGGAGTAAGACTGTGTCAGCTAGTATTTGAGAAGCCATCTCAAACCGTGAGGAAACCTTCTGCTTGACTGTAGCACTGTCCTCTGCCTGTCTCTGTGTGACAACACCACCTTCCTCTTTTTTGTCTCTCTCCTCCTCTACCCACAATACTCTCTCTCCCCCAACCCCTGATCTCTCTTCCTCTCTCTTTCTGTCTCTGCTGCAAGTTTATTACTTTATAGCTCTGTGGGGTTAGGTGTCCAAAACTGATCTACTGGGCTAAGCAGGAGTGCCTGCAGGGCTGCATGGTTTGGAATCTCTTCCTGTGCCTGCCAGCTTCGAAAGGCATGTGGCTGGGCTTCAGTGGTTTTCTTCGTCTTCAGAGAGGACCACCTTCCTTAGTCTTATCTCCTCTACCTCAATTCTGCCTCGTTCCAGTGTGCATGATTCTTGTCATTACACAGGCTTATCCAAATAACACAATATAATCTTTCTATTTTAAAATCTTCAACCAAGTCCTAGCTTTTTTGCTATGTAAGGAAGCTTCTTCACAATTTCCAGGAAGTAGGATGTGAACATTTTTGTGGAAGAGTGGTAGTTGTGTTATTCCATCCATCTAATCCTTTTCCTCTTCCTCTATTATCTCTCTGTCCTAATTTTTTGAAGTATTTAGTATTTCATCCCCAAATATCTACTTATGTATATATCCTTAAAGAATAAAGACATACACCTAAGAAAATTAACAGTGAACCTCTAATGTCGGTTATTATGTAGCGTTTCTTCTGTTGGCATACAGCATACAATGTATTTGGCCTGTCATTCTAATTTAGTGCCCCTCCAGCATGCCATACTTTTTTCAAGATTGTATATTTTTATTGGAAAGGCAGATATACAGAGAGGAGAGAGAAAAAGATCTTTCATCTGCTGGTTCACTCCCCAAGTAGCCACGAAAGCCAGAGCTGAACCGATCTGAAGCCAGGAGCCAGAAGCTTTCATGTCTTCCACATCGTTGCAGAGTCCCAATGCTTTGGGTTGTGCTCTACTGCTTTCCCAGGCCACAGGCAGGAAGCTGCATGGGAAGTGGAGCAGCTGAGACATGAAGTAGCACCCATATGGGATACCAGTGCATGCAAGGCAAGGATTTAACCACTAGGCTACTGAGCGGGGCCCATCATACTTTGTTTATAACCTGTGTTACTGATTTTTTGAAGGTTGAGGTTAAAAGGAGTTTTTTTGTTATGTTTTTGTTTTGCTTATCTCTTCACTTTGATTCCCCCTTAAATCTGCATTTTGGGTTTGCCTTAATGTCTCCTCATTTTAAAATGATCTTCAGCATTTTCTGTATCCCATGTATTTGCTATAAACTAAAAGTTATATTTACAAAAGGGCTGTTCAGTAGGCAGTTCTGTGATGATGGAAATGTTCTCATTCTGTTTTCTCCAGTTTGATAGCTGCTGTCCACCTGTAGCTAGGGCACCAACGGCCCTTCCTCCCATAATTCTGTTTCCAGGCTGGAAAATTGGTTTTTATTGGCCAGATTAATGATTACTAAAGTGTTTCTGACTAGAGCTGGGGCATCTGTGAGTGCTTGCTCTCAATACTTTAACCCTGTGCTGACTGTAGAACTGCAGGGACAAGGTCCACTTTAGAGTTACTGTTCACTTCAAGATTTGTGTATTTCACATTTGCTTTTGAAGGAGAGGTGGTAAAATGTACACTTTATATGAATGACGAAAAGGACTTTTAGCATTCTATCCGCTCTTCTTCTCTATTTCACCTGTAATTAGCAATTTATTATTTGCTTAACTTGAACTTTATTCCTCCATTGCTAGCGATCTGGAATGCAATGTTTTATAATGACAGAAAAACCTGGAATCCGTCTAGTCCAGGGTTTTCACTTATGTAGAGAAAAAAGAAAAAAAACAGAAGAAAATTAATGAGACCACACTTCAGTCTTGGCGGGAGAGGTGAATTTAGAGCTCAAATCTGTATTTCTAATGCAGGCACTGTTTTGACTTCTTTCCACTCTGGTGTTTGCTCTCTTATTTTAACAGTTTGTATAAGTCATTATTTCTATATTGCTTTTCAGAAATGGTTTTATTTGACTTAGTAGCTTGCAACCTATTCCTTATGTTCACTGTTAGGAAACAGTGATGTTCCTCAAGTTTTTTTTTTTTAGTTTTACAACGTGTTTTCTTATTCTTTTTCTTATAAATTTGTTATAAAGTTAACCTGCTGTACATAGGCCTGAGGTTCTTCAATAGTGACATGGATTTCTTTGTTAGTTCTGGCATGTCCATCTCGTCTCTACACTCACAAATCCATTTGACATAGCTTCCAGCAAATGTGCTGATGCATACTACTAAGATGGTGAGGTTCAGGCATTGTAGCTGCTTTAGTTCTAGCTCTTGGAACAGATACTGAGTACTCTCAGAGTCTAGGGCATGAGGGTAATTAGCTGTTTTGAAGCACCTATATTTCTTGGCTTCTTAAGAGTGCTTTTGATCAGGTTGTTTCTAGTTTTTTAAATTCTAACTGGTACATTAAAATGCTATGTGATGTCTTGATATGTATGTACAAGTGTCATATAATAATCAAATCATGATAGTTAAATAGATGTCCTTAAGATTTTATCATTTATTTATGTTGTAAGAATTCAAAATCCTTTCTTCTAGCTTTAAGATTGCATATAGCACATTGTCAACCATATTCATCCTATTGGGCACTACAACACCAAAACTTCTTTCTCCTAACTCAATATCCATAAACCAACCAGCCCTTATCACACCCTCCCTGTAATTGACGAGCCTCTCCTAACCATCATTTTAGTCTAGACTTCTGCAGATCAGTTTAGGTAAAGATCTTTTTTAAAGTACCATCAGAGGTTTGCTGTGTAGTTAAGCAACACATTGTATAGAAACAAACACGAGGATAATCAGGCCATTTATTGTACTAACATTCTTCAATCAAAATGGTGTTAGAGATAAGATAAATTATACGGCTGTAATGTGTGTCTGTGTGATTTGATTGGTGGCAAGGGAGTGAATTATTAGACTAAAGTTAGCCACTGATCTCCAAAACTTTCTACCATCAGGACTTATTACCTAATTAACTCATATAAAAATCTGGAGATTGTTAAGATGATCCTCTGTGTTTCATTACTGGAATATATTAGTTAGACACAGTAAAATCTAAAACAAAAAAAAATCAGTTTGTTACTACGTTTTTAGCATTAAAGGGAAAAATAAAAGCATAGTGATTTTTCCTGTAGACATTTTGGTAGGTCTCTACAGACTGTTTTTTAACTGTATACTCAGTGTTCATGCTTGTTCAGCGCTTGTTTGGGAGTAGGATGTGACATTTTAGGTTCACTTTATGGTAGTGCTGGGTAAATAAGAGTTAGAGTAAAGCTTTTTATCCTTGGGTTTCTAATAGCTACTGCTGAGGTGAGCCTTATATGTAAAGATTATCTGAAGATAAGGCTGAAACTTATTGGCTCAAAGTTCAAAGAGAGCATTAGCTTCAAGGACATAAATCACTGGGTTGTTATCCACCAATTTGTAACAGAAGTGCAGATGAACAACATTTATCTAGACAATCTAGTATCGTTTACCTGCAGTTTGAGGTCAGTCTATATAGGGGCTTATATAGGTCCTTTGAACTGTTTTGTAGAGATGAGAGTTCAAATTTATTTTTTCCCCCTAATTTGAAGTAGCAGGTGGTTTTGTGTGCCTTTTCCAGCAGCTGCTGTTAACCCCATTATGTCCGTCCTTAAGATGTACTGGGTTCTACCTCAGCTAAGAAGTTGTCAGATTAATCAGGTTTTCTACAATCAGAATTCCCTCATCTGTCACTCCATTGTTTAGTAATTGTTTCACTTGTGTTCATTTGTTTTCTCTAAGTTAACTGTGCATTTGATGGGTCGGAGTATGTATCCTATTTTGTGGTCTGTACTGTCAGGGCTTTCAAAATCAGATAAATGGAACCTCACCGCTCTTGCCCCAAGGTGAAGCAGTTGATGAAGCAGATTAGATGGAGCCATGCAAAAAGTAAAACACACATCCTACTGTATTAAAAAAATTATTCCATTATTCCATTGGAAAGGAGATCAACAAAGTCAGAAACAGCTGTCTTCCATATACTGGCTCGCTCTCTAAATACCTGCAACAGCTGGGGTTGGGCCATACTGCAGCTGGGAGGCTGGAACCTAGTCTGTATCACCCACATGGGTGGCAGGGACTCAACTGCTTGAGCCACTACCTGTTAGAAATGGAATTTGGAACCAGAGCCAGTGCAGGGTACACCAATTCTGGCACTCTGATAAGGGAAATAGGCACCCACGCAGAGCTTTAACCACTGTGCCAAATGTTCATCCCCATGTGCAGAGTTTTTAAAAATTAAAAATAAGCTTTATTTGAAAGGCCACTAGACAAACACGGAGAGAAGCCCCTGGTTTTAATCAGTCTAATTCTAGCAGATTCTTACCATGTAGAAGGTGAGTTTGATGCTGTCTAAACAGAATATATGCACTGTTTGGCCTGTGGCCTGTCAGTTTGCTACCCCTGAATTATAGCATGATTCTGAACACTCAGAAAAGCTTTACAAATACTACTTATTGGATTAAAAGATGCTTATTGTTTTATAATGATTCCATTGCTTTGAAGGACTATTGTGGATAGACTGTGTGTAGCATGATGTAAGATGTGTAAGAACATTCTCAATTGTTAAAAGCTTTGTCCCTTTTGAAGGAAGACGCATGTACTGATAAAGAGATTACCTGTTGTCCTAGAATCAACAGACTCGGATATTGAATCTTTACTGCTGTGTACACAAAAAGTCCTTAGGATCACTTTCTAAGTTAAAGAGCAGTGATAACCGTGTAGTAAGAGACTGCCTATTGAAGACATTTGAAAGAATGATACAGTGAATTGTTAGGATACCTGAGTGCCTTGCAGTTAAGGCTTGCTTGCTTTCTTCCTTCTTTCCTTCTTTCCTTCCTTTCTTGGAACTGGAGTAATCTTTTATTCTTTTTTTCTGCACTTCCCCAAATGCTATTGATATAAGGTCCTCTATTTCTTCCATTTCCTTCCTGTAGGTTACAGCCTAGTTTAAACTTTCAATACTCTTTACTGGGACACCTACATTACCCCTAACTGACATTCCTAGTTCATTTTTAGAACATCTCCTATTTTGTTGTTGCTGGTATAAGATCTACATCTTGGCTCACAAATATACTCTGATTAAAAGCAAAAGTGCACGTGCACACACACACAGAAATTTTTTTCACTTGTACAACGTCTTGCAGAGCAGATTCTGTAGTGTGGAACTCCAGAATCTTCAATCTTGTATTTCCTGAGTCTTTCCAGGGTGAAATCTGTTTGCTCTCTGCTTGTTTCAACACTTAGTCCACTCTTTTCCCTTTCCTCATTCTGTTGGGAATGGTCACTGTTTGAATCATTTTCCTATTTTTTTTATTGTCCTATTCTTTTACTATGTGTGTTGTTTCCTCATCAGGCCTGTAGAAGTTTCTTAAGATAGTGGCTTTGTTTTCTTGCTGTCTTTGAGAGTTCCATGTTTGAAGGTAATTCAAAAACTTTGCAGAAAATGGAACTAAAAGAAAAAACTTACTTTGGTGAAAAAATTTTAAATTCATATATATGAGAGATCTTTAGAAAGGTCATAGAAAATGTATTATAAAAATGCATAAACTTTAAAGTTTTTGGCACCAAAATGTGCGTAGCTTTTAATTCAATTTTCCATAAACTTTTTGCCGCAACCTTTCAATACCTAATACCATGCGCTGTGTGTATTAGTAGATATTTGACCAACATTTCTGAACTTGATTGTCACTTCGTATTTTTGCATTGGTTTTTTAAATTATAAAATATGCACAAAATGAAATCCAGCTAATAACTATATTGTGATGGAATTGAATGTATTTATATCATTGTTCAACAGTCATTCACATTCATCTCCAAAATTTTTTAAAACCTCCCTGGGCCCGGCGGCGTGGCCTAGCGGCTAAAGTCCTCGCCTTGAAAGCCCCGGGATCCCATATGGGCACCGGTTCTAATCCCGGCAGCTCCACTTCCCATCCAGCTCCCTGCTTGTGGCCTGGGAAAGCAGTTGAGGACGGCCCAAAGCATTGGGACACTGCACCCGCGTGGGAGACCCGGAAGAGGTTCCTGGTTCCCGGCTTCGGATCGGCGCGCATCGGCCCGTTGCGGCTCACTTGGGGAGTGAATCATCGGACGGAAGATCTTCCTCTCTGTCTCTCCTCTGTATATATCTGGCTGTAATAAAATGAATAAATCTTTAAAAAAAAAAAAAAAAAAAAAAAAAAAAAAACCTCCCTTGTGCGTTTAACTCTGCCCACTCAGCACTGGCTCCTCGTTCTCCCTTTTCTGCATGGTTCTGTAGAACCATGGTTCTGCTCTGTCTCTGTGAATTTGACTACACTGAATCCTCATAAAAGAGAAATCAAACAGTGTTTGCCCCTGTGACTGACTTATTTCATTCAGCATGTGTTTTAAGGCTCATCAATCTTTACTTTAAAATCAGGTTGTTTGTATTTTTCTTGTTGTTGAGTTGTGGGAATTCTTTACATAGTCTATGTTTAAATGATTATCAGGTATAGTTTGAAAATATTTCCTCTGTTCTATGATCTGCCTTTTTACTCTTTTGATACTGTCCTTTGATGTACAAAAGTTTAAAATTTTGATGAAGTCTTATTTATGTATTTTTTTTCTTTTGTTGTTTGGACTTTTGCTGTTATATGCGAGAAATCATTGCTAAAATCAGTATCATACATTTTTCTCATGTTTTATTCTAGGTCTATTTATTTTCTTGAAAGGCAGAATGACACACAGAGAAAAGACAAGTGTAACCTTCTGTCTGCTGGCTTACTCCTTAAACAGCCACAACAGCCAGATGTAGGCAAACTGCATTCAGGAGCTGGGAACCAGGAAGTCCATTCTGGCCTCCAGATGCGCTCTCCTGCTGCCTTGGGAGCACAGGAGCAGGAGCCTGGATCAGAGGCGGAGCCACCATGACCTGAATTGGCACTCTCTCCCATATGAGATGCTGGTGTTGTAACCAGCAGCTTAATTTTGATATACCATCACTCTGGCCACCACAGTTACATTCTTTTAATCGTTGTAATTTTTTGTGTTGTGATGCGAATGACACCAACTTCATTTTTTTGTTTGTTTTGTTTTTGCCAGTATTCCTGAACATCTTCTTGTTGAAAAACTTTTTCAGTGGAATGGTCTTTTCCCCATTAATGTTTGATTAGAGATTTCAGCTTTGTTGACTCTCAAAGTTGTAATTGTGATAAGTTTTTTAAAAGTGTTTGTAGTTACTGACATATATTAGAAGCTTAAAACGTGCTTATTTGTTCTTCCCCATTTTAAAATGAAAGGAAGAACTTGCCAGATGTTTCTGTCACTAATAGAATCATTATATATCAAGTGTTCTATCTTTTTATTAGTTTATTTAGATTTTGTGACCTCTTTGGTTTGTAATTTATTGCGTCTGAAACATAGTGGGAACATTGGAACACATTGCCAGTATTTTAAATGAAGGCCTCTTTGAGGTCTGAAATTTCGTTTTTATGTTACTTAGCCTTCTCTGGGATTTAGATTCCTTTCTGTAAATTGAGAAGATTAAACTAAAGTGTTTGTCATGTATCTTATAATGTGGAAATTCTGTGCTCCTAGGACACCTAGGAATGATTTTTAGCAGTTGCTAAAAATTCAGTGAAGGTTAGGAAGTTTTATCATGTAGTGTGAGTACATTAAAATTGGTATCCTCAGGATATATTTTCTTTGTTACTTTGCAGTTTTGCTATTTTCTCTGTAGTTGAGCAGAAGTTTTTAGTCTATTTCAATGATTTTAAGAGCCTTTAGTTTCAAAAGATTATTATAGTCCATTGTATTACACATCTTTCTTATGCATTAGGAAAATGGGCATAAAATAAAGTATAATAAAATTGCCCATGAACAACAAAATCTGAATAAAAGAGAGGAGCGAATGAATACAGACACTTTGGTCTACAGCAGAGGAGCTTTTGGATACTATCCCTTGGATATATCTTCTAGAGGCCTATTCTTGTGTGCTGCCTGTGCATCAATAGATTAAGATTGCCAAAAAGCCATTTTTCTGTCCTCATCTCATCTATTGTGTTGATTGTGTAGCATTATAATCTTACGGGTTAAAGTGTACCCAGTTGTGACATATCAAATTCATTTTATGTTGTAATTTTTTTGTGATTACTATATTTGCCTCTGTTTATAACATGGAAATAAGATTGACAGGTGCTTGAAATATTTGTTTCAATTTTAGTATTTTACATCTCTTTAAAAAATGATTTTTTAAAGACTTATTCACTTGTTTTGAAAGCCAGGAAATAGGAGCTTCATCCTGTTCCCCATGTGGGCTTCAGGGGTCAAACATTTGAACTATTTTCTGCTGATTTTCCCAGGACATTCTCAGGGGGATGGATCAGAAATGGAGCAGCCAGGATACAAACTAACACCTGTATGTGGTGCCGGTGTTGCAGGAGGTGACAGTTATACAAGGCCAGCCTCAGAAAGATGTTTTAGTGAGAGTATTTTGTCAAGAATTGTTACAGACGCCAAGGGAAAAGATTAACTCTTTATAAATAATGATCCTTCAAGATCATAAGGGATTCATTCTGTTGGTGACACAGAGTGACTAAATGGGTAGACTGTGATGAGACTGGCTTCAATAGTAGTTTAATTTCAAACAATCTGAATGTGTTGTCATTGTGGCTAAATTAATTACTATTACATCACTAGTAAGAAACCGAAAGGGCATACTACCTTTAGAACTTTCCATTTGAAATCTTGACTCCTGTCTTAAAATAGAGAAATGGAAGTCCTGGCTGTATTCATTATTACTTCAAATTTTAGTGGTAATTTTATTGGGTTACCTCTGGTTATATGAACAGTAAATCTGGCACAGAGTGGCCAAATTGGGGAGTATTTGCATATCCTTATAGGGAATGTCCTTAGCTTAGTCGCAGAGTTGGAAATGCAAAGTCTATTTTAGAGACTGATTTAGAGTTGGGTTAAAATAAAGAATGATGTGCTCAATGAGCTTCAGTTCAAACAGAGGAAATTTAATGGGAAGTGATTACATTAGTAGCAGATGGATTTCCTTCCTGAATTTCAGGCTTACTAGAGATCCTAAAACAGCTTAATTTATTTTCGAGATTTAGAGTCTGATTAAAAGAGAGAGAGAGATTTGTTTATTTGATTGTGCTATTGTTATTGTTATAATTTTGTTTGGATGTTTTATTTGCACTAGGCTATTTTTATGATTCCAACGAACCCACCACCAACATTCAGGAAGCCAGAGCTGTGGTCTGATGACTTCACTGATTTTGTTAAGAAGTGCTTAGTGAAGAATCCAGAACAGAGAGCTACTGCAACGCAACTTTTACAGGTCAGTGATGGTAAGGGAAGGGTATTTTCTTCATACCCTTTAGCTTTCTGACATTGATTAGAATTGTTGTGAGTTTTGTAACTATTTTGAAAGATTAAAACCTCCCCAGAAAATATGGGTGAAAGATGTTTACCTACACTGGCATGCACACACACACACACACACACACACACACACACACACGTCTGTGTATTTTCTTTGTCCCACTTCTGTGTTTTCCACATTCATTCTCACTCCTCTTTAACTTTGTATTGTTGTTGCAAACTCTTGACCCCTGAACTTGTTTTAAATAAACTTACAAACTTCCTATTTCTGAAATAAGATGTCTCCATAATTTCTGTTTCCCATATTTCCCTTGCATTCCTTGATCAATGTTTCTCCTTTGACTTTTCGTTGCATTATATGATATGTCAATGCAAGATCCCTGAACTACCCGGAAAGATTATCACATGTTGTAAATACTACTTCTAAGAATATCTAAATGAACAGTTTTACTATCCCTGCTCCAAGTAGACTTTGTATTCAAAGTGTCAGGAAATCTACTTTGAAATTTAAGGCAAATAGACATCATTTAATACCTGCAGGTTTTTTTTGAGTTAATTTTCTCAGCAGAATATCATCAGAATTCTGAGCTAGTAGTTTGTCTCACATTAGCAAAATTTCATTTTTACAAATTGATTCTAACTAAGTGACAGAAGGGTTTAAAATGTGGCTGTTGTGACTTCTCAAGGTATCATTTTAAAAATATTGTTTTGTTGTAAGATATAGAAAACAATACTCTTAAATATATGCTTATTAACAGGAAAATTTTATTTAGTACTCAGTTTCAATGGAAACCAATTTAGCAATCATTATATAAGAAAAAGCTGTGTATTCCTTGGCCCGACAATTACATTTCTAGGACAAACTTAGCCATGTATGAAATAATATGTGTGTAAAAAATATTCACGTAACGTTTTAGTTAAAAAAAAAAAAAGATTGAAAATGACCTAAAAAAATCCGTCAGTGAACTGGAGACAGTTTAAGCGGAGCGATTCAAAAGCATGTGGACACATACAGGTATGCATGTATGAACATGTGTGTCAATGTGTTAGAATATCTTTGAGAAAATGGCCTCAGGAGTAAGGCCCCTGCGGGTGACAGGCAGGCATGGCATGGAGACTTTCTTTCCCTGTGTCCTCTCTGTGCAACTTTCAAATTGTGAGTCATGTATAAATATTACTTTTGATTATGTGTAAATCATACTTTTCAATAATGAATTAATTTATGATTAAGAAGATAACTTTTAGGTTATATTATTTTTCCACCACAAAATCCAAAAAAAATTAATGAAACATTTGTCAAAGTGTTTTCATCATTCCAAAGGAATTTAATGTGCAGAAGTCCAGGGCGTATTTGTTTTGTCTTAACTCATGAATAAATTATTCAGCCTAAAAGAAAGTAACAAAGAAAGAAAAGGCAATAGGAGACAAGTACGGCCAAACAAATGGCACAAAGTAGGAGGATGAAAATACATCAAGAATATCTGATAATTAATTCTTGGATAAGTATACCAGTGCTTCTGCCTTCCTGCAGACATTTCCAACTTTTTTGTTTTTTCCCCGGTAAAAAATTCTGTTGCTCTGAACTCAGAGCTTTGGGATAGAAAAGTCCTTCTCTGCTTTTGTGAAGGAGGCCACTGAAGCCCAGGAAGGCTCAGTGAGTTCCTGACACTTGACGGGCTAACTGATGGTGCTGGGTATTCTGGCTGCTCTGTGCCTTCCCTCTCCTTGGCCCTCTGCCCCCAGCAAGCTGCCCTGTGTGGGATACATTGACAAGGTCTGTGTGGAATTGGCATGAGCATGTTTCTTCCTAGTAATAGCAAGCAAAGCAACTTTTGTGTGCGTGTGTATAATGCTTACACGTAGTGTTTGTTCACCAATGAATAAGCTTTCTTTGTTTGTTTACTTGCTTGCTTTTCATTTTTCTCTTCTTGATCAACCATTCAATCGCTCTATTGTAGTATAATGTCTTTATCTGAGCCCTGGTAACCTCCCATGTTTTTTCAATGATACTGAAGAGAAAGACCTACAATTTCTTATACAAACAAACCTTGCATTTTCATTCCTTCCTACCTTTTCCTGTGTTGTCACTGTCCCCTGCCCCTGCTCCCATAGGTAACCTGTTCGCCAACTGATTCCTTCTAATTCATGGTATAATTTTATCTAATTCAAATTAGATACTCCCCCCCATAGACATTTTGCTCAAAACCTTTCCCATATTGGGATGAGGCTACTTGTTTCTGTTTGTAATCCTAAACTGTAACTAGTTCGGAGTCAGACTTTATCTGTTAGCAGGAAACTACTTTTGCACTCCTGCTATCTAGTGCATAATACATGCGTATTGAACTTAGTATGCGCCAATGCAACACAACAAACTCTGGACTTACTTTTTTTTTTTTTAGAACAGATGTCTTTTAGTCTCATAATGTTTTTCTCCCGAAAGTTGGAAAGCTCTTTTGTGTATTTCCTATTATGAGTTAAAATGCTAGTTTAACTCTCAGAGGACAATGTTATAACGAATTTAAAGATCATACTATCTTGATTTCTAGGATCTAGTAAATAAACAACTTTTAAAAAATTCATAATAGCTATTTTTGTAGTGATTCATTTTTCTGTGACCCATATGTAAGGGATTGTGTGTTTTTGAAATAATAATAAACTGGAAGAATCCTTTGAGACTAAGTGAGAATCTTAGTTGTTTTTAAAGAGGAAGAAGTTGAGTCCAGTGCAAGGACAAGGTTCACTGTTTGTGTTTGAGTTCCTGGTCAGAAGGTGACCCTCACACCTGCAGCCAGGGACTTCATTCAGCCCGGAGCCCAGGATGGCCTCCTGTGAGACTGTTAGCCTGACAGTGATCTGCCACTATTCCAGTCAGCCCTGGGCTTGGCTATGGCAGGTGACATCATGGGGTTACCTGTGGTTTAGGACTTAACTCTACTTTTTTATCAGTTCAGCTGAGGTGCGGAAGCTCTATCTCTGTTTCTCACCCTCCATTTATATGGTTGTCTTAAATACTTCCTCTATATACATTGGGAATCACATCAGTGTTATAAAATCTGCTTTAACCTTAAAACACAATTGAGGAAACTCAAAAGAAGGGAGACTGATTGATTGTACTGCTCATTATCTGTTTTTGTTGGCTTTCCTGTTGGTCTCAGATTCCTTCATAGAGTGTTCCGGTTCTGTTCCTAGAGCTTCTTTAGCCATCTCCTTACGTAGATCTGCAGTCAGAGTGCTTCTTCCTAGAGACTGTGACAGCTCTGAAAAATACATCCTCCTATTTTTCTTCTCTCACCTCCGTGGTTTCTTAGGAGAAACCTGCTGTCATTTGAGTGGCTCAGCCTTTGCTCTTTTAAATATGTTTTTCTTGACTCTGTCATTTCTGCCTCCTGCCATTGTTTATTTTCCAAAAACTTTATTTTTTTCATTATTTTTCCAAATACTTTTTCAACTCCATCTTCGTTTACTTTCTTTGATTCCAGTTATGCAAATGTTGACTCTTTTTTGAAAAACATCTTACTTGAAAGAATGAGAGCAAGTGAATGAGAGAGAGCATCCACCTGCTAATTCACTCCTAATGTCCACCTTGGCCAGGGCTGAGCCAGGCAGAAACCAAGAGCCAGGGACTCAATTTGTGTTTCCCACGTGGGTAGCAGGAAATGGAGAACGTGGGTCGTCATCTGCTGCCCCGCAGAGCTGTTAGCAGAAAGCTCGCTCACCTGCAGCAGTGGAATGTAATCCCAGACACTCCAGCACGAGCTACGGGTGTCCTGAGTGGCAGGCCAGCACCTGCTCTAGGTCTCTGATTTTATCTTATCCCTTAGGTAGGTCCTGGAAGCCTCAGTAAGTTTGCTCTCTATTGTTCACACGAACCTTTATTGCCTTTTAAAATTTAATCGGTTTATCTTTTTCTCGTAATACTTTGAAAAAAATCCTTCATGTTATTGAAAGCTTGTCTGGTATAAGTGTCATAAACATAATTTTTAGTTTAATTTTTTTTGTCATTCATGTCTCTAGTTTTTGTTGCCTATACTGCCATACTATTATGCCCAATTCAGAGCTATGTCTTCTGATTTAAAAAATCATGTTATTCATAATGTCCTTTTATGTTTTCCTAGTACTACATTGCCCATTTTAAAATTTTCATGCAAGTTCTTATACATGTGCCTTTTAAAGAAACATGAATTGGATATATTTTATAAAAGTGTATTTCATGTAGAGAACATGTCATTGTATTTATGTTATGAACTAAATGAACCTTTGTCTTTTAGTATTTAACTAAAACAACACTTTATTAGTGGAAATTCAACCCATTTATTTACATTGCTATGCTAATACCATTTTTATTACATTGTCACATTTTAATTTTGCTATCTTATTGCCATCTTTTTATGCTGCTTTACATTTTTCTGGTACTTTTTTTAAGCCTTTAAAATATGCTTAAAAACTGTCAATATATTTGGTAAAATTTATCTTTGACTATCAAGAGTGCTTAAATGACTTGTTCGTCAAATGCCCTTTTAGCTTCAGTAGCCAGTCCTCTTGTTTGTCACAGTTATGTCTGCAGCAGCTGTGTAAAGAAAATGGAAGTGTAAATTACACGGCACATACCAAGATACTGAGATTCAGAGTGTTAAACTGTGGAGACTAATGGCAAAGAGCAGTTGTAGTGAATTCGCATACTGGACTTCCTGGTAACAAGGTCGCGGCAGGCTGGATGAACCTGGGATGTACCTGGCCGTTTGTCCTTGCCTCACTGTCCCTGCATCCGAATTCACAGAGCCCGTGTCTCAGAATGGTGTTTCTGCTTTGGCAGTTATGCCTGATGGGTCCTGACCTTCTTTCCCATCTTTGCTTTCTTGTCCACATTGTTCACACTGTTCTTTCGTTAATTAATTCATCTCTTCTGTAGGGGCGTGTGTGATTATCTAACTCCTTTTTCTACTTTTACATTTCTTAGTGATGTAGGCTTAGAGTTGCACCATGTTGAATGCAATTTGCATGTCATATTGTAGTTGTTAAAAATGCATCTATCTTTCAATCATAAATTATCTAAGGGACAAGATCAGATTTTTTTTTTCATTTTGTTTGCATTTGGGGTGATCTTTCTACTAGTGGTCTCCACAATTTTCTGAGGAGCAGCACTTTCTTGTTGCCCTGCCATACTCTAGGGCACATCTTTCTTTTTTATAATTGTATGACGTTTAGTCGCAAATACCTGTCGTTTTCCAACTTAGCACAAAAGAAGTGGGGTGTACTCAGCGCTTTGCACACCATGGAGGGGAGTGTGATACTGACACTCACCTTCTACAGATGGGAGCTTAGTCATGCAAACACAGCCAGCTGACAGGGAGGCGAAGAAGCCATGGTTGGTAACCAAGCCGCTGTAGTTCCAGTCACAACTCTGCTTTTTGGTGAATGTTCAGGATTGTCCACCACACGGATATGTTAATAGAACTTGACTTATCTAGTAATTAATCTACAGCAGTTATAAAACACTTATTGGTTCTTTACAATCAATCCTACTATCTGTGTACTCTGGTAAAATTCTTCCTTATGACTTTTTCAAATGATGTATTTTCCATTTTAAAGACTCTTCCAGATGTTTATAATTCCTTCTTCAGCACTGATTTTTTCCTTTGATTATGTTTCTGCGTGCTGTTGATGTTTATTAGAATAGGCAGCTTTTATCTGACCTGTCTGCCATAGTCTAATGGAGGAACATATGTTTTTGAAGCTAGATTGCTGTCCCCAGAAAGGTCATTTATCTCAAATTATAATTATAACCTTCTCCCCAGCTGAAAAAAACAAAAACAAAGCAAAAACAAAAAGGTCCATTCTTTTGGCTTCCTTTCTGCTATCCAAATATTTAATACAACAGAAACCTTAGCTATATTATATAAAAAGAGGTGTGCTAAGTTGTTTTTTATGTAGTATATAAATGAGAACATACATATTTTGAAAGACTTTTCTGTACTCACTGAAAAAGATTACTCAAGACACAAAAATTAGAAGAACAGATTAAAGAGGTAATGAATTAATTGTATTTCTTTTGACAATTGATTTTGACTGCTTATTAAGATTAAAATTTTAGCTCTGTACAAAAAAATGTTTATTTTGTGATTTATTTCACAGTTTTTTTAAATTGTTACTATTTAATATGCAATTCCTTGCATATTATTGATAATCATGGTGTATTTCCAAGTGTGTTTGTTGTAAGGTTTTTAGAAAACAAATGAATTGAAAAAAATCTCTACTTCTAAAGAATCTGAAATATTCTTTTCTTAAACTTCATATTTATTTCTAGAAGAAAAGCAGTTACTGAAACCTTTGATTTTTGGTTTTGTAATTATATACTGTGTGAATATATGTTAGCTATAATTCAGAAAAGTAATTTTAATTTCTACCGTTGAATCTTCCCTTTGTAGCATCCTTTTATTAAGAATGCAAAGCCAGTGTCAATATTAAGAGACCTGATTACAGAAGCCATGGAGATCAAAGCTAAGAGACACGAGGAACAACAGCGAGAACTGGAAGAGGAAGAAGAAAATTCGGTTCGTAATTATCCTGAAAAAGTTGTGACTGTAATGAATCATTTTTTCTATAATTTTGCTTCTTTAAATCTATTAAAAACACTTATTATTTTATTTTAAAACAGCCATGTTTCTTTTTATATATTAGAATTTATTTTCTGTGTTAAAAATTTTGCCATCTGGTATCCAATGGCTGCCCTCCATATCGGGGTGCAGAGGCGTTTGGGAGGCTGGGTGTGGCTTCTCTCCTTATCTCCTCCCTTCCCCCAGATACAGGAAGAAAAAAAAGAGACTATGGAAATTGTGATTTCACCCATCTCCCTGTAGTTCTTTACCCTGTTCACCTGAATCAACATGTAAAAATCATCAAAAATAACAATAATTAAAGATTAAAAAAATTACATCTCATGGCCCAGAAAAATAATTTTTTTTGCTATCCTTTTCTGATGTCCTAAGGATTAGTGGTTAGTGGGGTGTAATGTTGGTTTGAGGAGAGCAGGATTGTGCAGTGTTAGTAGGTAGTTGACATGAGCTGTCAACTGTTGTTTGGAGTCTGGGGAGTTTTGTGTCACGTCTTCTGTAACTTTCTTGCAAGAGTCATCAGCTGTGCTGGTGAGGAGCACCACAGTAGAATACTTGGCGGGGGTTTTAGGTGGAGCAGGAGGACATCAAAGGACATGGCACATTAAACCAGATTATCCACTGGCTTTATGTTGATCTTTCACTGCAGTTTATTAACAATCATTGTGTTTATGTATCACAGTTGTGTTTAATGCCTCTGTTCTTTCCTAATGTTTTTTCCTTTGTATTTCATAAAGCTTTTTTTTTTTCCTGGGTAAAGATGTAGTGATGAATCTTCTTTGATATTGGATATCAAAGAATAATTATTTGTATAACACCATCTAATATTATACTTGAGAAGTTTACTTTTTTCATCGTTTCTGATATGCACAAATAGAAGAAATTGCAGTATTTTGTCCATTTAAATTTAGTTTTAGTTTCAGAGACTCATCATCCAATTGGGAATGTTTTTGAAATTCTTTACCCTTCATTAGTTATTAAATTTTGTGTCATTTGGTAGCCCAGGAGAAAAAGAAGGGTATCTCTTGCAGCTCTGATTCCTGTCATTTGTCTAGATGTGTAGCTACATGAACTATTTATTGATAATCATGGTGTATTTCCAAGTGAGACAGAAGCTTTGGGCTAGATATAAAATCTTTCACTAATGAGTTAATCATTCACAATTTTTTCTGTAAAATAAAAAAGTCAGATTTACAGGGTGAAGGAGATACAGAGAGAAAGATCTTCCATCTGCTGATTTATTCCCTAAGTGGCTGCAACGGGTGGAACTGAGTCAATTTGGAGCCAAGATCCAGGAGCTTCTTCTGGGTCTCCCGCGTTGGAACAGGGTCCCAAGGCTTTGGACCATACTTGATTGCTTTCCCAGGCCACAAGCAGGGAGCTAGAGGGGAAGCAGAGCCTCCGGGCTTAGAACCGGCACTCATATGGGATCCTGGCAGATGTAAAGCAAGGAGTTTAACCACTAGGCTACCATGCTGGACCCCATCATTCCATATTTTAAATATTATCCCCTAAAGTTGCTTTTTCATTACCTCACGGCTGTGTATTAGTTCTATCAAGGTAAATAAATTAATTGAGATCTGTAAATCTTGTTTTTTTGCTCTTGGGTTTTTATAATTCCTGCTCTGGGTTCCTGTTGATATAGGTACATTTTCTGATTTCTATCAGTTAAATGCTCATTTTTTATGAAGTTTTTGTGAGTTTAAAAGTACTTTGTCATATTTTATTTGAACCTTATAAAAGTACTATTAGTCTTATTATTATTATCCCATTTTTGTTTTTGAGATAGATGAGTTGCCACAGTTCACCATGCTAGTAAGGAATCAAGACAAAAATTGGATTTTTTATTTTCAAGCTTCCTGCTCTTTCATTAATCCTTTGCTGCTCATTTTTCAGTAAAGTATTTACTACCCTCTAAAAGTAAACACCGTTAATTTATCATAGTTACGTCATTTATGATAATGTTGTGTTGTCAGCAAACCTACTTCTGCTCCCCTGTAATTCTACTCATTGCCTTTCCTTCAGCATATGTGCATTTCTGGCGAGGGCTGGACCAGTGAATGGCCATCAGCTCTTGGTGGACGCCTGATTGCTTGACTTGTCAGTACCATCCTATGCTGGCTTATAGACAAATTTCCCCTTTTTGTTGAATAGGACACTGTGTCGGCTGCTCCATATTTTACCCATTCTCTTTGCTGAAATACTCTTCTTCAACCCAGTACTCATGAAATGCCTAGGTTCTCTTCTGAGTCTCAGCTCATAATATTGTGTACCGTGAACTTTAGACTCTTAAAATATTCTTATCTCATTTTATCAGTAGATCAGTATTTTAGGAGTGGCTTACTTGGGTGCTTCTTGCTCAGGGTTTCATGAAGTTGATTGGAGCTGCTGTGATCTGAAGGTTTGACAAGGGCCTAAGGGCCCCACTTCAAAGATGGTTCATTCACCTGACTATTGGAAGGTTGCCTTTGTTCCTTGCCATATTAACCTCTTCATAGGGTTGCCTCTTCAGGACAAGGCAGCTAAGCTGACTTCCTGGGTGAGTGATGCAAGAGGGAGAATAAGAAGGAAATCTTGCTGTCTTTTATGATGTAGATTCAGGAGTTACATGTGGTTAAATCTGCCACATTAGTGCAGGGAGTTTCAAGAATTGGTACCTCTACAAAAGACACAGTAAGTTGGCAAAAACTGACAAAGCAACTTTTTAAAAACTCTAGAATCTAATTAAAAAAAAAAAAAACTTAGGCAAAAAAAGGAAGGTTTAGTGAAGAAAGGACCTGCTAGATTTGAGTCAGAATGTCTCCCATCTCCATTTCCTAGCTGGCAGCATTGCAGTTTTCCTGGGATAGCTTGCTGGTGTTGGGATAGGGACACTCAGGGCTTTTGCGTTCGCACTTTGATTTATCTGCTAACTCTCTAACAGACCAGGACAGAAGCTTGGCTTTTGTTTCTATTGAGGTATAGCAGCTTCCTGCGTAAAATCTGTCAACATATAAATTTACTAGAGGTAAAAACAAATTCACCATAATTTCAGTGTACAAGAACAATGCACAAAACCCAATGCTGTTTCTATGTATCAGCATTGAGGAATATGAAAGTGAAGTTATGAAAAATAATTTTTATATTACTATTAAAAGGTGAAATATAGAAGAATAAATTGAATGAAGGAAATGAAAGACTTGTACAGTGAAAAGTAGAAAATTCAATTGAAAGAAATTGAAGAAAACCTAAAGAGAAAAATAGGTGTTCAAGGATTGAAAAAATTAATATTAAGATGGTAGTAATCCTCAAAGCAATACACAAATTAATAGTTTCTGTCAAAATTTTCTTGGTCCTCTTTATAGAAGGGAGAAAGCCAGTCCTCCAATTCTTTTGGAATTGTAAGAAGCCACAGATAGCCAAACATATTGAAAGCGAAGAACAGAATAAAAACTTTATGCAAAACTGAAGTAGTCAAATCAATGTTGTAAGAACCATAGGAAGGCCAATGGATAGAAGATGAAACTTGCCATTGCTAAGTCTCCGTTGATTTTCTGCAAAGTTGCTGAAACCATTCAATGGGAAATGAATGGTCTCTTCAACTAGTAGTGTGGAGACAACTGGACAGCTGCCAGTAAAAAGAGAATTGCTTCTCGTCATATACGATGACATTTTCATGCATGGTCTAATTAGATGGCTTGGTGACTTAAATATAAAACCTAAAACTTTAACTCTCTTAAAAGATATAAAAGGGTCAAATATTATGACTTGGAGTCTGTGGATTCCTAGATATGATACTCAAGCATGAGTAACAAAAGAAAATAAATTGGATGTCATAAAAGTATTAAAAACCTGTAGGAATCAAAGGATATTATCAAGAAACAAAAAGAGATAAAATGAGAGCGCATATTTTTAAGTCACACTGATAGAAAACAAGCAACATAGGTGAAAATTAAGCGGAAGACTTTGTTAGACATTTCTCCAAAGACATACAAATGACCAACAAACACGTAAAATGACACCCAACCTCATTGGTTACTAGGGAAATGCAAGCCCAGATTAAGTGAGATACCACTTCAAACCCAGTAGGTATCCTCTTACACACTAAAAACACAAGATCACGAGTGTTTGTGGAGATACAACAGAATTGGAGACTTCATACGTTAGCAATAGAATATGAAATGGTGCTAATGCTGTGGAAAACAGTTTGGAAGTTCCTCAGAAAGTTCAACACAGACTCACTCTGTATGTCAGTAGTCGCACTCAAAAGAACTGAAAATAGGTACTCAAACAAGTATTTGTACGCAGATGTTCATAGATCACTATTCAAAATGGCAAAAAGATAGAACCCAAATGTGCATCCACTCAGGAAGAGAAAAATTATGATGTGTGAGTATAATGAAGGACTCTACAGTTGTATGAAAAAAGAATGAAGTATTGCCATATGCACAGTATGGACAACCCTTGAAAACATTCTGTTGAGTTAAAGAGCCAAGCAAAAATGGTTCCTGTTATATCATGAGTAGGTCAGTGCACGGTGACAGAAGTCAGATTGGTGGTTGTCAAAAACGAAACAGCTAATGATGGCTAAGGAGGGAGATGCTATCTTCTCGTAGGATTATTAAAATATATTCATAGTGATAGAGGTGATGGTGCCATGTTTTAAATGTTACTACATGCTACTCCAATGTGTACTTTGAAATGGCTAATATTGTCTGTGAAATTTGCATCAGTTAAAAAGGTGAAAAAATCATTAATTCTGATCCACATTCATTTATTTGGGAATTAAGCAGCATTTTTTAAAGATCTGTTTTTATTTAAAAAGGCAGATTTAGAGATTGAAAGGCAGAGAGATCTTCCATCGTTTGGTTCACTGCCCCAAATGGCTGCTACAACAATGCTGAGCTGATCTGAAGCCATGATTTCACTCCAAGCCTCTCACGTGAAGTTATAGGGCCCTGCAGACTTGAGCCATCCTTGGCTGCTCCTCTAGACGCCAAGCAGGGAGGGAGCTGGATAGGAAGTGGGACAGCTGGGACTTGAATGCCCCATATGGCATGCTGGTTCCGCGGGAGCAGGATTACATGGTCCTGGCTCCTAGGTAGTACCTTTCAAAGAGAGAATTGTAAAAGAAGTTATGGCTGTGACTTAGTACCCACAAGACTGTCCTTTGATTGCAAATTATTTACATTCCTGTTCATGCACAGTGTATTTTCTTTTAAGAACTTTTAAGAGCTGCCACATCCCACCCCAAGTATTATCCAATTATAGCAATAACTCCAAATCAGCTTCTAAATCACTTAAAAAAAAAAAGTAAGCTTTATTTTCAACATAAGCCCATCAACATCAAGTGTCTGTTGTAGGGGATAATAACAGTCATCTAGAGAATTCTTGAAGAGCTAAGGGTACTAGGAATTTAACTGAATGAATACAGTCTTTTTATATGTTTAATTGAAGAAAAATGGACTTAAGACTTGGTCCAGGAAACCAAACCAAGTCAGAAGGAAGCAGATCAGGAGCGGTGAAGCTGCACTTGCTTGGCCGGAGGCACGAACAGCAGCTGAGGGCCTCTTGGATGTGGCTTTCCTCAGTGGTTTTCCGCTCCAGCTCTGAATAACATTCTGTTGTTCCCCCTACCTCCCGAACACAAAGTCAATAAATATCTATTTTTTTTTAATTTTGAATTTTATGCTACAGTTTCATAGGTTCTGGGATTTCCCTATCCCCCTCCCCAAGTTCCCACCCCCTGACTGATTTTCCCATACTATTATAATAGTATAGTCCTTCATAAGCAGTCATGAGTCCCTCAATCTGTTATTTAACTGTTTCCTGACATTGCTGCTGCCGACAATGTCAGACAGTCCGGCATCCCATTGTCTCGATATGTCCAACAGTTTCATTGAGAGTCCATTTTGATTTGGGAATAGAGATGCATACTGCATTGTATTTTCACATCTGCTTTTTTTTAAAGATTTGTTTTATTTTTATTGAAAAGTCAGATATACAGAGAGGAGGAGAGACAGAAAGGAAGATCTTCCATCTGCTGGTACACTCCACAAGTGGCCGCAATGGTCTGAGCTGAGCCGATCCAAAGCCAAGAGCCCAGAGCCTCTTCTGGGTCTCCCACAGAAGTGCAGGGTCCCAAGGCTTTGGGCTGTCTTCTACTGCTTTCCCAGGCCACCAACAGGGAGCTGGATGGGAAGTAGGGCTGCTGGGAGTAGAACCTGTACCCATATGGGATCTTGGTGTGTGCAAGGTGAGGACTTTAGCTGCTAAGCTACTGCGCCAGACCTGTGTCTTCATATCTGGGTATGATAGTTTCTATTACACCATCACTATACATTCCCTTAAATGGGAAGCCACAAAACAAAGTTAACAATAGGAATGGAGTTTAAACAAAAATTTACAGTACCATGGAGTTGAAAAACGTGCCACTGAATTACCAAGGCATGGATGAAGAAATGAAAAAGAAAAGATAAAAGCCTCTTAGGTAAAATGATGCCACTGTGCGATCCATGAGCCAGTAATGAATTCGATAAGAGAAAAGAAACTATTTGGAAGAGATGAAAGTAAAAACAAAAATATCAAAACACATGGGATGCAGTAAAAATGGTATGAAAAGGGTTATTGGTCCTACAATTTACAGGAAGACTTCCTTGTATCAGAGAGAACATATGCTGTTTGTCCTTTTGGGATTGATTTATTTCACTGAACATAATGGTCTCTAGCTGGGACCATATAGTTGCAAGTGCTAGTGTTTCATTCTTTTTAATGGCTGAATAGTATTCCATGGAGTAGATGTGTCATAGTTTCTTTATCCACCCACTCCTCTTGGGATGGGCATCTGGGTTTATTTTTCCAGCTGATCTGGACGCAGCAGTCTAGGAACCCATGGAACAGAAAGCTTGCTCACTTTTCATTTTACAGTCAGAATTTTTGAAAGCTGAACCAATTGAGATATCTATAATGTTGGCTATTGCTTTTGCTGTTACTGATTGATCCTTTTTGATTAGGGCACATGTAAGCGAAATCTTGTCCTTACAGATTAATGTGAATGGCCTGCCACTGCAGGCTTCTCAATGCTCTTCCAGAGAGTGACACCTTTACAAGCTGCTGACTTTGGGGGGTGGGTGCGGGGCACTGTCTCCATCCCGTAAACTTTTCATTAAGCATCACTGATTCCACCATTCTTCCATCCAAGCCTGGTCATAAATTTGGTATTTATACTTTCTTCAGTGTTAGATGAATTCTTGATACTGTGAACAGGCCTTTTCTCAAACTGATGCCTTACCCTTCTTACGTGAAGGTAGATTCTAGAAATTGGTGACAAGTGGTCTTCGTGGTCTAGGAGAGGCGTAACAGTAGAGCTAAGAAGATGGTGATGGGATGGTTCCTGAAACAAGGAGTACTTGGTATAAAAGCTGGGAGGGAGGTGAGTGAATGTACAAGCTCTGAGCTCACTGAGCAGGATCCTGCAGTAGCCTTGGGTCTAAAGGAAGGAAACCGGGAAAAACTACTAAATCACTTTCAAATAAAGATGAGGTTCCTTTAACCCTATTGTGCTCAATGTGAAGATCTGTGAAATAAAGGGTAAAAGGTCTTCACCCCACATGTACGGTGCATCCTGGTTCGCCATGCGTGGGATTATATTAACATAGAGAATTCCATTCAGAGAGGAAGAGATAAGGTATACAAGAGTATACAGACAAAGAAGTATTAGAAGTTTGTTGACTAGAACTTGGTTCTAATCCTGGCCTGGTGATAATTATTCATGGCTCTTTTCCTTATCTCTGGGTTCTTGGTTCTGCCTGCCTGAATGTTCCTACCTCTTTCCATGAAAGGTAGCTGTATTTTGAGTTAAATAGTTTTCTCAACCCATTTCCTGTCTAGAAGTTTGGGGATCTAAACTCCTCTTTTCCTGTTGTGCACCTCCATCCTACTCAGTCCTCACTGCTGGTCTTTTTGCCAAAAAAGCCTGCGACTCTCTCAGAAATCCCATTCCACTTTACGCCATGAGAACAGGCCACACTCAGAGAGACGGTTGAGATCATAACTTCTGTAACCTTGGACAGTTTCTGACATTACTGAAGACCACTCAGCTTCTAAGAAACCCCTTTGTTTGACTGAGGTACTCCTTTAGGTCTTTTTTGCTTGTTTGTTTATATGCCGTTGTTCTTGGATCTCCAAATAAAATCAAACTGTCTCTGATAGCAGTGTCTGCCCTCCTCCTCAATCTATGCTTTTATTAGTTAACTCCTCCACCCCGGAGCTGCGAAGTTTAACAAAGATATGCCTCTGATCATCAGCAGAATTCTGACCAATCTCAGTTCTTTGGCATGCAAGCATTTTTACTTCTATACACATACAAAAAGAAACTCCAGAAGAAAGATTTATTGAAATTATTAGAAATATCAATAGGCCTTTGCAGAGCTGGAGCCACCAGTGGCTTCCTTTGGCATTTGACAAGCTGGAGTTGCCAGTAGCATCACACTAGGAGCTGTGATAGGCCTGAGATCATGCTCATGTTTTGATACCTAGCATGGGTGCGGGGGGGAGGGTGAGGTCCCAGGGTAGCGTGGGTGCCTGTGGGCCATACCTGAGGTCTCATGCACTTGTGTCCCAAGCAAGTGGAGAGTACCAGAGGACCAGGTCAGGGAACCTTTCTATAATCTTGGGTCTCTGGTGGGCAGGCAGAGCTCCAGGCCAACATGCTACCTCACCAGAAAACTGGGCTTAGAAAGCCTGGGCTGGGAAACCCATGTGCTCCCAGGCATAGGGACTATGATCTGCTTAGGAAAGCGGGTATGTGGGAGTATAGAAAGGTGTGGGAAGAAGGACTACTGAGATAGTATGTTGCAGGTGAGGAATGACTTCTGGGGGATTTCCACTGACAAGGCTACTGTATTTGCAGCTAAGCAAGGGTCTGAGACTGAGTGGTTTGGAGGGGAAAGCCAAAAGACCTTTCTGGGTCAGACTGATGCACCTGTCCAAGTAGGAGACCTGAGTTGAGCTAGATAGCATGGCTCAAAACCACCCACTGGTGCACACAAAAGCTAGGGCTGGAGACCGTATCTGGCATAGCCAGATCACAGTGCTCACTAGTGACAGTTGGAATAATGGATGGGTCACATTAGGCTGGGCCATGACACTAACCAGCATGCGAGAGAACAAGGTCTGGGGGCAGATTATGTGGGGGATATGTGGGCCCACCCCTGTGAAACCACAACTTATGCTTATTTGCTTAAGAGCTGCGGTTGGTGATGGGCTGAATTAGACTCAACCAAGGAGCCCACTGACACTCATGGATACTGGGGTTGGAAACAGGCCAGGCTGGTCCAGCCTATAGCACCCACAGGTGCACCCAAGAATAGGGTGTGGGACAGGCTGGGCTACAATATCCACCAGCTCATACAAAGGCTGGCATGGAGTGGGCAGAATATGCTTGGTAAGGGCCTAGCACCAGTCAGCACATGTGAGATCTGGGTCTGGGAATGGGCCTGGTTGGAGAAATTGGGTAATGTCCCTGGTGGGTTGTAGCTCCTGCTGGTGAACATGTGATTCAGCCCTGGGTATTGGTCAGGCAGGGCAAGGTAGCTCTACTTGTTGGCAGGTATGTGGGTTGGTTGTGGAAGGGTTTAGACTGATCAGGACTGGAGCAACTTTAGTTCACTGGCATGTGCAGGAACCAGGCTGGAGTACAGGTAATGCCAGGCTAGGCTATTACACCTAACAGTTTGCAGGAATCAGGGATGAGAGCTGACTTGGCAGGGCTAGGCTGCAGTACCTACCAGTGAGAGTTGGGACTGGAGGCAGGCCAGAACAGGTCAGGCTGCAACATTCAAGGCAAAGGCCAAGACAGGGATGGGATATGCTGAGCTGGGTTAGAGCAACCACTGGCACACACATCTGTGGTTGGGAATAGGCCTGGTTGGGGAGCTAAGGGGACGCCCAGGCTGGGTTGTGATTCCCACTGGTGAGCATGAGAGCCAGAATGGGGGCAGCGATCTGGACTGGACATGACTGCAGTGTCCCTTGGCATGAGTGTGTACCGGGTCTTGGATGTGCTAGACTGGGCTAGACTCCAGCACCTGCTGGTGCACATGAGAGCCAGGGTGGGTATAGGATGGGCTGGGCTAGGAATTGGCACCAGCTAAAACATGTGAGAACTGTGTCTGGGTGTGGACCAGGTGTGGCTGGGCTATAGCACCCAACAGTAAGAATTTCAACGGTTGTGGGCCAAATGGACAAGGTGTCTGTTCCTGACAGGACAGGAGATGGATTAAGCCATTCTGGTCTGAGGACTCATGGGTATGTGCAAGATCTGGCACTGGGAGAGGATCTGATAGAGGAGCTTGGGGAACTCCTCTGTCAGGGTGTAGTCCCTGCATGTAACCACAAGAACAGGCCAGGTTACAATACCTGATAGCATACATGTGGCTCAGGCCTGGAGGTGGGCCAGGTTGGGCCAGTTTATAGCACCCACTGGCAGATTCAAGAACCAGGACGTGGTACAGGACAGACTGGGTCAGGCTACAACACCAGTTAGTTCTCATTAGGGCTGGAGTTGGGGGGCCAGCTGGGCTGAGCTAGCTTACAGCATCTACCACCGTGAGCTGGAACTGTGGGCAGACTGGGTTGCGCTAGGCTATAGCACCCATCGGCAAATGTTTAAATGAGGCAGACCATGCCAGACTGGGCTGCAGCATCTATCAGCGCATGTAAGACCTTGTGTGGGGGTACAAGGAAGGCTCTGGGGGGCTCCCCTGCTGGGCCACTGCTCCCACTGGTGAGATTGAGAACTGGGGTTGGGGGCACACCAGACCAGCTAGGGTTACAGCGTGTGAACTGGGTTATGGGGAGTGCGAGTCTGAGCTAACCAGCTGTACCCACTGGTATATGCATAGTCCAGATTAAAAGCAGGGTGGTTGGGCTTTCCCACAGCGTCAGCTGGTAAGTGCTGGGATTGGGAGCAAATCCTGTCAAGCTAGACTGCAAAACCATGTGGAGAGGTGTGAGATCTGGGACTGGGAGAAACTGTGGCCACCTCTCTGATGGGTTGCAACTCCCACAGGTGAGCTGGGAGCGGGCCCAGACAGCTGGGAGCTAGACAGACAGTGGCACCACTAAAATGAAGAGTGGGCTGATAGTAAGGTCGTCTGGGATGAACTAGGTTTCAGTGCCCATTGATGTGTAAGAGAGCTCAATGGGATGTGGGACAGACTGGACCAGTCTGTGGCACATACTGGTAAGCAGAGGAACCAGGGCTGGAGTGGACTTATTGGGGGTTATTGGAAGTTACTCCAACTAGGCTGCAGCTCCCGCTGGTGTACATGAAGGCTGAGTGTTTGGTGGGCATGGTTGGGCTGGGTTGCAGTATCCATTGATTTATGTAAGTCACAGAACTGGAGAGAGAACTGACCCAGCAATTGCAACTACCAGTGTGTGTGTAGATTGATGTGGGTGACAGTTCCTGAGCCAAACCCCATACTGGCCACTACACACTAGAATCATATCTGGGATCACTTCAGATGAGGTCTCTTTGAAACTGCTTGACTCTGAACTCCAGCCATGGGGAGAATCGCGGGATTGGTGGTCTGACTGTGGCGTGCATGTGTCAGTGCTGAGCCTCCTCAGTAGCTAAGTTGGAGCAGTGGATGAATATCTGGATTCACATGGAGGATATGGCATTGCATTGAAGCCTGCAGAGTACATTGGGTACCGTAGCAGAGGAAGAGGACAGCAAAAAAAAAAAAAAGTACCATCCAAGCATTGGCAGCAAATATCTGGGCAAATGGAGATTCTAAGGTGAACTAAGTCAACCAATGGACTTTGGAAGGATTCAATTGGAAAGATTGACAGCATTTCAGAACTATTGAAACCACTTGAGCAAAACCCTCAGAGCATGCCGCACATCAGAGACTGAGAAGACAGTGGGTGGCCGTTTCCCATTCCCAGATAGTGAGGCAGTTAGGAGGCTAGGAGTGGCTCTCCTCCATCTCTCCCTTCTCCCAGATATAAGAGGAAGAAAAAAAAAAATCTTTCAAACAGTGGTCTCCCCCACTTTCACTGAGCTGACCCAAAGCCAGGAGCCAGGAGCTTCTTGCAGATCTCCCACATGGGTGCAGGGTCCCAGGCTTTGGGCCACCCTCTACTCCTTTCTTCAGCCACAAGCAGGGGGCTGGTAGATGACAAGTGGAGCAGCCGGGACATGAACCAGCACCTGTACGGGACCTTGGTGCCTGCAAGGCAAGGATTTAGCCACTAGGCTATTGTGTCAGTCCCTGTGCTTAGCATGTTGTTAAATCCATAATCATGTTTTCTCAGCAACATCTGACTGCATTGAAAAATCAGAAGACAGATTACATAGTTTACCCATTCACACTGTTTATTCCTTTGGCATGCTAATGAAAGTTGACTTACTGTACATACACAGTATAAAAATAAAGTAGATAATTTCTCAAAAGAGCTATCCATGTGATATTTAGTAGAAAGCCAGCTTATGTCATAAAAGTGATATTCTTTTTTTTTCATAAAAGTCAAGTATTTTCCTTTTGGATCAGATCACCAGAAAGTGTGATATAGTTGTATATGTAAATTATAGACACACAGGATTTTTTCTAGTTTGCAATTATAGAACTTATCTGTATCATTTAAGGTATAAACTTGTACTTTGGTAGTTTTTATTTATTCAACAAGCAGTCTTCATTCTCATTAGTTCATTTAAAAAAAATAGTTATATATTTTTATCTATTTCTTTTCATTTGAAAGGCAGACTCATAGCAAAAGAAAGAGAGATCTTCCATTCACTGGTTCACTCGCTAAATGTCACAGTGGCCATGGCAGAGATGTTCTTGTGCCAGGACTCAGAAGCTTCTTCCAAATCTCCCACAGTAGTGCATGGGCCAAGCACTTGAATCATCCTCCACTGCTTTCCCAGGCCATGAAGCTGGATTGGAAGTGGAGCAGACGGGACTCAAACTTGTATCCATAAGGGATGCTGGTGCTGAGAGTGGAGGTTTAGCTTGCTGTGCCGTGATGCTGGCCCCTGTAATTAGTTCAAGAGCTTATTCTTTGATTAATTTTTAAGACCAGTTTTAAATTTATTGTTATTATTTATTGAAGTATTATATGAGCAGTAGAATAGGTGTTTAAATATTTGTACAGGGAGCTAACACTAAGGTGCTGTCTGCAATTCCAGCATCTCATATGAGTCCCAGTTTGAGTTCTGGCTGGTCCACTTCTGATCCAGCTCCCTGCTAGTGGATCTGAGAAAGCAGTGGAAGATGACTCAAGTCCTTGGGCCCTCAACACTTATGTGGGGTACCAGGCTGTTAGAGCCATCTGAGGAGTGAAATACTAATTGGAAGATATCTCTCTCTCTCTCTCTCTCTCTCTCTCTCTCTCCATCTCCTTTTTTCTCTCTTTGTCCCTCCTATTGTCCCTTTCTCCCTTCCTCCATCTGTCTAACTTGACCTGTCAAGCAGATAAATCCTAATATGTTTACACACACACACACACACTGTAGAAGAGGTAGTACTTACTGTTTTCAAGTGAAATAAAGCCAGACAACCCCCATGTGGCACGTTGCATGAGTCCTTAAAATTGAAATGGATAGTATTATAAGCTGAATTTGTAAGATCAGACATAGAATGTACCATTGACAGATGATAGCTTTTCATCCAGTTGGGACATGAACCAGCAGGTGAAAGCTCTCTCTGTGTGTCTCTTCCTCTCTGTATGTAACTGACTTTCAAATACATAAATAAATAAATCTTTATTTTAAAACAATGTTGAGGACTTTCTGATGACATCTTGTATGATCTGAATTCTAAGCTTTTGGGGTTCTTTCTGCTTGGATAATTCACTGAAGGAGTCATTCTCACCATGGTGTAGGAGAAATGCTGGCGTACTGTGGAAATCTTTTTTCCCTGCAGCTGGTGTCCTGGTGAACATTATTCAGATCTCTCCCTCTTTCCTGCTTCCACAGAATAGGGAACTGCAGAACAGTCAACTTTTCAACTAGAGCAAGAACTGCCTCTACCAGAATCAGCCTTAGTCAGTTCAGAAGCCTCCAATGCACCTAGTTGGTTAAATAGGAGGTAGAATTACCTAAGAGCAGACTGTTTGAACTTGAATCCTGATTCTGTTTCCAAATAATGCTAAGTCCTTGGGCTGGTTGCTTAATCGCTCTGCTTCTGTAAATAGAGTTGTTATGGGGATATGGTAATACTGATACAACGTATTTGTTTAAGCCTTTGGAGCAGTGTTTTGCATAAACTGGTAGTATGTTCCAGAAAGTTGAACTTTTAGTGATACTATTTGTGCTACTGCTACTACCATATTATATATTATTTTGACCAGATTTTTTTTTTGGCTTTTGTTTTGTTGTTTTGATTGTTTTTGGTTTTGAATTCTAATGTGCTGGTAGCTGCTGATGATTTTACTATCACAGGCTACCAGAATAAAGCAACTGATCAGGCTGGAAGCCACAGATGCTCAAATTTTCTTTTTAAGCATTTTAGCATTCAGTAGTCATATGTGTTTTGAAGATTGGTAGTTTTCTTTTAATATATAAACCTAGCTTTAGCATTGAAAAACAATTTGTTTTCAAGGAAAACTAGTGAAGAACATTTCTTACTTATTTTTATTCCTTTACCTCTTAAACAGCAAATTAGATTTAGTAGAGAATATTTATATTTGAAGTAAAATTATTCAGTATAAATTAAAATCCTTTGGAAGAATTGGTTACTTGCTAGTTCTTACTTATACTGTATAAATCGAATCACAATTTTAAAAAGCCCTTCAGTGTCTGCACTGTGGGACAGTAAGTTAAGCCTCCACCTGTGGTGTTGGCATCCCATATGGGTACCAATTCAAGTCCTGGCTGCTCCACTTCTGATCCAGCTCTCTGCTACTGTGCCAGGGAAAGCAGTGGGAGATGGGCCAAGCACTTGGGCCTCTACACCCATGTGGGAGACCCAAAAGAAGCTGCTGGCTGGAGGATTTAGATCAGCCTAGCTCCAGCCATTGGGCCGTTTGGGAAGGAAACAACAGAAGGTAGATGTCTTTTTCCTTTTGTCTCTTCTTTTCTCTTTGTAAATTTGCCTCTCAAATTAAAAAAAAAAAAAAAAAAATGAATCTTTACCCTTCTCGGTGTTTACATAGTTGGGACTATAGAAGTACTCAGTTTTGTTTATGATTGCGTGTTCTGTCATTGTGTTTTCTGATACTAACAATGGCCTCTGCTTTTGGTACTGTCATTGCTTGCTGTCTGTTGACTTGATCTCAGATGTTCATTCTTGGATTTCTTCAGACACCGTAAGTTCTGTTGACATGCCCAGACAGTCTGCCAGTGCTGTGCAGGCCTCCCTGTCTGTCCTCTCTCCACCTTCCTCTGCTCTGGCCTGAGCACCCCGTCCCACAACATCCCCTCAACATCTCCCCTAGGTCTTCTTTGCTTTCTTCTGTAGTGGGTCCCTTGTCCTGGATCTTGTCTTTCTCTTTCCTGCTTTGTTTCCTTATTTTGATGGACCATATCTCCCAGCAACTTCCTGACTTGTTTTGTTTCCTCCAGCCCTTGCACCTGTGGTCATGACTTTACCTTTTTCCTTGGTTGACTGATTTGTGGTAAAATTCTAACTTCCACAATATCCAGCTTTGGTGTCCCCTTTCCCGTGTGGTTTGTCTTAATGAGCTTATCTGTAAGTGTGCTTTTACTGTAATTTTGAAAGCATTTTTTAAGGCTGATAACTTATGTTTTATTTTCCATCATAGTGGAAGTGCTTGCCATCTATCATTTTGGGGGATTCCAAATTATGCTTTCAGAAATTGAGCATGTTAATAGGATGGCATTCAGTATAATGTCTTTGTAAATCAATCCATAGAATGCTCCAGCATGTCAGCGATTGTAATGAAGAGTTTCCATAAATAAGCTCGAACAAGGTCTGTTTAATTCTGCTTTATTCTGGACAGGCTGGAAAAGTGATCTGAACAGGGAGAAGACTTCGGTAAGGTAGCATCGCAAACAGCTAGGGCAATGAGGCAAGTCATACCTAATTCATAGTTGGTAAAAAATAAATGCCTGCTGTCTTTTTCTGAACCACAGGGTCTTTTATAAAGCAGTTTTCTTTAGGTAGTGGCACGAAGGTGTGGTCTTGGAGCATTTACCCTCCTGTCCCACCATATGAGAACAATTGTGACATAATGAGCCATATCTAATTGATAGTTTGCTTGCCTTAACATTGTATCTCTGATGTCAAGGTTGCTGCTTTGCAGCCTCTTGTTTTTGTTTGCAGCTCATCTTGGTTATCTTTGGCTTGCTGAATCAGTTTTAGAATTTGCGCCAATTTAGAGGACTCATTTGGGCAGTTCCTGCTTTGTTATGGTACTCCTGGGGACTGCCTTGTAGAATATGACAGAAAGTCTTTGATGGGATATTTTGATACCCAAGTTGTTTTCAATAAGATTTTGCCTCATCCTTTTCTCCCCTTTTGATGATTTCAAAGATGTCTTTCCAGCAGAATGGGAAATCTGTGTTTCCAGGCTTTGCTTCTGCATTTATTTTTAACCCAGAGTGTCTTGCAGGATTCATTTTAAACTCAGAACCTGCTTTGGTCCTTGTCCAGTTACTGGGCTAATATAACCCAGAGCTTGTTTAGCTGTTGGATCACTGAAAAAAAAAAATCTTATTGAGATAATATGAATCAGATTTTTTTCCCCTGATTTAAAAATTCTAGCACTGTGTTTACCATATGAAGTTGCTGCATTGTAAGTGATATTTATATTTGATATTTAGTGTTAACACCTGATGCCATTGTGCTTCTTGCTTTTTTCCATTCTGAGTATAGTTTTTAGGTAATCTATGGGTTATACAAGCATTAACTTAATTTTTTTTTCCAAACTTAATTTACTTCTATGTAATTCAGCTTATAACAGTTGGGAAAAATTACTGGCATAGACTTAAATTGGCATTTCTACCAACTTTCCGTGTGGCTTTGAAAAGAAAGAGGTCTATGATATGCTGTTTTTTAAGATTGTCTGTGCTGTACACCTGTGTCCTGGGTAGCTAATATAAACAAACTACTACTTTTTTTTCCTTAAGAAAAGTACGGAACATGATTTCAAATAGTACTTTAGGGATTTGGTTTTTATATCTGTTATCAAAAAAGCATGATAAGAATACATCTTGAAAAACTGACATATTTTGATAGGTGCTGGAGTAATTGTATAGACATTAAAAATTAAACAAATTGCAAATAGGGATTTTTGCAGCAAGTTAATCCTACGTGCAAAGTTTTTGTATTTATGCATTGCTAAATGTGACAAAGATCTTTTCTTTTTTTGCATTTTCAAGCATGTAATACAATTTTTTGGCATGCTTATTTATTTATTCTTATTTTTATTTTGTGATACAGTTCAATAGGCTGTGGCATTCCCTCCCCCACCCAAATCCCCTCCCCCAGCACTGACTTCCCCTATATTATTTCAATGCATAGTCCTTTATAAACAGTCATAAGTGTATCATTCTGCCACTTATGTGTATCCTGACATTGTACGTGTGAACAATGGGAGAGACCCCAGCATCCTAATATAAATTTGATGCTGAGATTCACATAGCAAGAATTTGTTTTCTAAGTGTAAGATATTTTCAGCTCCTTAGTGTTAGTTGGTTAAATAGCATATATATACTTGTTTATAGTTTGTGTACACACCTAATCACCTGTGGAGGGTCCACATTTAAATAAAAATGTGTGTTAACAGAGTGCTCTTTCCACCAAGGAGAGTTTTTACTGCTTTTATGTGAGGTATAATGCAGTTTTATGCAAATCATCTTGTCAATTTAAGAGTTTGAAGCAGAACATAGATTTTAAGTGATTTATGTAAATACTTTTTTCAAAAATAGGACACCTTTTGTGCATCCTTTTGTTTTTATTTTTAAAGAAGGCATTTACCTGTTGACTTTACTAAATGTTTTCTAAATATCTTATTCTGAGAAGAGATTATAAAAGTTTTCTTAAATAATGAATTGCAGGGCCCAGCAAGGTTGTCTAGTGGCTAAAGTCTTTTCCTTGCACATGCCAGGATACCATTTGGGCACCAGTTCTAATCCCGGTGGACCCACTTCCCATCCAGCTCCTTGCCTATGGCCTGGGAAAGCAGTTGAGGATGGCCTAAACCCTTGGGTCCCTGCACCCGTGTGGGAGACCTGGAAGAGGCCCCTCACTCCTGGCTTCATATCTGCTCAGCTCTGGCCATTGCAGCTGCTTAGGGAGTAAATGATTGGACAGAAGATCTTCCTTTTTGTCTCTCCTCTTCTCTGTTAATCTGACTTTCCAATGAAAATAAATAAATATATATTTTTAAATGGACTGCGGAGTTCTTTTCAATACAAAAACTGTTTACATGAATCACTTAAAATCTATGCTTTTGCTACTTCTATTGAAAAAAATGATTCATTGGGGGTTGCAACAATTAATATAATATGTAAAATACTTAGTAACTGGTTAGAACATTTTGAGCCACCTGTCTACTTTTGAAAAAAGAAAAAGAAGTGTTTGGTTTTTACTCTGAGAAATTTCTCAGTGACTGGTGCAGACTGGAGCCCATGCACCAGCCTGTTTAGAAGCTGCTTGATTGTGATAAGTGTGACAGAAGGGAATCATTGACCTGTAATTTCTCGTGTTGGAGCCTGTGTTAGAGTAGATACTGAGTATATACTTGTTTACATTGAGCAGGGAGAGTTTTCTCATGTTCATTTTAAAAAATATTGTAGAGAGAGATAGACGGTTAAAGAGATTTTTCATCTCAGGTTCGTTCCCAAAATGGCTACAAGCCAAGAGCTCGGAGTTCCATCACAGACGTGGGCCCTCATCTGTTGCTTCCTGGGCCTGTGGGCAGGGAGCAAGATCAGAAACTCAAGAGCCGAGTCTGAACCAGGTGTCCAGCGTCGCATGCGGTGTCGCAAGCAGAGATTGCCTGCTGCACCACAATACGTGTCTCTCCTCACTTAAAACAATTATTTTGATTTACAATAGTTTTAAATTTACAAAAAACTTGCAAACATGTTGTAGAGAGTTTCCGTGTGTGTTACCTTCAGTTAACCCTATTTTACCATCACAGTGTGTCCGTTTATTCTTAATTTATTCACTTAATGAACCAGCACAGCTCCGGAGCTTCTAAAGTTTTTTATTTATGAGAGAGAAGAAGTTCCTGTGCAACTGTAGTTTTTCCAAACCCTTTGTAACTGCTGAAATGATTACTGTCTATATTTTGCCTTTCTAGAATGTCTTAAAACTGATATCCTATTCTCTATAGCTTTTTAACAGTGACATCTTTCACTTAAGATAAATGTGCTTTTAAGATTCCTTCATAACTTTCTCTGGCTTAATAGCAGAGTTTGCCACTGAATACTATTACGTTGTATAGCTGTGTTATGTTGTATGGAGCTTGTTTATTTGCTTGTTAAAGGGCATCATGGTTACTTATTAGTTTGGGGAAATTATACATAGAGCTGCCTTGTAGATTTGCCTGCCAGCTGTGGTTTAGATTTCAGTTTTCAAGTCAGTCGGGTAGCCTACTGCCTTTGACCACAGTTGCTGGATCGCACGATGTATCTAGCCTGTTTAGGAACTGCCAGCCTCCCCCAGGCTTGTACCGCTGCACATTCCCACCCCTGGGGTTGAGAGTTTCAGTTGCTGTGCACCTGCATGCCTGGTGTCGGCTTTTTGCATTTTGCTGATTCTTGTGAGTGCTTAGTGATACTGCTTTGTCGTCTTCATGTTCAATTCCTTAGTAATACACCTGTTGGAGATTTGTTTGCCCTTTACATGGCATGCTTTTTGCCATTTACATATCTTATTTAACAAAATATCTCTTCAATAATCTCTATATTTTAATTGTGTTGTGATATTTAGTTTCTTATTGCTGATTTTTAAGAATAGTTTGTTTTGGATGTAAGTCCTTTGTAAGGTGTGTGTTCTACAAATATTTTCTGTCAACTCAGACTTAACTTTTTGTCGTTTTTCACAGAGCAAAGATATTTAGCTTTCATATTACTTTAGCTCTTTTTTTTTCCCCTCATGGATTGTCCTTTTGGTGTCTATAAACAACAATACCAACACAAACATTGAGTGTATTTTAATTTATTTACCTGTTCTTCAAATTCCTTTCACTGCTCTGTTCTCTAATGTCCCATTTGCCTTACAAGGCGGCGGTTCGGCTCATCTCCGCTGCCTGCTCCCCATCCTGCTGGACCTCCCTCCTCAGCCGACACTGTGCTGCTTTGGGGGCCACGGAAAAATAATAAGGAAAAGCAGCCAGGTCAGGGGCAGCCAGACTTGATGATAGGAGGACACTGAAGGCCAGAGCCTTCTCTGTTCGCTTTGCCCACGCTCTCTGCACTTCTGACACTCTGGCTGCAATGGTCTGCTGCTGGCTGCGTGGACAGGAGGAGGTCACTTTTGCACTGATTTGAAGTGTCTGTGGGTCATCCGAGTTGCTAGTGGCTGGACAGGCAGGTCTGATGCCCAAGTGCTGGGAGTGCTGGGAAGCTCAGAGAACCGGGTTTTTCCTGCAGTTGGTAGTGAACTGAGAACACAGAAGGCATGGCTGTTTTGGGTCTCCCACAAGGATGCAGAGTCCCATTGCCTTCCCAGGCCACAAGCAGGGAGCTGGGTGGGAGGCGGGGCTGCCAGAACTAGAACCGATGCCCATGTGGGATCCTGGTGCTTTTAAGGCGAGGACTTTAGCCACTAGGGTATCGTGCCAAGCCCAAGGAATTGATTTCTTAAAAGCATTTTCTACTTTTGTCTTTTCTAAATTTGTGCAAGTGCTGATTCTTCAGTTAAATGTGTATCAAAGTTTCTGTTCTTGAACATTTTTGTAATAGGGCAAAAAGAGTAAGAGAAAGAAAGGAGGAGAAACAAACATGGAGACAGGTGAAGCTGTTCTGTTTATTCTAGCAAGTGAGAATGCCATGGCGAAGTAATGCGCATCTTTAGTTCTTCTTGTCTGCTTCTTCCAATTCTGTGACATCATCAGCTGTGCCCTGTGCTCTTGCTGTTCTGTGCTGGTCACTGTGGGAATTTGAATGCAGAAGACATCTTTGGCCGTTAAAACAAAACCATTTCTTACATAAGAATGCAGGAGCATGGCAGAAGTGATTGGATTTTATAATAGCTAAATTTATGAACTTATCAGTGGCCGTGAATCCACTTACCAAAAATATTGACTGTATGTTAGTAAATGCAATAACCTATTTTATGAACTTGTATGTGTAAAGTTCCAGTTAATGGACTTTTAGTCTTTTGTCTTTGGTGCCCTCTTGTGGACATTTTATTCACCGTTTGTAACAACACGGATTTTAAAGGTGTTGTTCTTACTTGAAATACTTGATTTTATAAACTTCTTATTTTGTTAATCCTTTGACATGCTTTTGGCTGTGAGAGAAAAAAGAAAAGTCACGGTTAAAGTTGCTTTCACCCCTCAATTCACTCTATTGTGTATCAGTATTGTGCACAGGGGATGTAAGATAATCCTTTGTTTAGAAACTTTGCATAATGCCAAGAACTTGTTCAGTCTTGCATCATGGAGCCTCTGAAGTCCTGCCCACACGCCTTCACACCATTTAGGCTTGTTGCACTGATGAACAAGTCTTTTATGAGTTTTGGAGATTCTGAAAGCTTTGATGTCACTTTAAAACATGCCTGCAAACATGCAGAAAGCACAGCTCCATGAAGGTTCTGTTTGTTGAAGGCAGGTACGTCAAAAGACAACAGCTGTCTAGGCGCACTGGTTTTGCAGCGGCACAGGGGGACCACCTACTGACAGCAGCGCAAGAAAGTTCATTCTTCGTGCACATTTTCAGGTCCTGTCGCCCTTAGTCATTTTCAGTGGTTGAATACCAGTGGAGTACTTTGTTCAGGTGTCAAGGCATTGCAATGGTGCGTGGTGCTTAAGGGCAGCTATTGAAGGAGAGTATTTTTTGATGTTTTCTCTGGCAGTTAGGTTGTGCATGGTGGCATGTTCACTTAATGTTCTCCATTCTAGCCAGAATATTTCTTTTTAGGTCCCCCCCCCCCTTGACTCTAAAATGCCACTATCTACTCTTTCTGCATGTTTTGGTAAATCGCAGGGTTCTGCCGGCGAAGGAAGCTAGCTCAACTCAGAAAGCAGGGCTGCTCGGACTCTGCTGTTTGCTGTGTCTGTCCACACTTCATAGCCTGTTTCTATGTGCATCTGTCTCTGTGGTCATGAGCCCCGGTTCAGCTGGATTTTATTCCTGAATATAATGTGAGTTCTGGAATGATCTTGGTGGATGGATTTGCATCTGTGTCCCTCGGGCATCCACGATGCCACCGTGCTGGACTGCAGGAGGTTGGTGTCTCATGAGGTCCCGCAGATTGTGTGGGTCATGTCAGTGAAAGCCAGGCAAAGGCTGTAAATCCTCAAGCGAGGTATCCCTAGCCCTGCCTTGCCTGTGGCCCACGAGACCTTTGCCTATGTCCTGTCTGCTCTTTCCCAGGGGATGTTAACATTCAAACTTCCCAGCTTTGTGCAGGGATTTCAATTCCTGTATGTCAAAACCCAAAGGCTTCTATCCTCCAGCCACCTCCTGCCTACCTTAACCACTAAAAGATATATAAAATACGTCACACTCTTTGCGCAGCTCTAAAATCCAGTTTAACTTATCATTGCAGCTCTGTTTTGAGCCCCTGGGGTTTCTCTTACTGTCTTGAAACCCTAGCTATGCATGTGTAGCATGTTTGTGAAATTCATTGCTGGCTGTTTTAAATGGCACCTTTAAGAGGTTTTCAAGATACCTGGGTCATTATGCAATTTAACCTATGTAATTAGTTCATGGATGTGCCTTACCCATTTTCCTGAAGAGTATTCTTTTTTCCATGCTGCAGCAGAAGGCCAACTCATTGGAACTGTGCAGCCGAGTGAAGCCTTTCGTATCACTGCTTTTACACTACCTTCTTGGATGATGGTGTTTGTAACAAAAGCATTTCATATCATTTCAAGAATAACATCGCTAGGGATATTGCCAAAAAAGGTATCTATTTAAGGAGCAGTCTGCCTCATTAGTCTTAAACGTGACAGTACCCAATAAAATGTTTGTGCACAGATCCTTAAAATCATTCAGTTAGACACTGAATACCTAAAAAAGTCCCTTGAAGTAGTAGATATCGAACATGTAAAGACACTTAGTGCAAAGTCTTGTTATTTCTGACTCTTAGAGCATAACTCTGTCTTAGGAATGGAGTAGGATTTCCTAATAATGTTTTCAAACGTTTGTATTCCATGTGGATTTTATGATTCATAAACTGGATTATCATCAGTACTCTGTTTTGCATTCCTGGCACATGATGGCCACTGATTGAAAATGCTATTGTATTCCTTACTGGAATTGGCCGCTCTCTGCAGTGGGGGAGGCATCTGTTCCACAGACCTTTCTCTATAAAGTATCAACATGTTTTTCTTTCTGCTTTTCCTTTCAGAAGGATACTGGAGTGTGTATAAATAAGTATAACTTTGAAAAAATGTAACAAATATCCTTAAACCATAAATATATATATAAAGTATCCGATGAAAACTTAACAGATACCAAGAAGAAGTTCAGAATTAGGGAGTTTTTAAAAGTTAAAAAAAAAAAGATCATTGCTGAAAAGTTTTCAACACCATCACCAAATTATTAGTGTATGAGTTTTTAAATTTCATAGCCTAGTTCCCATTCCATCTGGACTTCATTAATTACTGTTTGGGTGACACCCTCTCAATAGTGAATTAAGTGTTTATACTATTTTTGTTGCCCCCCCCTTTTTGCCATCAGCTTGTAAAATGAGTAGCATCTTAAGCAAAGAGACTGTGTAAGTAAAAATAATCTTCCGTGGGAGCACTCGCTTACAACCCAATTCAGTGTTGTAGGTTATCTAAGCCAGTTGTGCGGGTCCAGAGCTGTAAGCTCCGTGGACCCTTTGTGTAGACTCAGCTACAAAGCAGATAGAGAAAGGCTGACAATCCCATGTCATACCATCCAGATGTTATATTTCTTGTTATTGGTCACAGCACTGACTGTTACAAGAATAAGGGACAAATGACTCACATGTGTAAAAACAGATTTAGTGTTTTGGGAATAAACTAGTTTCAACCATGATAAAATAAGACTCTAAACTGGCAAATTCTAAGAAGGAGCTGATAGAAAATCAGCTTTAATTGCTGCCATGAGTGGGGTCTACTGGGAAGAATTAGTTTCAACTTAGCAAAAATTTAGTTTTTGAATCAAGGGTGAGTCAGTCTATTTGTACATGCCATTCTCTTCATGTCTTAGCAAAACAAAACATGCGGTAGTGAATTGTCATACAAGGGTACTTCAAAACTTTGTGAAGAGCTGGAATTAATGAATATGTTTATTTTGATGCAGTCTAATTTTGAAGTCCATGCATAGTTTTCGTAGAATGCACATTTCGTGAGCTTTTTGAAAACTCCTTGTATAAATCAAATTGAGCCTAAAACATACTGTAGATAATTTAAAAGCCTTCACATCATTGGAAGTTTGAGCTTGGGTGTTAGCCTAAGATAGACCTATTTTAAATAGTTGCTTTCACACAAATTATTAAATCTATTTGAGCCTTGCTACCATCATTCATAAAGTAGGATGATAATGCCTCATGAAGTTAATAAGAAGCTTTAATGAGAAGTCTTTAAAAAAAACCCTCAGCATAGGGATTCCAATTCATTGATAACTGGTTGTATCATTATTAAATAAATGATCAGCTACATATCTCTAGTGAGCTGCTTTAATTCCCCTCCCAAATTTTCTTCAATAGCTATTCCGTGTTTTATGATAGTATGTTTGTGTAAATAAAGTTGTCATTTTCAAACCTCATTTAACACATCCCTTAAAATGAAGAATTTCATTCGGAATTACATGAGAACAATGTTTGGTACTAAACATTATGAATGTATCTGGGAGCCTGCATTGTAGCATGGTAGATGAAGCCATTGTGCACAATGCCAGCATCCCACATGGGTGCCAGTTCCTGTTCCAGCTTCCACTTCTGATCCAGCTCCCTGATAATGGCCAGCAGAGAGCAGCAGAATAAATAGTTGTGTCCTGGCTACCCATGTGGGCTATCTGGATGAAGCTCCTAGCTTCAGTCTCACTTATCCCCGGTTGTTTTGGTCCTCTGGGGAATGTTCTGGCAGATGAAAGATCTCTCTCCCCCTCTGTCTCTGTAATTCTGACTTTGAAAATAGTCTTTTTGATAAAAACTCTATTTGTTAAAATCTGGCTGCTACTCTTAGATATTTGAGAGTCTAATGGTGTGGGGGGCACTTTCATTAGCCAGCTCTACAGTTAAACAGTTGTATACAAACATCTGATGACATAAGGCTGTGGTAACCCAAAATCACGCCACCTAACTCAGACATGGAGTGTCCATGCAAGATGGGATGTGTCTGAGGCAAAATAGAAGCCATAACGTAAAGCACCCCATCCACATGAATGCATGCGCGTCACTGCCACCGAACAAACACTCATCCTTCAAGACTTCCCTCAAGGACAGCCTCTTCTGTGAGACCTCCTTCACTCATGCAGGAAAGAACTACAGGCTCTGTTCTTAGTCTTCCCATCATACTGTCAACACTTTCCTTATAGCACTTAGCAGATTGCCTAGTAATTTATTGTTCACATGTGAATAGATTTTCCCTTAGACGTCAAGTTCCTTTAAAAAGAAAGTGCAAGAAAACCAGGTCTTGCTCAGGTTCAAGACCTTGTCCTCTGACTACTTGATGCATTGCAAAACCAAAATAAATGCTAATTGAGTAAATTAGCAAATGGAACTATCAGTTGGTTCAGTCAGTATTTATTCATCCAGTGCCTATAGTGTGCTAGGTGTTTTTGTACTGGGGGGAAAAAAGAAGTCTTGTGTTGTTTAGAATGATGTTCTAGTAGTAGAGAAGGTCAGGGACTGAGTATGAAGAATATAGGAGAAGATAACAGAGAAAGATGGAGGCTTCACTTTAGACGGCAGTCAGAAGAAGCCACACTGAGGAGGTGACGTCTAAGTAGAGACCTGAGTGAAAGAAATAGCTCAAGTTGTCTTGTGGAAGAACATTCCAGCCTGAGAGATCAGTCTGTTTCAAGATTGAGAGAGAGACATGTGTAGCCTGCTGAAGAAACAGCAAAGGAGTCCACCGTGGCTGGAGATGGTTGAGTAAGAAGGGATGGGACAGGAGATGGGATTGGCAGCTGCATTTGGCTGTGCTAAAGAATTGTGGATTTTATTCTAAGTGTGATGCAAGGCCAATTGCAGAGTTTGCAAGAAAAAGAGTAACACAATGTGATTTCTCTTTGGAGAAGCTCAGTTGGCCTGTTGTCATGTGAGACTAACAGGGGTAAGGCAGGAAGCTGTGGCAGTAGTTAGGGGGCTGTTTTCATATTGATTGTCCAGGGGAGAGAGACTGGTGGCTTGGAGTAGGAGGAAATGAATAATATGTATAGGGCTCTTTGAGACTAAGAAATTATGATTAAGCTGTTAAAATTATAAGTCAACACCTCTTAAGCATTCAAGCAGATAAAAATTTGGAGGTAGCTATATAAAATTTAAGTGTAATATATGTAGTAGTACACATGGCAGAGAAACTAAAGACCTTGAGACCAGCAAGCTAATCCTACCTGTAGTGCCTGCATCCAGTTTTGGGTTCAGTTCATGTCCTGGATGCTCCACTTCCAATCTAGCTCCCTACTTGTGGCCTGAGAAAGCTTTAGAGGATGGCTCAAGTCCTTGAGCCTCTGCACCCATGTGGGAGACCCAGAAGAAGCTCCTGACTTTTAATGGCTCAGTTCTGACCATTGCAGCCATTTTGAAGAATAAACCGGTGGATGAAGGATATCTCTGTCTTTCCTTCTCTTAAAGATCCTATTTCTTAGTTCCAGCTTTCCTTTTACCTTTCTTCTTATCATATTATTGTTATTATTATTTGAGAAGCAGAGAGAGAGCGAGCTCTGATTCTCTGATCCCCTCCCTAAAATGCCTGCAGTGGCCAGCACTGGTGTGCTGGGAAGTTGGGAACTCAATCCAAATCTCACATGTGGGGAGCAGATCCATCCCTGCTGTCTCCCAGGAAGTGACACTAGCAGGAAGCTAGAATGAGGAGCCATGTGGGAGCTCCAGCTTGGGCACTGTGATGTGAGATGCAGTGTCAAAGTCAGCATCTTCACTGCTGGCTCCAGGGCTTGCTCCTCTGCTTTTTAAGTCAGTGTATGACCTTCACTGCCTATGTAGAAGATGGAATTTAAATTTTTTTGGTACACAACAAAAAATTTGAAATCCGTGCCTATAAGGAAGTTGGATGAGTTCCTTTCCAACTATAAAGGTTCATAATTTTATAAATCTGTAAACAGGTGTTATGTTGAGTGCTGATTGTGTTTTGAGTACTACATGAAGCACTTTGTGGATTCAGAAGTAATTTTTGTTCAAAAAGTGTTTAGAGTCATTAACAAATTATTATGAGTTCATAACTTTGAATGCAGAAGTGTAATTCAGGTTGTAAATTCTGTAGAAGTTTGGGAATAAGGGTAATTAATAAAGGCTGAATTAGCCCTGGAGATAATGAATACCGGTTCTGAGGCTAGTCAGATGTTCAGAGAACAAGGATATACTGGGCAGGAAAACAAAAACCATGATCAATAAGGAAATCTTAGTGAGCTTAGTATCCTATGAATCATAACCCCTATAAGAAGGCAAGTGAGTTAAGTTGTCAGTCTGCTGCTCTTGGAAATGTATGAATAATGGGAAAACAGGATTGGCCCAGTGGAATGGGAGAAGTACACAGAGAACATTAAAATCCAGGCAGTAACACAGTCTTAATGTAGGCAAGAACTGGATAGATTCCGTATAGATTAATGTGGTTTAAAGAGTATTCAAGAAAGCTTGGTATATTGTTGTGCACTTTGAAGGTGTGAAGCTACTCTGATACAGGTAGCAGGCACCAATTTCCCCTGCCTTTTCTCATTTAATCAAAGGACATCCAGGGGAGAAATTAAAGTTTAAAGGGTTTGGATGGCTTGATTAAAGGTCATATTGTTAGTATGTGACCACAAGGATCTAACAAATATCTGACTGATTCAAGAAGATTAAAGGGGAGTCAGAAGGCATTACCTACCTTGACCCAGGTATGATGCATGGGGTGTATCTAGTAGCAAAGCGGGTGGAAAAGAAGAGACGGGCTCAAAGAGAATTGTCTTTTGAAGACCTTGTATAGAGTGTGAAACACAGGAAAACACGGAGGTGTTACTCTTTGGAAGCATAATTGCTGTACTTTAAGGTAGTCATTGTTGGGAGTAGAGACAGAAAGAACTGGAGAAGTGGATGGAGTAACCTCTGATTTATGTTGAATTTCAGGTGTCATTAGCATTTAATTACTAAGTAGAGATATAAGAGTATTTTTGGATTTGGTTGTTTTCAAAATATGAGATAGTTGAAAACATGAGAATGAAGAGGTCTTCCCACAGAGGGAGAGACTTGGAGATATTGTGCTCAAGTTTGGCATGTGAATTTGGGAACAGGAGTATCAAATAGCTGTCCTACTCCTGTTATGTGAAGCCACCTACTTTGTTGCTAAGACACATTGATGTTCCTATATTTTACAATTGATCTTAGCCAAAAGGCCGAGAAGCGATTGATGTTCCCAGATTTTAACCTTTGCCAGAAATAGGGTTTGTGTAAGTGTTTCCACTAAAAGTGGAATACAGTCATATGACATTTAGTATATGAACAATTGTTTATTAAAAGCAGATTTCATAGTCACTCAAATAAGATTTTGAATTGACTTTGATGGTCCTATTATGGTGTGTGTGTGTGTGTGTGTGTGTGTGTGTGTGTGTGTGTGTAAAGCAACCAAAGGAAAAAAAAAAGGTAAATCAGACTCCACTAAGGTTAAAAATTTTTGTACAACATGGAACACTACATTGAGAGAAAACACAGCCTGCACAATGGCTGAAAGTATTTGTAAATCATGTATTTTGTAAGGGAGTGACATAAAAATGTGTAATAAAAATGTGTAACAACTCTACAGCAATAGTAACAACAACAACAAATAAATAGCTCATTTCAAAAGTAGGCAAAGGACTTGAGTAGACTTTTCTCCAAAGAAGTTATATAAATGGCCAGTAAATATCCAAAAATATGGCTCATCATCAGTAGTAGAGAAATGCAAATCAAGTTGCAGTAAGACAGCACTTCCTACCCATTAGCATGACTATTTACTTTAAAAAAATAAAAATAATAAATGTTGGCAAGGATGTGGGAAATTGAATCCCTCTGCATTGTTTGTGGGAATGCAGAATAGTGCAGCAAATATGAAAGGTAGTTTGATGGTTTCTCAAAAAAGTGAACATAGAGTTATCTTACTGTGTAACTATTGCACTACTACATATACACCCAAAACAACTGAAAGCATGTACACAAACAGTTCACTGCATGAGTATTCATCCCACCATTAAACCTGGTAGCCTAAAGGGATAAGCCCAAAAGTCCATCGACTATATGGGAAAAGGAAATTGGGTTGAAAAAAAACAGGAATATATTTAGCATTGAAAGCAGTAAAATTCCAACATGTGCTACGATGTGGTTGAATATTGAAGTATTATATCAAGTCAAGTAAGCCATACACAAAAGAACATATATTCTATGATTCCACTTATGTGAAGTACCTAGATGAGGAAAATTTGTATTGACACAAAAGCAAATAGAGGTTACCAAAGGCTTGAGAAAGGGGGAAATGAAGGGGACTTTTTTATTGAATATAAAGTTCTATTTGGGATAATGGAAAAGTTCTGGGAATGTGTGATAGTCGTGGTTGTACAGCATTGGAAGTATACTAAATGCCATGGAGCCACATGCTGGGCTGGGCTGGGCTGGGCTTCTGGCACAGTGGGTATTTTCTCTGATGGTAACATTTGTAAGTGAGCTCTTATACTGAAATCAGTAGAAATAGTGATAATTTGGGCATTATAAAAAGTATAATAAGCTGAAATTATTGTTAGGAATCCATCCATCTTTGAATAGACTTCCTTAACATCAAGATTTTGCTTGCAGGATGAAGATGAGCTAGATTCGCACACCATGGTAAAGACCAGCTCAGAAAGCGTGGGCACAATGCGGGCCACGAGCACCATGAGTGAGGGAGCCCAGACCATGATTGAGCACAACAGCACGATGCTGGAGTCTGACCTGGGCACCATGGTCATAAATAGTGAGGATGAGGAAGAAGAAAATGGAACTATGAAAAGTAAGTAACTTTTCCCCATTGGGTATTAGTCTTCTCTCTTTAAAGTATACTTGTATAGAAACCAAGATACTTCCATATTAAGTTTTTATAGGCAACTATGGAAATGGCTTGGCTTTATTTAACAGCAAAAAGAAAAAAGAATATGACAGAAGTAAACCCTTTTAAAATCAAGTTTTAATATCCCAGAAAGTAGCACATCTTTCGTTGAGGGTTATGAAACCTTTGAAGTCAGCTAACACATAATTTAATTTATAAAGTATTTTAGAGGAAAGAAGATAGCATTCCTAACATTTACTTTTCCAATTAAAAAAGTGAACCTAAAATTATTTTCCAATAAATACAATGTAATGTTATTTCATATTGTCTAAATTAGCAGTTAAGCCACAGAGACAGAGGAAGTGTAAGCTTAGGCAAGAAACAAGGGCTGAGATGGGCAAAGAAATACTCAGAAGAACAGGAGAGACACAGGATTCTCCTCGAGAAGATTCCATTCGATGCATATTTGCAGCTGCTTATCAAATTTGAGGCACGTGCTGGGATGTTGCTGGGGCTAAAATGATGATGGAGACATTCTCTCTAGGGAAGACATTTGGCACAACGGTTGAAACACTGCTTGGAACATCTGCATCCTGTGTCAGAGTGCCTGGTTTGAGTCCTAGCTCTCTTGCCTCTGATCTGACGTCCTACCTCCTGGACAACAGCAAGTGATATCTCAGTCACTTGGGTCCCTATCACCCACAAAGGAAACTCTGAGGGAGCTCCAGGCTCCTGGCTTCATCCCTAAATACCGTGAGCATTTGGGGCATAGGTCAGCTGTGATGCAAGATCTCAGTGTGTTTTCTGTTCTCTCTCTCTCTCTGCTGTCCAGATAAAACAGAGGGGAAAACGCCCTCTTTTTCTGACCTCTGTCCCTTTCAGAGTGACAAAGATAGGGCTGCTTTCACAGATCATGTCGTTTCTGTTCAGTAGTTTTAGGCGCTGCAGTGAACAGTGCAGGTATTTTCACAGTGATAGGCAAAAGCAGATGATCTCCTCACAGCACCTGAGCATCTTTCCTTGCCTTGTTGCACTAGTCCTGTTGGGGTACCCTCAGAGCCTAGCATGAGGTTGTCACTTGCAGGTGGCAGCAAATCTGAATGACGTGACTTCTGTCGTTGTAGAGCACGGAGAATGGTAAATGCTCAAACACTTTGCTGGTGCTAGAAAATGGGTACCAGAATTTTCTTTTCTGACTTTTCCTTCTTTAAAAATTTGACGTACACATACAAAGGCAGACAGAGCTCCCATTTGCTCATTTCTTCTTCAGATGCCTGTGAGAGCTAGGGTGGAGCAGGTCCCAGAGCCAGGAGCTGGGAGCTCAATCCAGATCACCCAATTGGGTGCTGAGGAGCCAGCTGCTGGAGCCGTCATCTGCTGCCTTCCCAGGTGCACATTACACTTGATCTTAGCCAAAAAGCCGGGAAGCAATCTCAGGTGCACATTAGCAGGAAGCTGGAATCCAAAGCAGAATTGACACTCCAATTCAGGTGCTGCCATGCGGGAGGTGGGCATCTTATCCACGAGGCCAAAGGCTTGCCTTTCTCTGTTTTCTTTTTGCTCACTCCTTTCTTTTTCTGACTCCTGTTGTGTTATTCCTTGTGTAGAGGCTACCTCAGTTTTGAGCCACCTGCCTCAGTGCTGCTGTTTGCTTCCCATGTCCCACTAGATAACCTGTTACGTTTCTGTGCTTTGGAAGGGGAGGGTAATGAAGCACAAAATTCAGATTGTTAGATGATAAATCCTGAGTTGTGGGGTAGGCAGATAGGGATGTTTTGTCTCCCATCACTGATGGGTTTTCTGAAATATGTAGCATACCCAACATGCCTTACACAGGGGCATAGGGTGGATGGTCTTGTGTACTCTGAAAGCCAGCCAGAGTTAGGGTACAGGGCACATGTCCTGTGGAACAAAAAAAGCCTCTGGTAAGACCGCACATGGTCCCATCAGCATATTCCATCACTTTTCCACAAGCGGAGAAAGTTTTTACAAAAATTTTATTATTCTTAGAGATAAGTTAGAATAGCTTAAGCTATCTGCGGTGAGAGCTACTTAGCTTCCTGTGCATGAACAACTTTTTCGTGAAGTCTGATATATGAACATCAGCAGTGCACACTGATTTAAAAACGAGTTTTTATGCAATTAAATCATGTGAGTTCATTGTATTTCAAGATCAACATAAACATAATGCAGTAGCAAGGCATTGTTCTTCATACCACAAATTTCCATATGTAATCTAACAATTTTTAGCTTTAACAACTATAGAAATCAGTGTTATGATTTTATAATAATAATGGATATAGGTATGATTTTTAAATTAAAAATATTAGTGAAAGCCCATTTTTTAAGTGAAACAGAAAATAGTTTTATCAGCAAGTTTTAAATTCCATGAGCCAACTTTCTATGAGCTTTTCTGTAGGTTAGCTGTTATTTTATAACGCGGAACTTAGCTGTTGCCCCAAGTTGAATCACATACTGTTAGAATAACCCCTAAGGGCTGTCCTGGTGTAGTCGAGCAAGAGTTGACAATGTGAAGAAGCTGTTGACGGAGGACAGTTACTGAGCCACATAACTATTTGCATGTTGTTTTTCCTCAAGATCTAAGTCTTCTTTGAAGGTTTTTAAGATTACTTGGTATGCAGTCTCAGCTGACATCCCATCAGGCCAAGCTTCATTTGCTAATGTGCTAGCATCTCTATTCCCTAAAAAGATTATGACAGTGATTTATTTTTAACCTTCTAGAATCTCTAGAATGTTAAATTATGTAATAATCATTCTGTTTCGCATCTCCTTTTCCATTGGGGTTTCAAGCTAGTTGTCTGATTTAGCATTCTCATCAAGTTAAATTACGTGCACATGTTACCTTTTATGCCCTTGTCCAGGAAACCAGGTATTGTAGACAAAAATATTTAAAAATTTGATCTGTTAAAACAACAAATAAGCAAAGCAAATGAAAACAAGACATGCACCTGCAGGCATGTCGCAGGGAAATCCTCCAAACTGGCTCTCAGCAGTGTTGGTGGCACTGTTCCTTTCCTCCTCCCCCGATCTAAGTGTCCCATTATCCATGGAATTCCCAGACTTCAACCTGGTGCCATAGTCTTATTGGGACTTTTTACTCAAAGAAAATTATGAGCTCAGGGATCTTAAGTATCTTCTTTGTAGATGCTTACAATATATAACGATTTAAAACTATATCACTTTATTTTAGATAGCACATTTATGTAATTTTGCTTAATTACTAAAGAAAAGCAAAGAAGATTCTGCCTTAGATTTTTTAGGAAGCAGATATGACATGAATTTAGAAAGGGCTCAGGAGCTCGGCGTGGTGGTACAGAGGATGCTGCTGCTGCCTGTGACTCGTGTGCCATACGGAGTCTGGTTCATGTCCCGGCTGCCCCAGTTCTTGTCCAACTTCTGCTAACGGCCTGGGAAAAGCAGCAGAGGATGGCTCAGGTACTTGATTCCCTGTTACCCACACGGGAACTCCTGGCTTCAGCTTGGCACAGCCCTGGTGGTCACAGCCACAGGGGGAATGAACCAGCAGATAAAAAGATATCTCTCTCTCCCCTCCCTTCCCCTCCATTCCCTTTCCCTTCCCTTTTTCCTTTCTCTCCCTGACTCTCTCTTTCTCCATAACTTTCAAATAAATAAGTAACTTTTTTTTTTTTAAGTAGAAAGGGGCTAGGACAGATACAGGAAGGGAAGAATGAGCATTAGGTATCCTCGCTCCCTAGTTTACCGACTGTCCCCAGACAGAATTGTTAGATATGAGTTTGGCCTATTCATGTCTCTGTAGCATCTTTTTTCCCAGTTCCTGTTGTGTTCTTTCCTTCTTATTCCCCCCAAAAATCTGTTTCAAAAAGGACGAGATATACAAGTATAAAATTATAATAACATTTAGTGTTCATGAAATCCATTTTTTCCCCATAATTGTGAAACCTTGAGCTAAGGGAGTAAATCCCTGAGTATGGCCTTCCAATGCCAAGCCGCTGTTGACCTGGGAAGAAGAGTACATAGGGGGACTGCTTTCTCATTTTTCCATAGGTTTTATCATTATTCATGCAAACTGTTATATCCCTCTTCAGCTGGCATGGTTCACTTTGCCCAGGACATGCAGTTGGATGCAAATCCTATGGCATTTCTGGGAAGTCAGGAACCTTTCATTTTCCTCAGAACAAGGTGTTCAGCCGGATATGGCACCCAGGGCATGGAGTTCCCTCTAGGTCTTGAAGGTGGCTGCTGCTCCGTGTGCTCCTGCTGAGTGGGGTAGTTAAAGAGGTGGAACCCAGCCCTTGCCCTTGTGGCCATTTGGCAGGATAACCAGTGACTAGAATCTCTCTTTCCCTGCGCCTCTCCTTGACTCTGAATTTCAAAAGAAGCAAATCTTTAAATATTAGTTACATTAAAATATTATTTGGCTTTCTCCTGGCTGAATAGTATCGGTCCTCCTAACCTTCAATCAGGCATTCTTCTCTAAGCTTTGAATCTCTTTTCTGAATAGCCTCTGGACCTTTCCCATCATGTGTACATCCTCTGACGACTTTTTGAAATAAAGTCTGATGAAATTCAGAAGTATGTCAATAGCTTCAGTTTTTAACAAACTTGTTTTTATGTGTAGTCACTTTACTCTTGGCAATAAATTAAAAGACGAATTTCCAAAATCATTTATCAGGTGAAATACATCTTAAAATATTTTTGGAAGAACAAATTAGGTAATATTCATAAATCCCATTGTTGTTGACATAGATCATATTAAAGTTATGATTAATTGTGATTTTGTTCTCTACACATGAATTTTTATCATAATTTTGTGAAGAAATTAAAAATTAAATGGCATTTTAAGTATTTAAGAATTTCTTTGAATTTCACAATGACTTTTTACCCTTGAAGAAGTCCTATACAAATTTAGAAAGTAAATGAATATCTGTGAGTGTACTGCTCTATTTTCTAGAGTTTTGTATTTTAACAAGTTGGATTCATTGTGAACATTTTTGGGAATGCATGAAGAAGGTGGAAAACAACTTTACTCCTTAAAACTTCACCTTCCAAAAGGAATGAACAGTAGTTAACTTTTTCTTTATGGGTTTTAAAAAGTATTTTCTTTATTTGAAAAAGCAAGGTTCCAGAGAGAAAGAGAGCTCTTCTATCTGTGGATTAACTCAAATGGCTGTAGTAGTTGGGGCTGGGTCAGGCACAAACCAGGAGCTTCTTCTGGGTCTTCCCCATGGGTGCAGAAGAACAAGAACTTGGACCATCCCCTGCTGCTTTCCCTGGTGCATTAGCAGGGAGCTGGATTGGAAGTAAAGCAGCTGGGACTCAAACCTTTACCTGAATGGGATACTGATACTGTAGGTAGCAACTTATGCACCATGCTACAGCACTGGCTCCAAGTCTTTTGGGGTCTTTAATCCCACAAGCAAGAAATTGAATTAATAAGGACCAAAGTTGAGGAAAAGGTAATTTTGAACATCAAATTTGTTAGTAATTAAAAAAAAATTATCGGCTAATGTCAGAGTTAATTTGCAGCTGGAGAAATTGATGCCTCTTTTATATCATTCTATTTTTTAGAAGTGTTTGCTACAGCAACCACAAATACACAGGACAGTGGTTCCTATCTTGTGACTTCTTACTTCATTCTTCCTCATCCTCTTCTTTTCAGTAAATTTTAAGTCAGAAACATCACCTTGTCTATCCCGGTTCTGGTAGCACGTGTCTCCCTGGTAATGCAACTGAAACTGTGGCATGTATTTCATATCGTGTAGCCAAACATTAATGATCAGTTACAGCTGTCCCCTGCCATTAGCTTTTAAAACAAGCCTGACCTATTTTCCTCTATAGAAAGAAAAAAAATTTTTTTGCAGTTTTGTAACCATCCTTTGTGTGTAACAAAGATACACTCTAAATGTTAAATACTAGGTTTTCATTTAAGCAATGGAAAGTATTTAGAAATAAAGGCATGTACATTTGACTAAAACAGTATGTATAGCATATGTTGGTTGGTAATATCTTGTTATAACGTCATCCAAACAGAAAAATCTGATGAAATATTGCCCTCTTTTATGAAAGTTTATGTTTAAAATTTTTTTAACTGGGTATAGCACTCACTTTTATTTTCATCTTAGAAATTCCAAAATTTTGAGTATGGAACCACAAAGGTATTTGACCATTGTTTTCTTAGGTCAGTCCGTAATAGTTCCTTAAAACCACAATGTACGTGAGAAGTGGTGATCATTACACTTCCATATTTTTGGACATTAAATTCATCTTCCTGCTTGTGAAATCAACAGCGGATCTCAAGCCAGCAGGTCTGCATTCCAGGCAGGAAGCGGAAAACCCAAAAGGGATGATGCAGCTGCGATGAAAACAGGGTGTTCCTAGAAACCCTTACTTATGGGTGATTGGCCAGAAGTTTATGATTTGCTCAGTGTTACCGACGACAGAGACATCTGCTCTACCCATCATGTGGGAAAAGGTACTACAGAAAATAGATGGGCAACTTTTTCACTTTGAGACACAACTGACACTAGTGGTGGCTCAGATGATTAGCAGAGTATTAGGAGCAGTGCACCAAAACTGTTGGGAATGGAGGAGTAGATTCCTGGAATACAATTTCATAGTAATTTGCTTTCTTTGATTAACCCAGTGCCTTTCCCATCTCTACTGATAGTGCTTATCTCTGATTGAACTTTTACTTTGCTGACACATTAAGGAGACGATTACTTTTCAGTCTTTTGTTTTCCTCTGTCTCTAAAGGTAAACACCTGCTGGGGGAATCTTTCTGTTTGTTGTGAAAATTTTTATAAAAGATTAAGATTATCCCCCTCTTTATTCTCTCTAGTGGAAAATGTGTGATTTCCCCCATTCCTTCCCAGTGTGTGCTTCTGCTCTTAATATTTAAGCCACACTGGAGGCCACTTATGAAGTACATGGAGTTTTCCTTGTACTCCCATAATGCCTTAGGTGAATTTGCTCGGATACTGAGTTAGGAGTCACTGGGCTATCAGAAGATCCCAAATGTTTCATTGCAGCCTCAGGGTGAGAGTGAAGATTCTCAGCCAAAGAGCTCCATACATCCTCAAAAAGGAGCAAACAGGGAGAATATTAAGGGGAATTTGCAGAGAAGCCATGGCTGGGTGGAAGAAGTGCTGAGAACAGCAGGTGCCTGGCCTACTGTGGGGAGAGGAGGAGGCTGTGGAGAGGCATTTGACAGAGAAAGTAAGGTGGTGATAGTGGTCTCCATGGGTTTCTTATACTCCCAAGAGTTCACACACACGCACAAAAGTTTTTCCTCTTTTCCCTGTATCTGACTTTTCTTCATGAAGTTATAATACTTGTACTGAATGTTAAGTTTTCAAATGTCTTTATGTGTGTTTCCCGTATTAATATTTTTGATGAAAATTAGAACTAACAGCACAACTAAGTATCTAATTCTATTACAGTATTAGCCTTCCCTTGAAAAGAAAGAACATTAAGCAAAGGGTTTGTTTGGTAATCTTCCCTCCCCTACATTATGATTTGATTTACTGAAGTATTTTATAGAAAATGTGTGCAATTTGAGCCATACTTAAATATTCATAAAAACTCTGTTAAAATGGACAGAAGTGGAGAATAACTGGAGTTTAGTTCTAGACTTTATTTTGGAATAACAGGTTGCTATAGGAACCAAATTTCAATTCCGAAGATAGAGAATATTTCTTGTAATGATGAGACCCAGAGACAAATCAAGGATACTTAAAATCTGTTGAAATGTTACAGGAATGCTTGTGTCCCATCCAAATGTCGGTAATACAACCTTGTCAGATGAATCAATTTCCTTCTTTCTTCTCTCCTCCCTTGCTTCACAAGGGAATTGCAAGGAGAAAAAAAAAAAGATGAACATCATAAACACAGCATCTTTGAAGATTCTTGGAGATTGTCTAAAGATTATTTATTTATTTGAAAAACAGAGCAATGGAGACAAAAGGGAGAAGTGAGGGTGGGGAATAATGAGGTAGAGGAGAAGAAAAGACACCTTCCTTAGCTTCCTTAGCTGGATCATTTCCCAAATGCCAGCCATAGCTGAGGCTAAGGTCATGCCAAAGCCAACAGCCAGCATTTCAGCCGGGTCAGCCAGTTGGGTGGCAAACACCCAAGTACTTGAGTCCTCATCTGTTGCCTCTCAGATGAGTTAGTGATAAGCTGGGTTGGAAATGCAGAGCTGCAGGGACTCCAGCTGGCACTGTATCATATAAGGAGTTGTGGTAGCCCAATGTGCTCTGCCACAACTCCTGTCCCTAAATCTTTGCTATCAAAATCTTGGTTGATCATTAAAATATCATACCCTTTTTCATACATTTTATTCATTTTTGGCATACCATAAAAGATCCATTCTTCCAGGGAATCTAAAGGCTCCTTTAGCCATTGTGTTGGTGAACTGTCGCTAGAGAGTTCCTTTGTGTATGGGATATGGGAGTATTCTAAGTTTTGTAGATTTCCTGTAAGTATTGATGATTTATACTGTGCTAATTTGGTGGAATTTCTCCATATCCTTTTGGTTGGTGTTATCTGGGTTCTGGGTTATCTATATATCTTATTACCTGTACTTTCAAGCCATCTATTTCTGAACAGCTGTAACAACGGGGAGGAGGGCCTTCAGATAAACAGGTGTGCTGAAAGTCTTTTGGTATTTTTCAGTCAAAACAAGGGTCTTCAGAATGTCTGTGGAAGAATGGATTTAAATATAAGGTTTATTTTAGTACAAACCAGCTTGGAGTCTTATATGCAGAGGGTATTCATGATGTTCATTGAAAGGCATGTTATGAACAAATTACACACAGCTTTCAAATTTTTGCACCTAGTAAACCTTTATTTCAATTTTGTTTTTCCATGTGTGTGATTTTTCTTTAAGATTTATTATTATTGTTTAATATTTATTTATTATTATTATTATCATTTTATGATACTGCTCCATAGGCCTTGGAATTTCCCTTGCCCCACTCCAAGTCCCCTCCCCGCTCACTGAGTTCCCCTATTTTTATTACTATAGTAGAGTTCTTCATAAACAGTCCTATGTCCATCATTGTGGGTTTGGACAGTGGCAGAGAGTCCTGCATCTTATTGTCAAGATATGTTTAACAGTTCCATTGGGAGTCCATCTTTGATCTGGAAGTAGAGATACCCACTGCATTGTATACTCACATCTGGATATGATAGTATCCATTACACAGTTACCATACATCTCCTTAAATGAGAAGCCACAATACAAAAGCAGCAACAGGAAGAAAAATAGAAATTTACAACAGCATGAAGTTCTCAAGAGGTTTTGATAGTTCAACAGTCCTGAATTGCTGTCAGTCCCACCACTCCAGTCACGATGAAATCTCTCCAGAATCCACTGGCTGACACAGTCCACCTTAGAATCTTCTTCTGCCCAGATATTCACTGCCAACACTTGGTTGGAGTAGTTGATCAATTTGTTCTGTCCTCCATCCTTTGCCATGGTACCAGATGTCCTCCGCAGGCTCCAATTTACTGCCATATCCTCCATGTGTATTTGGATATGCTGTCCACTGCTCCATCTGAGCCAATGAGGAGGCCTACCTCTGACACATACACTCCACGGTCAAACCACGGAACCTGCAATTCTCTCCATGGTTGGGGTTCTGAGTCCAGTGGTTCAGTTGGTAGGGAATTGCCGAAGAAACCTCATTTGAGGCCATCCCAGACCTGATTCGTGTGTGTGTGTGTGTGTGTGTGTGTGTGAGAGAGAGAGAGAGAGAGAGAGAGAGAGAGAGAGAGAGAGAGAAAGAAAGAGAAAGAGAAAGAGAAAGAGAATACAGGATCCGGCACAGTCTGTCACCCAAATTAGCCTATGAACGTATTGGTAGTTGCAATTGCTGGGTCAGTTCTGTCTCCAGCCCTGTGTTTTACACAAACCAAAGGGTGTTGGAATACAGCCTGATCCTGCCTACTACATACTCAGCCTTCACGCAAACCAGTGGGAGCTGCAGCTTAGTCACAGCAACCTGCAATAACACCCACCAGGCCCACCCCCTACCCAGGCTCCCATGCTTACCAGTGTGTACAGCTGACTGGTCCCGTCTGTCCCATGTCCTGTTCAGTTGTCATACATGTAAATTGGCATTGAAGCCCAGTTCATCCCAGCCAGCCCCACTGTCCAGTCCACACTGGTGCCAGCGGGTGCCACCATCTGTTAAGCCAATCCAGCACATCCCAGACCCAGCCCACACCCATGCCCAGGAACCCAGCCAGGCCATATCCAGACCAGATTGCAGCCCCCTTCCTGGTCCTCATGCTCACCAGTAAGGATGACCACCCATCCAGGGTGTCCCCTTTGTTCCCCAACCAGGCCTGTTCCCATCCACTGGCATGTGCCAGTGGTCACCCTGACCTGGCCTGGCCTAACCTGCCCCCAGTCCCAACTGTCATTGGTGGGTGCTTCAGTGTGGCCCTGCTCAATCTGCTCCCATTCCTGGCTCGTGTAAACCAGTAGGTGTGATACCCTAGCCCGACATGACCTGTACTCCAGCCTGGTTTCTGCTCTTGCCAGTGGGCTAAGGTTTGCTCAGCCCTGCCCAGTCCACCCTCTTCCAAAACCAACCTACACACTTGCCAAAGGATGGGGCTACCTTGCCCAGCTTGCCTGAACCCTTGGTCTGGCCCACATGCTCACCAGTGGGAGCTATGGCCCACTAGGGGTGTTTCCCAGGTTTCCCTACTTGGCCCACTTCCAGACCCAGATCTCACATGCTCCAGCAGGTGCTAGGCCCTTGCCCAGCATAGCCTGCCCCTCCATCTTGGCCTTTGTATGAGCTGGTGGATGTTGCGGCCCGGTCCGCTCCACACCCTGTTTTAGGATGCGCATGCAGGTCTGCAGCCTGGACCTGCCCAGCCTATTCTCAGCCCCAGTACCCATGAGTGTTGGCCGGTTCCATGGTCACACCTAGTTCAGCCCATTACCACCCCAACTCTTGAGCTAACCAGTGGGACTTGTATTTCCACAGGGTTGGGCCCACTTATCCCCCACAGTATTTACCCCAGGCCTGGTTCTCTCGCATGCTGGTTAGTTTCATGGCTCTGCCTAAAGAGACCCATTCCCTGTTCTGACACTCAGTCCGGTACTGGGATCGAGCCCTGCTATTCAGACCCCTAGCCTAGCTTTCGTGTGGACTGGTGTGTGGTGGTCATCAATGTTCCATGCTGACAAGCCCATGTCAGGACTCCTGTGTGGGCTGGTGAATCGGTGTGACCCATAAAGATCTTCCAGTCACTCCTCTCCAAACCACCAGATCTCAGTCTCCTTGCTTACCTGCAAGTACAGTGACTTTGTCGTTTAGTGTCCCTCACCTACACACACAGTGGCCTTATCCATGGATGTCCGTAGGCAGTAATGTTTGATACTCACCATACCTCAGAGCTCGCCACTGGGTGGCCTGCAGGCAGAGCCCAGCACCACTTGGTGCTCTGACGGCCCACAAGCCCAGGACCCTCCCCCCACCAGCAGCTGTAGATGGGGAGCTAGGTTCCCCAACAGGCAGCCTGATGCTGCACGGGTTCTCCCAGTCACAGCCACATGACTGGGAGAATAAGATGCCCGCTCTGCTGCTCAGACTAACCTGGGCTCTGCCCACCAAGGTGGCAGCGGTGAGGGAAGCCATGGTCCTGAGCATCCTCAGAGGCATCTAGATATGTCCCCAGCATGACTGCTGTGGACAGAGGAAATTCTCGGAATTTGGGCTTGGACATGCCCATGACTCTCCTCCGACTCAGCAGCGGAAGATAGGAAGCTAGGTTCCCCAGCAGGCAGCCTGGCATGGCACAGGTTCTCCCAGCCACAGTCACAGTACCTGCTCTGCTGCTCAGACTAACCTTGAATATTAGATTTATTATGATGCTATCAGGACATATCATTCTAATAATTATAGTACTCACAGCAGTTTCTCAATTACACTATCACCAAATAATAATATTGATGATGAAGAAAAATAATAATGATGAAGAAAAGAATTAGTTCTTAAGCTGCCTCTTGAGATTCACAGCAGAATGCCTAGAATTTAGCCTTTGTTCCAGTCCTCATTCCAGCATCCTGCTAATACATACCCTGGGAGGCGCAGGTAAGGGTGCAAATACTGGATTTTCTACACCCATATAGAAGATCTAGATGGAGTTCATGGCTCCTACCTTCTGCCTGGTCCAGCTTGTGTGTGTGTGTGTGTGTGTGTGTGTGTGTGTGTGTCTCAAAATTTTTAAATAGTGATGAAAAACCGTAGAAGATCTTATCGTTCCTTCCTATGTTTATGTATGCATATTGAGCATCTATTTGGACAGTCACAAATACTTACTGACATTCAGTTATCTTATTTGTGAAATTAGTAAAGCAAGATATTTGGATTTCTGCATTTATAAGCTGTAAAATACATGATAAATACATTACTTTTACTAATAATTACAATTTTTGTATTTAATATATAATGGTTCACTTGATCAGAAGTTGGGCTTTCTATCAGAATACCTTTGAGAAAATGAAAAAGACTTCTGGGTGGGTATTAAAAATATGCTTACTCACTCTCTAAATGTTAAGATAATAATTAAAAACACAATCAACTGTCTCTCTAAGAGATATCTATATATCCATGTGAATAATAGCATTATCATGATAGTCAAAATATAGAAGCAACCCAAATGTCTGTTGGCAGATGAGTAGATAAACAAATTGTGCTTTAATATGCAACAGATTTTATTTAGCCTTTAAAAAGGGCAAAATTCTACACATGGTTAATCATTATGGTAAGTGAAATGAGCCTCTGATGGTACTTACCTAAGGTATCCAGCAAAGTGATACATAAAAACAGAAAATGAACTGGTGCCAGCAGGGACTAGGAAGCACAGAAATGGGCATGTTACGTCACTGAACTTTATACATTTAAAATGGCCAATTTTGTGTTGTAGTTAGCAGCAATGAAAAAAATTGGAAAACACTTGCCATCTTTGCATGTCCAGTTCAGTGGTACGTTAATAATGTCACTCCATCGTCACTGCTGTTCATTCTCTTCGTTTAGACCACATCTTCTCTGTGGTTTTGATTACTGTGTCTCATGTCAGTAAAACTATACAGAATTCATCCTTTGGGACTGGCTTGTGCTTTTTTTTTTTTTTTTTTTTTTTTTTAGCAAAATATCCTCTAAATTTATCCTGTTGTAGGCTATTACACAGAATTTCCTGCTGGCTCACATTTTGCTTGTTTTATCTGTTGACGGACACTCAGATTGTCCTCATATTTTAGCTGTTGCGAATAACACCATAATGAAAGAGACTCTACCAGTGTATCTTCAAGACTGTTCCCAGTTGTTTTGGATACATACCTAGAAATAAAGTGGTAAATTTTGTATATTTTTTATGACCTGTCTTGTAAAGCAAAATGCATTAAGAATAAGTCAGTATAAGCATTTTGATAGGGAAAACAATGCTATTTCAAAACAGTGAGATGAAATCATTGAAATAAGCTTCACTGTCACTACCCTCTCTTGTGTACTCACTTGAACAAACTTACGCAAAGCCCAAGTCTGCCGTGGAGAATACACACGGAGCTGAAAGTGGAAGCATAGGTCGAGAGAGGACATTTTCTCTGACAATTCCATCTCCCACATCCTAGTTCTGCTTGTTTGTTTGTTGTTTGTTTTGTTTTTAAGTTAAAGCAACACACTTCTAGGACAGAAGCTATTGTCCACTTCTGCAGCTATTTGAGGGGCAAGTATGTGAAGGAGGAACTTATTCAGAACATGGGTAAAAGCTGTGGAAGGACAAGTTTCAAGTTCATACACCAGGAAGTGCTGCTTATAACGTGGAGTGACCCAACAGGCTGCTCTGTTGGGAAACGAATCTCCACAGGGATGTTTTAAGAAGCCAGAAGCTTACTTTCTCTCTAGAATTATATGGGAAATGCCTTCCTTGTTGGTGGCCTCCGGGACATTTATTTGGTTCCCTAAAACTTAAAACCACTGATTAAGACCATAATAACCAGATGAAAATTCTGAATGTTTATTTACCACTTTAATCATTTAGTGTAAAAAAAAAAAAGTGAGGAGACACATTGAAAGATTCTGAGCAGAACAATGACATGGTTTGATTTGAATTTAGCAAGATCACTGTGTTTGCGCTATGAGAATGAAAATGAAAAGTTGGACTCTGAAAGCCGGGAGACAATTTTGGAAACTGCTACTATGGCCTAGGTAGTTCGGAAATGAGTAAAAACTAAAACCAAGACAGTAGCAGTGATGGATAGAAATAATGGATTCGATTTAAATGAGTCTGTTGAGAAGCAGAATTTTAAAAACCCTGGCCGATGATCAGTTTGGTATGATGGAAAGGAAGGAATCTGAGGTGATTCTTGACTTTATTACTTTGGGGGTTGAGCACATACTGTTGAATTTGACAGAAATAGAATATGTGAGAGGAGGTACAGTTTTTAAGGGAAAGGTCTTGTATTTAGATTTGGAACTGAAAAGTTAGCTGGTAATGCAAACTCCCCTAAGATGAAGCAATTCATCAGTAAGCATTTACAAAGTTGGGTGTAGAATTCAGGAGCAATGTCTGAGGTGAGGAAATGGCCTTGGAAGACATGCGTATAAACATGACAGGTGAGGGCATGGAGGTCCAGGGTGATCATCAGCCAGGGAGACCCAGGAAGCAGTCAGATAAATATTAGGAGAAGCAGGCCTAGCACAGAAGCCTAGTGGCAAAATATTCGCCTTTCCCCCAGGAGATCCCATATGGGAACCGGTTTATGTCCTGGCTGTCCCACTTCCCATCCAACTCCCTGCTTGTGGCCTGGGAAAGCAGTAGAGGGCAGCCTGAAGTATATACATATCTATGAGCCTGAGCACGTCCTTATAATTTCTTACAGTCCATAATGTGTAATTACAATAACAATGCACCCTTAAACAGAACACCAAAATCCCTGCATTTTCAAAGTTTACTTCCTTTGACAGATTTCCAATACTACTAAAAGGATTTTTCATAAAATCCTGATGAAGATTCTAAAATTCTGAAATATGTCTGCACTTAAAAGAATATTCTGGATCTTTTCCTAGTCATTAGTTTAAAGTTTATTTGGTTGAATATTTTTGGCCTTTTCCCTTCTTATTTTATTTGACTTTGTTCTTGATGAAGTTGACTGTGTCGGCCTTGGGTCTGATTAGTGCAGATTTATTATATGACTCAATAAAATAAAGAAGTCATACTTCAATAAAAATCATGCTAACTTACTTACACAAGCTTAAATTCTCCTTATGTTCTTTGTTACCCAAGGAAATGCAACTTCACCACAAGCACAAAGACCATCATTCATGGACTACTTTGATAAGCAGGACTTCAAGAACAAGAGTCATGAAAACTGTAATCAGAACATGCATGAGCCTTTCCCCATGTCCAAAAACGTTTTTCCTGATAACTGGAAAGTCCCTCAAGATGGAGACTTTGACTTCGTGAGTATACTTCCGTTCTCTCATTGATGTTTCTTCCTTCTATCGTTTTTCATCACACCGAGAAGCATACTTTGTATATATACTTATATGAACTGTGATTGTATGTAAAAGTAGACTACTTATTAATATTCAATTTGTAGCCATATATGTGGGTAGGGGGAGGTGAAATTGTAGTTTGTGTGTGGAAATGCATTTGCAGGGGAAAATATGCACTTGCAGAAAAATGTAAATAATGGCTTGTAGTTAAATAAATGAGTTCAAATGGAGAGAGATGTTTTCGACAATGCAATTATGAGATACATTGACAGTTATCAATATAATTAAAACGGTGTTATGACACAGACTTTCAAAATTTGCCCTAATTTTGAAGGTTACCCAAATTTGTTTCTACTTTAAGTTCTACTTGGTTTGTCAGAAATAATAGTCCTACTGTACTTCTATGTAGCATGTGAACTTGTGTAAAATCATTCCTTATCTCCTGCCATATTTTCTTTTTATTGCTTTTTGCTTCCCCTTGATACTTATTCCTTTTGGAAAATACAATTCAGATAAAGTATTTTTAGGCAGCTGTTTCTACAACATGAAAGAAATACATTCTCACAATGAGTTCCTAAAATGAAGTAAAAAATGTTAGAGCAAACTTTTGCTTTACCATGTTTTAAATATATTACTTTTGCATGTTGTTTTATAAGATCTTTTCAAATAAAATAACTTTACAGTCAGTTATGTTAATTAAGAAAGGTACTTATTATGTAAGTAAAATTTAGATCCACAAGGTCTTCAAAAAGTTAATGGAAAATGCATATTTTGAAAACTGCACATGGTTCTCAAAGCCATTTTGCACCCCAATGAATTATCTTTTAATTCCATTTTCCACAGATTTTTTTGAAGTACCTTTGTATGTGTCTGCTTAAAGACTTTTGAAGTAATATGAAGCCATTTTGCTTACATACCATGACTTTAAATGCTTTGAGACTATAACTACTTCAAATTTTAAATACCTAATTTAAAAATCTGTGTTAGACAACTCTAATACTAATTGTTAGAAACTGATAGCAACATAATTTCACAGATTAGCCTGCAAATGTTATTTATAATGACTACCTGCTATTTTTTCATGTGCTCAAGTAAAAAAAAAAGGCAAATGAAATCTGTATTTCTCCAGTTCTGATAAGATTTCATTTTAAGCTATTTATGCTTTAGAAATTTATAAATTATTTACATTACTGACATTCAAGCTTTAAATCATTCATGAACACGATGAATAATGTAGACTGTTTAGCGTCAGAGAACTTTGCTTTGTCTCAGTTGGAAGAAGTCTTATTAGCCTCTGGGAAACAGTCTGAAATGAGCAAGCACAAGTAATGAATAAATTATCATAGTTAATAAATAACAAATAAAATTATTTAATTCTGTTTCAGCTAGTCTTTGCAGCCACCCCAAAACTTAAGGATGAAGGGTAACAACTGTTCTGTCTGCTCATCATTTCGTGGATTTGCAGTCTGGACACACTCAGTTCCAATAATAAAAGGTTCTTCTGCCGGTCTCACCTGAGGTTTCTCAAGTGACTGCAGTTGTCTATAAACTTGACTGGGACTGAGTAATCTCTAAATTACCCCTCTCCTGTATCTAAGCAGTTGTACTGACTATTGGCTATGTCATATACTCCATTAGGCAAACCTGGGGTTTTTATGTGGCAGTAGCAGCCTTTGAAGAGGGTAAAGATGAAACCTGCCAAGACCATTTGATCTTAGCTTAGAATGCACACATTGCCCATTTACAGCAGTATCAGAAAGAATGAAATTCCTAAGAATAGTCTTAACCAAGGAGCTGAAAGATTTGTACGCTGTAAACTATACAATGTTGAATTAAGGAAGATATCAGTACATCGAATGGCATCTTGTATTTATGGGTGGGAGGACTTAACGTCGTAAAGATAATGCCCAAAGTGATCTACAGAATCCTAATAACCTTTTGTGTGGAAATAGAAAAATTATCCCTAAAATTCACATGGGATCTCAGGGAATCCCGAATGGTCCTACCATCTTGAAAAGGAAAAAGAAAAATGGAAGTTTCTTCTTTCTTGATTTTAAAACTTACTACAAAGTCACTGCTGTCGAAACAGTTTAGTACTGGCATAAAGACATATTTATTGACCAGTGAAACATAACAGATAGCCCAGAAATAAACCCTCATATATATGATTAAACGATTTTGACAAGGTTGCTGACACCTTTATGGAGAGATTAAAGAACAATCTTTAAAAAATGATGCTGGGAAAACTACATACCAGAATGCAGAAAAATGAAGTCAGATCTTTACCTTATGTCACTTATAAAAATTAACTCAAAATAGATAAAAGATCTAAATATTGAAACTAGAATTCTTAGTAAAACATGGGAGAGAAGCTACATACATTGGCATTGGATTTGGCAATGATTTCTTGGATGTAGTGGCACCAAAAGTACAGATAACACAACAAAATTGATACATTAGACTATATCAAAATGAAAAGCCTTTGGGCACCTAGAGGTTACAGTGCTTGGTTCCTGTGTCAGAGTACCTGGGTTTGATATCTAGTTCCAATTCTGAATCCAGCTTCTTATTAATTGAGACCCTGGGAGGCAGTGGCCATGGCTCACTTTTTTTTGCCACACATATAGGGAACCTGCGTTGAGTTCTTGACTTTGGCCTCAAGTCAGGGCTATCAGGGACATTTTGGGAGGAAACCATTGAGTGGTGCTCTTTCAAAAAATAGATAGGCTTTTCTTAAAAAATTGAAAGCTTTTTGCTTTAAAGAACACCACCAGCAGAGTGAACGACAATGTATGGAATGAAACAACATATTTGTAAATCTTACATCTAGTAAGAGGTTAATATCCAGAGTATATGGTGAAGTAAAAATCAATAACAATGAAGAAAACAATCCATTTCAAGAATGGTTGAAGGACTTGAACTAATATTACTCCAAAGAAAATGAACAAATGACTAATAATCCCATGAAAAGATGTCCATTATCACTAATCTTTAGAGAGGTGCCAATCAAAATCACAATGAGAAGCTACTGATGTTAGGATCACTGCTGCCAAAAACACAAAGGAGCACATTAAAGCAAGGGGAAAAATTAATCAAAATAGAACAGAAAGCCAGTCTGGATTCCAGGAATGTGGAATTTAAATGTTACCTGCTAAAGAGTAGATCAGCAAAGTTATATGGGAAAGAGCCCTGTGAAAAGAAAGAATTATGGCATAATGTTTTCACATAGTATGCCAGAAACTCTGCTAATTAAGATTTAACAGAAATGAAATTATTGAACTTAAGAAACTAAAGATCACTTATGATTTTGGTTAAGACCTTTGAGTTTACTTTAAAAATATGTACACACACCCTTCTTGACACATAGCCTTCCATTGTCTCTGTAAGGCTTATTCATGCTTGTGAATCTATTTTTCAGGTGGCTAGCTAATACAAGGTAACTTTTTCAGTTCATATATTTTAGAGTTCCCATTTTGGGGGGAATCTCAAAATTTATTAGGAAACATTAAACTAATTTAAGCAATGTTCTACTTTTTTACTTTGGGCTGTGCCAGACACCATGGTTAAAAATCGTATTTATACTGATTTATTAAGTTAAGAAGACACGATAAATTAATGGTCGGTTTAGTTGTAATCCTTAGCAATAATTCAAGTGTCGTCATGTGGCTTTGGATAAGAGGGAGACTTAGTGAAGGCTTATGTAGTTTATAAAATTATAATGTGGAGGGAGACTTTGTCTAATCATTGAAAGATGGATAGCGGAGTAGGGAAGGCAGGCACTCCAAAAACAATGTGGGTAATAAAAGCTCAGAGGCAGGAAAGCACGAGCTCTGTTGGGTGTCGATGAAGTGGTGACTTCCAGGTCTCTGTGGTAGTTTGTTTGGAACAATGTAGGAGATAAATTGGGAAGGTAGGTCTAGGTCAGGTGATGGAAGCCTTGCCAGACTGCCAAGTCTGAATTTGTATTTCATAAGCAGTGGGAAGCCACTGAGAAATTTATAAGTTGAAAAATGACATGTTGAAATATCTTCAGAAAATCTAGTGGCCGGAGAAATCAGTTTTGTGGCATGCGCTTGAAATATTAGAGTAATAAAATGGAAAAGAAGAAAACAAAACAAAAACAGGAATAGATGTAGAAGATATTCTAAAAGATTATGCAATAGAAATAACTGACTTGCTACATTGAAGAGTACTGTTTTGGTTACAGTAATGAACTTTAAATGATAAAAGATGAAAGCAATGAAATACAGATGTTGTCACAGTAGGAAAGAGACTTTAAGAGATCATATGATGGGATCCAGTTTTTTGGAGGCTGCTTTCTTTTCTGACTGCCATAGGACAGAGAACCCTAAAAAAGTAGTGGAGCTGCGATCCTGGACAGTGATAGCCCCTATCAGTGGGGAGGCCTTGGATTCCGTCACCTGGAAGAAGTGGGGAATGTTTGTAGACTCCAGAGGATATTGTAAACAGGAGTGAGAAAGAGATGGGATTGCCAGGAAATGAAGCAAGAATTGCTGAGAGTAAGAGCATGGCGAATGACAAGAAAAATATGTACAAGGGGTAAGAAGTCTGTAGAGAGCCCAGTCGGGTTTGGAGCACAGCTGGTATTACTGGGTAGGATGCTTTGCTGGAATAGTATGGTCTGCTAAAACCTGGAAGTGTCCCTCTGGAGCTGTTAGCTGTTAATGAGGAGGGCAATCTGATCTTATTTCTCCCTCCCCCCAACCCATTTTTTTAAAAACTTAAAAATAAATTGTTTGAAATGCTGAGTGACAGGGAAAGAACCTGAACCAGGCTGAAATCAAGAACCTGTGTGGGTGCGAGGGTTCCAAGTGCTTGGGCTATTGTCATCTGCTTTCCCAGCACATTTAGCAGGAGGGTAGTACATAATAAGTAGAGTGGCTGCGGCTTGAACTCACTAACCCCCTGCGCCGTTACACTGGCCCTACTTCTTTCCTTCTTGTGTTTGTGTGTACGTCTTCCCCTTTCTTGATGTTTCCCTAGGTTAACTTCCAAAAGAAGACTGAAAGGTTTTGATTCCTATGTATGCTTAATGGAAATCGCTTACAACAAGCAGTACGCATAAGTCTTGTCCTACCAAATGCTTATCCGCCAGAGCAGGCTGGCGGCTGACTCTTATCTGTCTCTCTGTCTACCTACCTACCATTTAAAAGGAAAAATGCAAAGAGAGAGAGAGACATACCGATATCGTCCATCTGCCTAAATGCTACAACAGCCCTGTCTGGGCCACATCCAAGCCAGGAGCCCACATGTGTTTTAGCCATCACCAGGATCTGCCGGAACACAAACTGGCAGAAATCTGGAGTTGGAAGTAAATCCCAGACTTGAACCCAGGTACTCATATAGGGCATGCTGATTTCCCAAGGAACAATTGCTGCATCAACTGCCCGTTCCCCAAGAAGATTTTTAAAGGGGAAAGCTTAATTAGAGAGGCACCTGCTGAACAGATGTGTGGAGTAGGAAGCATTTTTTATCTTAAAGCCTGTATGCAATATAATTGGCGTATTTGCTTTTAAGTTTGTAGTATTTGTCTTTCGGTTTTTCCATGGATTGTTTCATGTTGTGTTCCTGAATGTAATGATAAATAATAGAATTTAAGATGTCACCAATTTGGGGGTTATGGTATAATGAGAGGAGATGAAATATATTTGAGCTAATTGAACTGTACTAAAATCTGCTTAGGATGTGCATATGAAGATTTTTTAAACAAATTTAAAAGGCAAATCTGTTTATTATAGCACTAGTCTAATGTTTCAGTTTTTGTTAAAATTATTTCCAAACAGCCTTAGCATCCAGATTGTTTAGTGTTAAATAGAGAGCGTGTAGATCATGTTTTTGCAGAAATTACAGTGTCATATTTTAAGAAGATATATTTTGGGTAACGTAAAGATTTTGGAATAAGGACAAAAATCTAAAAGCCATCTGTTAACTCACTATATTGGTTCCAAATACTTAAAAAAGAGAAATTGAACTGACATAATTACTAGTGTAAGAGGAGTTAGGTAAATCATCCACTCCTGGTTTTGACCCAAACTAAATTATAAATTAACGTTTCTTGATTACTCTGATTCTGGAATATTTATTCACTTTGTGGTGTTCTTTTGAGGTAAGGGATGCAGGAATCCTGCAGGGCACAATCCAGAGAAAGGGCCTCAATAAACATGGCAACAGAAACAAAATCCTCTCCGCACTGTGCATGCATGCTGGGGTTCTCCCAGGGTTTCTGTAGATGCGTCTAGGATTATCAGGTTAGTAAGCCAGTGTGGCTGTCAGGCAACAAAACAACGGAAAAGTCAGTACAACAGAAGAGACAGAGAGTCGTAAACCCAGAGCAAGTATCATCCGCTGCATCTGCCTCATTTATTCTAGAGAAATGTGTTCTCTGGGCTTCCCCCCCACCACACAGCCCGCAATCACGAGGGGGCAGTAAAGAAACTGATTGTGGCCATAGGCTGCAAGAGCCCACAAAATGCAGGGGCCAGACCAGCCCTTTTAGAAACCTCTCAGCACACAGGCCCCGTAGAAAACCCACAGGTCACAATTTGAGCCGGCCACATCCACCAGCTTTTACCAGTGGGGCAGTGTGCCAGCATCTGCTTTATCTGTTCAAGTACAGATAGTGTTTTCACATTGGAAAGAGATGTTGGCCGCAAGGTTTCCCTGCAGTGCGCTCCTTCCTCAAAGAACTGCTTGTTCTCAAGTCCCTCATTCTGTGGACCGAGGAAACCACCGCAGTTGAGTGAAGTAGTTAAGCATATTGTCATCGATTAGCTTCACATTAATTAAACGATTATTCTCAAGTATTTCCAGATGCTCGCAAGAGCATTAAAGTATGAAAAGATAACTGTAGATATTTCAGATTTATTTCTTCTAGGGAAAAGAAGAAATAAACACATAAAGTCCCCAGCGCTCCGGTGGACAGCCCTGGATAAGAGTTTATGATCGCAGGTGTACATGTGGCATGAACTCGAGTGTATGTGGCACATTGTGCTTTCACGACTCACTCATTCCTCATAGAGCCAACAGGAAATTAAAATTAATGAGAAGCCTGCACTCTGAAACACTTAGAGAACTCTTGACTATTTCAGTCCTTTGCCAGCTCACGAAATCTGTGCTGGCAGTCACATCCAACAGATGGTGTGGCATGTGCACAGTTGTGTCATGTGATTGTCTAGGTCTGTGTAGAGTGTTTGTGAGGTTTGCAACATCAGTCTGAAGCCGTTGGAGACAGTTTCAACCTTTATTTGAAAGGAACATGGCCTGCCTGAAAAAAAAAAGATCGCTTGTACGCCGATAGCCAGTCATGATAATAACTAGTCATTGAGCAACTCAGCTGGATTAAACTGATTCTATAGCAGTTAAAATCAACAAAAATGCTAGCGTTCTGCAACTACTTCACTTTTTTTTTTTTTTTTTTTGCTTTAGTGGAATCGACTTTTGCTTTCAGGCTCCTGACAGAAAATGAAAGTTTTATTTTCTTATTCCTAATCATGCTGTTTAAGGCTTCCCTATTTCTGAAATTTTTATTCAGTTGTGGTATCTAGGCAAGCTCTACTGAAACATTAAGCTAATTCTGCTTATATAGGTAATTAATACCTTAAGTTAAAATTCATTATATCGTCATTTCCTTTACAAATTAAAGTAAGCAGTCTTGCACTTATTGGATTAATTATGATAGAAAGCACAGGTGCAGTATGTGGTCTCTTGTCACTGTGTTGGAATTTATTAAGTTGTCTAAAACACATGGCAAAAAGACAAATGGTTTACCAAAAAGAGTTCTAAAAAGCACAAATTTCTCTCATAGTAATTTGTTCTTTTTAAAATGTCATTTATTTAAAAGTCTGTTGAAAAATTGGCAGCTTTACATTTGAAAACAAAGATTCTGTACTCAGAGCGTATGTTATGGCTAATGTTGATGTCTGAAGAAGTTATTTAGACTCTGTGGGCTTTCTGTCCCCAGCCTCATTGTTGGTGTTTAGTCAGGAAACACTGGGAACTGTGGGACTGATTGCATCAAAAGAGATGTTAACCGATAGTGGAACTTGGATCAAAATGTGGGCAATCCAATTAATCATGTTTTAATTTAAGACTAATGCCCCCATAATGCTCACCTCTTGAAATAAGCCATGAGATTTCAGGTAAGTTGTTAGCATTGGTTAACTAGCAATGCATACATCAGTTTGTGTTTTGATAATGGAATGCTTACTTTTACTTTATCTGTCATAAATAAAATTTCTTTAAATCCCAAATTACTTTTCTACTTGGATATGTAATTCAGGATTTTGGAATACAGTAGTGTCAGATGCGTTTTCATGACTGACTGTCACTACTTCTCTGACATGTATTTTTCACTAATAGAAGTATGTCATTCTTCTTGGGCCTAGTTGACTTGGCTGAGCTGATAGTTACACTCTTTTATCCAGACATTATCTCCATAGTACCTGTCACTCATTAGGTTGGATTCTTCATATTGCAAAACTTCCCCAGTAAACAGCAATGTTTTTTTTTTTTCCACCATGGTCCAAAACCAAATAGTATTGTTTTACCATTTTGTTCAGCAATAGTAGAAACATTTTCCTCCCAGAGTTACAGGCAGATCTTAAGGAGATAAGGAGAAGAGGATGTCAAATGAATGTAATACACTGTAACAGATAAAAAGTAACTTGGGGAAAATGCCTTAATTGAATTATTATAAAGATACATTGTATGGTTCTTAACAAAGAATACATTTTTTAAAAGATTTATTTATGTATCACTTGGAAGACAGAGTGATAGAGACAGAAAGGTAATTGGGCTGGGGAACAGGGCAGTCCAGAGATTGGGCCATCTGCTGGTTCACTCCTCAAATGGCTGTAACAGCCAGGGCTGGACCAGGGTTGTGCCAGGAGGCTATCAGAGTATCCCACACAGGTGGCAGAGACCCACATGCTTGGGCCATCTGTCTCTGTCTTTCTAGGTACATTAACAGTGAGTTACATTGGAAGTGAAGCTTCTGGTACACAAAGCAGCATTCCAGTGTAGCAAGTGGCAACTTAACTTGCTGTGCTACAATGCCAGCCCCAACAAAGAAAAATTTTTTTTCCCTTCATGAATTAATAATGCATGTTGAAAAGTGAAATGCAGGATACTGTTGTTAATGATTAAGGTGGCTCAGTAGCCTAGGTTAAGAGTATGGGATCTATTTCCATGGGCCTTCTACTCAGTTATTAAAAACTCTGTGTGTTAATATTAGTGTGGAAATTGAGTTTCTTAATAGTTAAGGCTAGAAACACATAAATATGCAGAAACTAATAACTAGCCATATTCTTGGAGTCAGTAAATTAAATGAGTCAGTTGTGGATTATCTGCTAAGGAGGAAAGACCTAAAGTAATCATTTTAGTTGCAGTGCTCTTTGATGAAAAGAAATTAACTAATCCGTTAGTATCTCAGTGATGTCACAAATTCCTAAAAATGCCCTATTTGGGGTGTTAAACTTTTAATCATTCTTGTCCTTGCTCTGAATGGTAATTTTCTCTTAGCATCTCTATGGAACACATATAAAAATAAGACATACATGGATTCCTCCTTGGCTGTAGAAACCAATGAATTGTAGCTAAGGGCTGTAAATACACTCCAGTTTTCCACTTGCTTTACGACAGAATCATAGATATAATATTCCAGGAAAAATATTGTTTATCAGGGTTGGCAAAATTGTTAAGCTATTGTATCCTTTATTTAAAAGCAACTTTTGGGGTATGCTAGAAATTCACTTGCCGTTTTTAAAAGAGGTTTCTGGAACTTAGTCCATCTGTGAGTGTCTTTGTCTGATTTCAGTTACTCTCAGCTGTAAGAATTTCCATTTTGCCGCTTGACTCCACATTCAAGCTTTGAGGCACCATTATCCTGGCTTGCTATGCCACAGTTTGCTGTGAGTCATGACAAGAAGCTGCTTTAGGCCTGAAAGTCTTGCACCTAATGTCGTTTTCTGACTAGTTCAGACTGGTTTGTGAAATTTGCCTGTATGATTTTGTGACTCAAGAGTTTTTCTTACCAGTAAGTGTCAATTAAAAAAATAGCTTGTTAATATTGACATATTTGTATGTGTTGAGTAATTTCAACTTTTCTGACAGCACAGAAAATCCTGTATATAAAGCCCTGTTCTTAGCCCTTTTTCACAGTGGAAAGATGAATACGCATAAAAATTAAGTTTGGTGGTCCAAATCACTTATATACAGTACAGCCAAAATCTGAACCCAGGAAATCTGATTTTAAAGTTGGCTCTGTACTACTTACAATCACACTGTTATTAAGCATTTAGTGAAGAAGTCAGCTTGAGCCAGAAGATAAAGTCATTAATCAAGAGAAAGAGTAGATGAGTAAATCTTGGCAATGAACCTGAACTCTGGGTGGTAACAAAACCAAAAACCATGAGAATAAAGTGGGGGTTCAGCTACGAAGCAGGCCAAAGGGCTGCACAGAAGGCTTTTACGGACATTTCTGCTGAACCAGAGAACGTAAACTAAAGGCAGTGATGTCTGCTGAACAAAGTAGTGTTGGATATGAGGCAGGAGTGACCTAGGTTGTAAGAGCTTTAACTGCCAAACTAAAGCATCTGGCATGCATTTAACCCCTATGCCTGTGGGAAGCAGATAGCTAATGCTGAATTTTTGCAAAGGGAATGACTTCTATCGATTTTTTGTTAGTGTCCAAGTGTAGCGTAGGAATTGTATACGCTGGAGACCTAGGGAAACTGGATTTTACTGTTGAAAATGTCACAGTGGATTAAGGGAAAGATAGTAGAATTAGAGAATGCAAGCTGTATTCAAGAAGTAATCCAGAAGATCGTGTGGAATTATCTGGATCTGATAAGCAGATATGCATAGGGGAGTAAGAAAGAAGGTTTTTGATTCAGAGGATTAGATTAATGCTGTTGCCATTGTTTAAAGAATAGACCAAAATGTAAGAGCAGGTTTTAGAGACTGGATGAAGAGGGTGGCCTGGTCAGTTCTGTTGTAGATGTATTAAGTTTGCAGTGTCTGGAGTGTACACTATCTAGAAAATGCAGGGTGGAACCATAAATTTGCATATATCTGGTCCATAAATCATATGATATCATATGATACTTCCAAAAGTTTGTTGAAAAATGGAATTACATACAAGTTTTGAGATGGCATATGGCCCAGTGGATTAGGCCACCACATGTAATCCTGGCATCCCATATGGAGTGCCAATTTGAGTCCCAGCTACACTGCTTCCGATCCACCTCCCTGCTAATGTGCATGGGAAGGCAGGGGAAGTGGTTCAAATGCTTGAGTCCCTGCCAACCATGTGGAAGACCAAGATGGAGTCTCTGGCTCCTGGCTTCAGCCTGGCCCAGCTCTCTCTGTGGTAGCCAGCTGGAAGTAAACCAGTAGTTTAAAGAAATCACTTGCTCTCTCTGACACTCTTTTTTCAAATAAGTAAATAAATCTTAAAAATACATGCATTTTTATGTTAAAAAGCATTGAAATATGTGCATATGAAGGAGCCTAAAAGGTCTTGGAAATTAATGTTCTGAAAAACTTATGCATGGAATGAGTGTTTGACATAGTGGTTAAAGTGAGGCTTGGGACTCCCCCGCCCCCGCCAACCCCATACCAGAGTGCCTAGGTTTGAGACCCAGCTCTACATCTGAGTCTAGCTTCCTGTTAATGTGGACCCTGGGAGACGGCAGGTGTTTGCTTGATGAGTTGGATCCCTGCCAGACATATAGGAGACCCGGATTGGTCTCAACCTGGTCCAGCCCCAGCTGCTGCAAGCATTTGGAGAGTAAGTCAGCTTGGGTAACCTCCGTATCTGTCTCTCTCTGCCTTCTAAATACATTTCTTTTAAAAAAAAAAACTATGTATGGATTCAAAACTACTTTCCATCAAAATAAACTTAGAGTATTTTATGATTTTATTTTCTCACAAACCTGTTGATACACCCTCATACATACAACCAACCAAAGAAAACCTTGAAGTAAGAAGAGATAGTTAGCAAAAGTGAATTTCTACGAAATCCTGTATTTAAGAGAGGTATAGCAGAAGCAGAGCAAAGGAAACTGGGTTTATCTAACCATGGGTGTATATGAAAGGGTCTTCAGAAAATTTTTGGGAAGTGTAGATTTTGTTGAAACTATACATGAACTTCAATTTTTTTTTGCACCAAAGTATTTCAGTTTTCCATGAACTATTTTTAAAGATTTATTTTTAATTTTTATTAGAAAGTCAGATTTACAGAAAGAAGAAAGACAAAGAGAAAAATCTCCCATCTGCTGATTCACTCCGCAAAGGGTCACAATAGCCGGAGCCAGGAGCCAGGAGCATCTTCCAGGTCTCCCACACAGGTGCAGGGTCCCAAGCAGGGAACCTTTCCCAGGCTGCAAGCAGAGAGCTGGATGGGAAGTAGAGCAGACAGGACATGAACCAGTGCCCATATTGGATCCTGGCGGATGCAAGGCAAGGACTTTAACCACTATGTTACTGCACTACACCCATGGTAAGGCACTTAGGAAAATTAAGGCCAATAAATTACCATCATCTCTTTTGTTTTCAGTGTTCTCAAAGTTAAAAAAATCAACATGTAAGTTAAAGGCTATTTTTATATATAATAGGTATGTCAGCTTTTTAATTCCAGTTTCTGCTTCATAGCTAAAACATTAAAAATAGTATCATGCATATTTGTTTAGCATATTAGTTTAGCAATTTGATGCATTTTCTCTAAATTAAATGAAGAATCATTTAAAGTTACCCCTATTTTGTAATTTAGGGAAGACTTGTTTTATTTTAACATTTAAAATTATCATCAAACAACAGAAGCAACTTACAAAGAGAGAGGAACTATTTATAAAACCCTAAGCCTTTCTTTTCAGGTTCTGTTTGTGTGTGTTCACATTGGTAAAATATTTCCCAAAGACAGTGAATGATATTTATGTATTCATTTATTTCCCTGAGTCATTTCTAAGCTACTATTATTATAATGTATTAGGAATTCTAAAACAAATCTTTCAAAAAAGGAACAGAAGTCTTCAAAAAATGTAGTTCATATTTTTATTCAATTTCATATTGATGTACTTCATATAATTAGCTTCCTGTGCATGAAACTGCCTCAATTAGCATTCTTATAAGGGAAAATATTTTAAAATATTTGATCCTGATTATACATTTATATTTATTTTTGAATTCTAGAATAAATAAATAAATTTTAAATAAATTTTTTGCCTCTTTATTTTATGTAGTTAATAGTCCTTAGTGCCTAACACAGTGAGCTGGTTCACCACTCCATAAAACCGTATGTTTTTCATATAAAAGCAGACAGCCTTGCTCCCACCCCAACTGCTAGCTAACTTCTTAAACTTAGCAAAGAATGAATTGCTCTTAATAGGACTTTTTAATTCTCCATTTTTACCATCAGTCTGTTTGGCATTTTCTTATTTGTTCAGTGTTCATTCTCACTGTGTGAAAACTAGACTTAAAGTATTATATATTATAGTTCAGAAGGATACTAGTTAATAATACCATTAATAAGAATAATCCTTGTAACTAGTTAGAATTTTATAGTTTTTTATTTTTTTAAAGAAGGAAAGTCTTTGTGTGGAGGGTGGGGACATTCAGGCTGTTTGACCTGGTAAAATTCTCTGTTTGCAAAACTGATTAAAAAATTGAAAGGAGAAAAATAACATACGTAACTGCCGTCTGACATAGATGAAAATAGGTCTTGCATATTTGTGGTGTGCCTCTAGATTAGGCATTAAATTGGATCTGACTGTTAAATAACACTTAATAGCAGCATTAAGAAATGGCATCTAGTGTCCCTAGTAATCCTTTTTCTATTATGGAAGTTCACTATTTATTAGAATAATGAGTATCAAGCTCATTCTTTCATTTTGCCAGTTTCTGCTTTGATTTATATATATACACAAGAATAACCTGGATTCCATTATTGACAGGATTCATTGTGAAGCCTAGGGCTTTTCTTTTTCAAACCTTTCCTTCAATTATTCTGAGCTATTATTTAGCAGAATACCCTGATCTTGAACCCTGTAAAATTTCTAAGTAGAGAACTCATTTTTTATCAAAAGAAATGATTTTACATAAATGTCCATAAACATTATGTATCTCAAATAAACTTTCAGCAGGATTTTTAAAAACATCATTAATTTTTATTGCATTGTTGTCATTATTATTATCAGTTATAGATATATTAATTTGCAAGATAAAGTAACAGAGTGAGGTTAAGAGGTGAAGAGAGAGATTTGTTCCCCAAACGCACACAATAACTAACATTAGGCCGCATGGAAGCCAGGAGCCAGAAACTCCATCCAGATCTCCCATGTGAGTGACAGGAACCCAGTTACTTGGGCCATCGTATATTGCCACAGGGTACAGTGGTTGTTCCTATAATTATTTCCGTTTCTGCAAGCTTGCTTTCATCATATGTGAATAGGTTAGATCTTTAAGCAAACTTCTTAGATTTAAAAACAAACAAACAAGCAAAACAACAGAACCTGAAGATGATTAGAAAAAAACTAGTTACTTGATTGAGAAAATCAAGTGTGACTTTGAGCAATTTTTTAAGCCCCATTCCTCTGAGCTTTTATTGACTCCGTTTGAGGTATACAAGAATGCATCATTAGTTTTTACATTGACCTTTCCTAATTCTTTTACTTCTTAAAAGAGATCAAGGCCATATGGTTAAAATATTTTATTGAAAGCCTTTCAAAGAATATGTGTACTAATAATATTGCTCACTTTAACTTTTATCAGAGGTAGTAATTCTTAGCCCTAAATTACTATGAACTTTAAGTTTGTTTACCATAGTTTTTTTCAAATTATGTCTTGTTCTTCAATAAAAACATCATCCAGAAATATTTTTTAAAATTTTGTAACAACTTTGAGATAATATTCAGACAATCAATAATGTGTGCTCTTTTAAAATGTACAGCTCAGTTTAGTGGTTGCTGAATATATATACACAGTCACACATTGAGCACAGTAATCGACTTAGAATATTTGCATCTTTCCTCCCAAAAGAATCTCTGTACCCACTGGCAGTTGCTCACGTTTTTGTCCCAAGACCCTCCTCTCCCCACAGTCTGAGGCACTGTTTGTCTGATTTTGGAGTCTGAATGTATTTTTAAGTGAGTTTTTCAGTACCTTAAATACCTGGGTAGTGATGTCTATATCCTGTATATTGGAAGTCAGTTGTAATACATAATAGCTACCTGTCAGGAGCCTGGTTCACGCTGAGCAGCCGTCTGTGTTGTGACACTGTTATTTTGCTTGGATCTGGTTTGGAATGACAACTTCCTTCTGGATGGGCAGCCACATTGCCGTAGAACCATGCTTGCTAGTCACTGGGCATCCTGTTTAAAATGACCACACAACTTGAGTATTCCTGAACAGTCCTAATCTCACATATTCCATTCTAATGTAAAACTGCATGTACTGATATTACATTTTAAAAATTTGATAACTGTATACATCGTTGGGATATATCTATTATGCTTTTGTAAATATAGTACATCCTTATAGCTTTAAAAAATCAGTGAATTTTTTTAAAACAAATGTTTTGTCAGAGTGCTTAGGGACTTTATTCTGAGTAACCTTTCAATCAGGTTTATTATGTATGTTTCTCAAACTATAGATTTTTATGCATTGGATATTAGGTAATTATGATTATCCAGTTTTATAATTTTAAAATATCTTTGGATCAGCTCAGTTCTGGCCATTTTAGCCATTTTAGGGTGTGAACCAGCGGATGGAAGATCTTTCTGCTTATTCTTATCGCTGTCTGCCTTTCCACTAAAAATAGATAGATTCTTAAAAAAATAAAAGAATAACTACATATCCATCCAATTATATGCCACCCAAGGTATTGTAATAGTTCTTTGGAAGCTTGTCTCATGTCCCCCTTCCCCTCCCTCTGAAATATCCATTAGCCTTGATTTTGCCACATTTAGTCTAGTTTTTTCCATTGTGATTTTACCAACCAGATATATGCTTAAACAATATTTTATTATCTACTTTTGGATTGTATATAAAGAGAGTCATGTTTGTGTATTCTTCTGTGATTAAGAAAAGTTTCTGTTCTATATTTTTTTAAAGCTTTATTTTTTTATTACAAAGTCAGATATACACAGAGGAGGAGAGACAGAGAGGAAGATCATCCGTCCGATCATCCACTCCCCAAGTGAGCCGCAATGGGCCGATACGCGCCAGTCCGATGCCAGGAACCAGGAACCCCCTCCAGGTCTCCCACGTGGGTGCAGGGTCCCAAAGCATTGGGCCGTCCTCGACTGCCTTCCCAGGCCACTAGCAGGGAGCTGGATGGGAAGTAGAGCTGCCAGGATCAGAACCGGCGCCCATATGGGATCCGGGGGCGTTCAAGGCGAGGACCTCAGCCCCTAGGCCACGCCGCCGGGCCCTCTGTTCTATATTTTTAACTTGTGTAACTACATGGGATTGAGATGCTGGTGACGAACCTTGATCATTATTCAGAGTGAATTCAACAATGTCATAATGATTTTCTTTTTAGAATTTGACATGTTGTTTCTAAGTATTATATAGAGCCACAGAATCAAGAGTAGCCAAAGGTAGTCAGTATGTGTCTGACACTGCTGCAGATGCTAGTATATATTGATAAGTAAGCCAGACAAAGGTCTCTACCTTCACAGAGCATGTATTCCAAAGGACAACGCAATCAACAGCTAAAACTAGCAGTACATCAAATGGTATTATAGAAGGTGACAAATGCTGTGGGGAGAGAAAGAGGCAGCTAATGGGATCAGTTACTGAGAAAGCGTTTGTAGTACTGAACAGAGGGATTGGAGAGTCTCATTGAGAGAGACATTTAGGTAAAGACATGAAATAGGTGACAGGGCAGGTAGGGAATCAGCCATGTCTACATCTGCTGAAAGAAATGTTCCCAGTAGAGGGACTAGCCATTGCAGCGGAATGAAAGCTTCTTTATTGTGACAGGAAAATGGTGAAAGAACACATTAGTTTGAGGAGCTGAATGGCTAGAACCATTCTCTCTTGAGGAGTTGCAAGGGAGAAGTTGGAGAAGTGTCAGGGTGGACAAGATAGTAAGTTAGTGAAGGTACTGTGAAGATGTTAGTGTTTATGTTGAAAGAAGTAAGTGGCTATTGAGATAAAATTTCATTTGAGTAAAGAAGAGGTGGCTATGGTCACATCTTAGAAACAATCTAGTGTGGCAAAAATAGAAGAAATCATGCAGATGAATAACATCAAGTGTAATAAGAATTGGTCATGTTCTTGGTAATTTTGAAAATACCTGCAAATGAGGTTTTGTGGTTTCATGTGGGAATAAAAGAAACAGAAGGCTCAGGACTAGTCCAAAGTTTACTGTTTAGACACTCAAGATGCAGTTGCATGTAACTAGGTTTGGGAGACTGGGTAGGTACTGGGTGAGTGAGGATCAGGGATTGAGATTAAACAGTAGGATACCTTTTCTACATCCAAGTGTCTGTTGAGCAAACAGCTGTATATGCAAGGTGGGAGCTCAGGAGGAAGCTATAGTTTCGAATTTGGAAGTCATCAGAGTATGGACAGTATTTGAAGTCATGAGACTCGGTGGCCAATGTTGTGGCTCATCAGGTTAGGCTGCCACTTGGGATAGCATAGCGTAGCATAGTGGAGTGCCCATCTGAATCCTGTGGCTCTACTTCTGATTCAACATTTTTTTAAAATATTTATTTTTGTTGGAAAGTTAGATATACAGAGAGGAGGATAGACAGGAAGATCTTCCATCTGTTGATTCATTCCCCAAGTGGCCGCAATGTCCAGAACTGCACTGATCTGAAGCCAGGAGACCAGGTCCTCTTCTGGGTCTCCCACATGGGTGCAGGGTCCCAAAGCTTTGGGTCATGCTCAACTGCTTTCCCAGGCCACAAGCGGGGAACTGGATTGGAAACAGGGCCGCCGGGATTAGAACCGGCGCCCATATGGATTCCCGGCGCTTACAAGGCGAGGATTTTAGCCACTGGGCTACCATTCCAGCCCCCCAGCTTCTTGCTAATTCACCAGAGAAGGCTGTAGAATTTGGCCACTGTGTAATAACAGACACTTTTCTGGGGGCCCATGTTGTGGCACAGCTGGTTAAGCCACTAGTTGCATCCAGTGTCCAAACTGGAGTGCAAGGTTTGCATTCCAGCTACTCCACCTATGGCCTAGTATACTGCAAATGCACATGGGAAAGCAATCGAAGCTGGCCTGAAGTGCTGAGGCCATTGTTACCCATTTGGGAGACCAGGTGGGGTTCCCAGCTCCTGGCTTTAGCTTGGCATAGACCTGGTTGTTACAGGTATTTGGGTAATGAGCCAATGAACAGAAGGCCTCTTTCTCTCCTTTTTACCTTTCAAAGAAGTAAATCTATTTAAAAGAATCAGTTTCCAATAAAATTTTTCTCATCTTTTCCTAAACCCTCATCAATGTTATCTTTATTCTTGGTATTTTCCTGTGATTCTGATAATGATGATATTTGTATCTTCCAAGATGAATTAGGGTTTCTGCACTGTCCTGCTCCCTTCCTTCTGCGCTGTCACCAGTGGTGCATGTAACATCCAGGTTCCTACTGAGCCTAAAGCCATCTAGGCCTTTTTTGTCAGACACCCCACATTTCATCCAGCCTCTGCCCACTGTCAGTACCAAAGCCACTTTCCTGTCATTAGGTGTTTGTGACATCACCAGCTCATTTCCGAGCACCAAAATCTATTAATGGTTCCCACCTGACGGCGATTAGACTTCTAAATTTTTATGAAGTTTTTTTTATTTTTATATTTTTTAAAGATTTATTTATTTTTGGCCTGGCGGCGTGGCCTGGCGGCGAAAGTCCTCGCCTTGAACGTCCCGGGATCCCATATGGGCGCCAGTTCTAATCCCGGCAGCCCCACTTCCCATCCAGCTCCCTGCTTGTGGCTTGTGAGAGCAGGCGAGGACGGCCCAATGCATTGGGACCCTGCACCCATGTGGGATACCTGGAAGGGGTTCCTGGCTCCCGGCTCCGGATCAGCACAGCATCAGCCGTTGCGCTCCCTTGGGGAGTGAAACATCAGACGGAGGATCTTCCTCTCTATCTCTCCTGCTCTCTGTATATCTGACTTTGTAATAAAAATAAATCAATCTTTTTTTTTGAAAGTGGGGCTGCCGGGATTCGAACCAGCACCCATATGGAATCCCGGGGCGTTCAAGGCGAGGACTTTAGCCACTAGGCCGCACTGCTGGGCCCTAGACTTCTAATTTTTCAATTCTACAGTAGTATGAAAGTCATACTCATTAAGTAGAAGCCAGACTTTGAAGTTTGATATTTTCCTGGCCTTCTGATTGGTGGCCTGCTACTGTGCTGTGACATGTGGCAGCAACAGTGAGCCCTGTTGGTGGTTAGGCACGTGCCCACAGGGGAAACCAGTGACATGCTGCCATGTGCTGTGTCACTAAGCTGGGGCATTCAGTTGACCGTGTATATTACATGATTTGTCAGTTTACAATATCTTCAACCTCCAATGGGTTTATCACATCCTGACCTCACTGTGAGGCAAAAAGCATTGGTATTATGTTTTCTGTGGCTGCTGTAAGAACATACCTCAAATTCACTAACTTAAAACCATAGAAATTGATTCTTTTATGGGTCCAAAGGCCAGAAAGCCAAACTAAGTCTTACAGGGCTAAATCAGGGTTTCAGAAGAGTCATACTTCCAAAGGAAGGTTCATGGAAGCCAAGATTTTTTTGCCTGTTTGAAATGTTCCTCTCTCCCCCAGAGAGAAATAGTTTGTTATTCTATTTAGGACCCACTCAGACAATTCAGAATATTGTACCCGTTGTATGATCTTAAGATCCTTAATCACAATTGCTAAGGAAGTAGTCAGCTGGGTCAGATTTGACTAAAGCTCAGAAAGTGGAGACTGATCCTTTACTATGGTATATTTTACTACAAGGAAGTTATCAATGAACCTGACTACAACTCCTCAATTCTCTCTCTCTCAATTATTATTACCATTTTAAGATTTACTTATTTGGGGCCAGGTGCAGTAGCCTAGTGGCTAAAGTCCTTGTCTTCATGCGTGGAATCCCACATGGGCACTGGTTCTAATCCCAGTGGCCCTGCTTCCCATCCAGCTCCCTGCTTGTGGCCTGGGAAAGCAGTTGAGGATGACCCAAAGCCTTGAGACCCTGCACCTGCATGGGAGACCTGGAAGAGCTCCTGGCTCCTGACTCCTAGCTTCGGATAGGCTCAGCTGCAGCCATTGCAGCCACTTGGGGACTGAATCATCAGATGGAAGATCTTCCTCTCTGTCTCTCCTCCTCTCTGTATATCTGTCCTTCCTATAAAAATAAATAAATCATAAAAAAAGATTTACTTATTTGAAAGAGCTGAGAGAGGGGGAGAAAATCTTGTATCTGCTGATTCATTCCCCAGATGGCCAGAGCAGCCAGGGTTGGGCTGGATTAGGCCAAAGCCAGGAGCCAGGAGCCAGGAGCTTCATCTGGGTCTCCACATGGATGCGGAGATCCAGGCACTTGGGCTATCTTCCATTGTTTTCCCAGGTACATTATCAGGGAGCTGGAAGTGGATAGCCAGGACAGAAGCTGGCACCCATATGAGATGCCAGCATTGCAGGCAGGAGCATTATCCACTGTGCCACAACACTGACCCCTGGTTCATCAACCCTTTAAGTTCAGAAAGGTCCTCCTTAATGCTGTAAACAAGGACAAAGACAAGTTTTAAGAGTAGCATGAAATAATGATTAATGAAGAGAATCTCCTGAAGGGTATGGCCATGGCCTACTCTGTATAGGACACACGGTTCACAGTGGAGGTGAGATGTTAATGCCCAGTGGAACACCTGTACTACTTTGTGGGTCTCTTTCCATGCAGCAGCTTTCCTATGTGGAGTTCCACGCTCAGCCCGTACCACCTGCACCTGCTCCCTCCAGGCTGCAGCCACATGAGCAGAACTCCATGGCAGGCATTTCCTCCACCCCTGCTTTAGTCCAGAACTTCACAAGGGAAGATAAAGGGGGAAAAAAGTGAGTGAGGCCTCTTTTTAAACATATATAAAATGTTTAAGCCCCAACGCTTAACTCCCCTGCCCGCCTGAGGTTTAACTCAGTCTGGTTACTGTTCCTTCCTATCTTTTGCATACTGCGAGGCTTGTTCCTTCTTTAATAGATGGCTACTTTTTCCTTTTACTAGGTTGAAGTCACTCTATCATAGGTTTGTGGCCTTTTCTTAGCCAATCGTTCTTTTTCTTTAGCTACTGCTACTGTGTTGTGTAGGAACATTACTAATATTCTGTTGTGATTTTTCTCGCATAGATATTTAATTTAAAATTTATTCATTTATTCAAAAAGTGCAGTTACAGGAAGAGAGGGGGAGGGAGAGAAAGAGAGAGGTCTTTGATCTGGTTCATTCCCCCAAATGGCTGCAACAGGCAGGAATGAGCCATGCTGAAACCAGGAGCCAGCGCTTATTTAGATCTCCCATGTGGGTGGCAGGAGCCTAGATATTTGAGCCATCTTCTGCTGTCCTACCAGGTGTATTACCAAGAAGCTGGATTGGAAGATTATCAGCTAGGGACATGAGGTGGTCTGGGGGCGGGTGGTGGACAGCCGCATCCCAGGCAGCAGCTTAACCAGCTATGCCACAGTGCCAGCCCCTGATTTATATTTCTTAATGGCTCTCGACGCTGAGGGTCTTCCTTTGTGTTTTTGTTGGCCATGTTCATATCTTTGGAGACATTCTATTTAGATATTTTGCCTGTTTATAAATTTAGTTAGTCTTTTTATCATGGAGTTAAAAGAGTTCCTTATATAAGAATACTTCAAAAAAGTTGATGGAATATGGAACTAGAAAATTAGTTTGTTTTACTACAAAAAAATTTTAAGCCCTTGCATAGTTTTCTTCGTAATATGTATTTTCCATGAGCTGTAAGACCATTCACATGCTCTGCATACATGTCACCTTTCAGTTATCTCATTTGCAAGCATTTTCTGCATTCTGTATTTTTATTGTGATGAGAGATTGGAAAAGGAGCAAAAAGAGAAGAACTGCTGGTTTATACTGTGGGTGTTTAGGAAAAATTCCACACATGAGATTCTTAGGAGTTTTGGTCAGTTTTGTAAATAAATAGCCATGGTTATGGCAATTTGTCATTTCAAGGCCAGAATGCCCTTGGATATTTAAAGATCATTGTGTAGTTTGAACTTCAACTTTAAAATTTTTAGGTCTATTAAAATCTAAGCAGATTTGCATTAATAATAGGACAACACATCAAATTTTCAAAGTGTATGCAGATGTTTGACTATGGAGTAAATCTGCCGCTATAAAAACGTATGATCACATTTGGAAAATTGCTATTGCATGTCTTGGCAATTTGTTAAGAACTAAAAACTTTTAAAACTAACTGGTGTTTTGATAGATTAAATTCAAGGCCACCTTTTGTTTAAATGATGTTTTGTTTTCTGTAATTAGACCATGCTAGGTGAATTAAGTATGTAATTAAAAACAGAAGGTTTGGCTAATTCGGAGTAAATGAGTACAAAATACAAGGTCATTATCCATCTCTAGTGAGACTCCAGATGAGCGGTGCACATGGAACTGTTTATAAAACATTTCGCATGGTCAGAGCTCCTCTCGGTTGCTGTCCATGACTTTTCAATTAAAATATCATAGACTTTCAGAAGAATGTACCTACAATATTTAGGAATGATCACACATGCAGGGCTCATCTGAATGGAAAACCAGGAGAGATTAGAATCTAGTCATCTGTCCCAAATAAAAAAAGGTACGATGCATGCCTTGGGTTTCACAAGTGAAGTTGTACTATATTTGGCAAGCTGAGATCATGCTGGAGCTGTGATCACCCTGGAGAGTAACATCCTGCTTGTTTTCATTCTTGCACAGCCTCGAGATGTGCAGGAAAGCAGCTCTAGCCCAATCTCTTTCCTCCAGGCTTAGTCACACTGAAGGCTATGATGCCCGGGAAGTGTTTTATTTGAAATATGTTTTTTCTTTCTCTTTATGATGTGAGAATGTTGAGCTTTTAAAAAAACAGGTGTTTTATTTGATGGTTTGGTTCATGGAGAAAGTTTGAAGTTGTAACAGGAATCCAAAGCTTGCATTTCTCCTGGGAGACCTTCGCAGGTGGGATCCTGGGGCCCGCATCATTTGCCACCTGCTCTACTTCCTGTGCTGTCTGTGCTTCCGTTCCCTGGATTCTCGAACATCATCATCACAGTCTTCATCCACCTGTCTTTGTAAGCACTGTTTACAATAAATTCCCTCAAGGGAAAAAAAAAGGTCTTCTAATAAGTCGTTCTATAGATTCTTGTCCAGCTCTCATTATACACTTTAGAAATTATATTTTAGGGCTCGGCGCAGTAGCCTAGTGGCTAAACTCCTTGCCTTGCATGTGTTGGGATCCCATGTGGGCACTGGTTCTAATACGGCAGCCCTGCTTCCCATCCAGTTCCCTGCTTGTGGCCTGGGAAAGCACTGGAAGATTCCCAAAGCCTTAGGACCCTATACCCACGTTAGAGACCCAGAGGAGGCTCCAGGCTCCTGGCTTCGGATCGGCTCAGCTCTGGCTGTTGCAGCCACTTGGAGAGTAAATCATCAAATGAAAGATCTTCTTTGACTCTTCTCTCTGTATATCTGACTTTCCAGCAAAAACAAATAAATCTTAAAAAAAAAAAAGAAACTATTTTTTTAAAAAGATTTATTTGGCCTGGCATTGTGGTATAGTGGGTGAAGCTGCCACCTGCAACACATAATGCGATGTGGATGCTGGTTCATTTCTTGGCTGATCCACTTACGATCCAGCTCCCTGCTTCTGGCCTGGGAAAGCAGCAGAGGATGGCCCAAGTCCTTGTTACCCTGAACCCAACTGAGAAACCCAGAAGAAACTCCTGACTCCTGGCTTCAGTTTAGTTCAGCTTGGCTGTTGAGGCCATTTTGGGGAGTAAATCATCATATGGAAGAGCTTTCTGTCTGTCTCTCCTTCTCCCTGTAAAAATCTGCCTTTCCAATAGAAATAAATAAATCTTAGAAGGAAGGAAGGAGGCATGGATGGATCTTTTGAGGCCGGCATTGTCACATGGCAAGTCAAGCTGCTGGCTCAAACTCCAGCATCCCAAGTGGGTCCTAGATGCTCCTTTCCTATCCAGCTCCCTGAAGATGTGACTGGAAAGCAGCAGAAGATGATCCAAGTTTTTGGACCCCTAAATCATGTTAAGAGACCTGGAGGAGGTTCAGCCCAACCCAGCCCAGCCCTGACCATTGCAACGGCCTGGGAAGTGAATGAGCAGATGGAAGATCCCTCTCTCTCTCTCTATCTCATTTTGTCTCTCCCATCTCTCTATAACTCTTTCAAGTAAAATAAATATTTAAAGAAAATTTTTTCTTTTTTTATTGTTATCATTTTATGATACAGTTCCATAGGCCCTGGGATTTTCCCTGCCCCCTCCCCAAACTCCCCCCCCCCAACACACACACACTGAGTTCTCCCATATCATTATGACAGCATAGTTCCTCATAAACAATTGTAAGTCCATTGTTGCCGTCATGGACAATGGCAGAGAGTCTAGCACCCTATCATCAAGACACATGCAGCAGTTTCACCGGAAGTCCATCCTCTATTCAGAAGTAGAGATGCATATTGCACCATATCCTCACATCCATGGCAGTCTCCACTATACAGTCGCTATAAATCCCCCCAAGTGAAAAGCCACAACAAAATCAACAACAGGAAGAAAAACAGAAATGTACAATACCATGCGGTTAAATAACATGCCACTGGATATGATAGTCTCCATTACATAGTTACTATACATCCCTTTAAATGAAAAGCCACAAAACAAAATCAACAAGAGGAAGAAAACAAAAGGAAATTAGTGATGCCACGAAGCTAAATAACATGCTGCTGAATAACTAATGTGTCACTGAAGAAATGAAAATCAACAACCTTCTTAAAGAAAATGATGCTACGGTATGATCTATGAGTCACTGAAGAATTTAATGAGAGAAAAAAGGGTTTTGAAGAAATGAAACTAAAAACAAAAACATCAAAATCCATGAGATATAGTTTCCGCTGATCTTTGTTGGTTAGATTTGTTTCCTGCAATCAACAAATTTTCTTGATGTATTCCTCAATTAACTCTGAGGGTAATAGAAGCTTTTGCTCCTTTGCAGTGTAGTCTTCAGTAATATTCATTGTGCCTTTCTCTCTTCTTTTGCTCTTGATCATTGCGCTTTTGGTTAGCAGATTCTTCTCCTTAGGGCAAGTTTCTAAGCTGTGTCACCTACATGTCTATAATTCAGTTTTACTTATTGTTGTTGGTACATGGCTCTTTGTTTGCTGTCAGTTGTGTCACTCCCTCCAGCGAGTTTTAGATCTGGGCTCTTATGTTAGACTTCCACCGTGGTCTTTGTAGTCCCATCTCCTGGCTCAGTACTCCACCTCCTCTGATACCGTGCTGTTGTTGCACCATTGTCTATTCAACCTTTCTCCCACTTCTAGTTGGCACAATTCCCAGGATTAGGGAGACACCAAATGTCCTAAATAGCTACTTTGTTGGTAGTGCTGTTCTTTTGGGAACCTGCTAGCCTTTAGGTCTGAGGGCCACATGGACCTATTTTGAGTCTTAAGATGTTAAAGTTGATATTTTCGATGTGGGACCAGTCCAATGCACTGAGCATAGTGAGTTCACTCCCAGCTCAGCACATGTACAGCTCACATTCCTGCAGTCTTAAAGCCTTTGCCACACTGTACAAAATGGCACCTGATATGTCACAGAGTTCTTGATCTGCTGGCCCTTAGGCCTGGGAGCTACTCAGACCTATTTTGGGTGGAACCTGAAGGATGCCACGTCGTTGCAATTCACTGAGCCCAAAATGAGCTCTCTCCCGGCTTAGTGCATGCACAGTCCTGACCCAGCCTTCACCTTCCTACACATGATGGCACCCAATTTGGCTCTACTAGGGGTCTGGGTTGTGAAATTCACCCTGTTCCCACAGCGCCTGTTTGGGATCTGCTGCTCTGTCTCTGCTGCTGATCAAATAAACAAACAAGCAAGAGAGTCAGTTTCTTTGTCTGGATTCACCTCCTGAGTCCCATGTGAACTTCCCTTCCCACCTTGTTGCTGGTGGAGTTCCAGCCACAGGTGGAGTTCAGATCGCCACTTGCTGAATGCCGCTGGGGTATCAGTCACTGCAACACCACACCATTGTGTCCCCTGCTTTTCTATGTCCATCAGTCTGCAGGTGCCTCCCTGCTGTTGGTCTGTCCTCTCCTGTTTCTTGGAATGTGCCCTTTCTGCTTCACCCTGGCTAATGTTTCTCTGTCTGTTTTTATGTGTCCTCACCCTATTCTACCATCTTACTTCTCTAAAGAAAAATTTAAGATTTATTTTTCTTGGGGTTTGGGGAGGAGCGATGTGGAGGGACCTTGCATCTGCTGGTTCGTTCCCCAGGTGGCTGCAACAGCTGGCATTGGGCCAGGCCAAAACCAGGAGCCAGGTATCCTATCCTGGTTTCCAGCATTGGTGGTAGGGGCAGAAACATTTGGGGCATTTTCCACTGCTTTTCCAGGCCATTAGCAGAAGTTGAATCAGACATGGAGCAGCCAGGACTGGAGCCAGCACCCACATGGGATGCCGGGTGTCCCAAATGGCAGCTATGTCACAACACCAACCCCAGGAGTTACATTTATGGCTGTCTTCTACACACTTTAAATTCCTCTAGGGTAGAGATCATGGCTATTATGTTCAATATTTATACTTCCACAAAAGTGGTTTCTGGCTAGTAGTAATTAAACAATATTGTTCAGTGGAAAATATGTGAGGTAGATGTTCTAGATCTCTAATTTAAACTAAATTTAAAAATCGTTTGAAAGTTGATGTGCTAATTACTGTATTAGGCAATAGTAAAATAGAAATAATCAGTGATCTCTTATTTCTTGGCCTCAAACAGTTTCAATCACAGACTTTTGGGTTCTAAAGTTAGGGGGATAGTTTGCTGAGAACTGACCTTGACTATGATATCTGTTTTAATTAACTGTTTTGACTAATTATTTAACTAATTAAATAATTGTCTTTGTAGACAGTTATAATAGATGATTGTTTAATAGAAAGCTGTTCAAAACTGTAATTGAGAGTGTATAAGGAACACTAAAGTCTACCTGCGAAAGTAAAAGAATTTATGTACCTAAGAACTAGTTAAGAACATGTTAGACAAGTGGAAGAAATGATGCTGTGGTATGTGTGGAAGAACTGGGCCTGAGAACGCATGTTCAGTGTCCCTGGAGCACGAAATGGAGCTACAAAGTGGTGGAGATGAGATTGGGGAGGTGGGAGGTTTTTTTATGCCATGCAGAGCAATTAACAGTTTAGCTTTTAGATCATTGAGAGCCCTTGAAAAATTATTATGAGCTCATCTCCTCTGTAATCTGGGTTGCAAGGAATTGCAGTCAGAGGGAGAGAAGTCCTTAAGGACACTTGGAATGTGGCATACTTCAAATAAGAAACAAACAAGGGCAGTGGCTTGACCGGAGTGGACGGTTCCGAGACACTCTTTGTCCTTAGTGATGAGATCTGGGAAGGCGAGACTCTAGATAATTTCCAGATGCCTTACCTTGAACAGCCGGGTTCTATGTGATGGCTTCATTCAAGTTGAGAAATCGTCACTCTTGAGGGTGGAACAGGATGAATCAGTTTGGGATTGTCAGGTAAATACCCTTTCCTAAATGTATCTAGAATTGGAATTCTTCATAGACACCAGGCTGAGCTAGAGATTCAGAGTTGTTGGTCCGTTTTTTAATGTTTACAGTTAAAGTTGTGACTGCAGATTGACTGAAATGGGTCTCTGTAGGGACAGCAACAGAGGAAGGAACATGTGGTGTCTCAGATATTGAGGCAGAAGAGTTTTTCAGGAAAAAGGAAATGAATGTGCAAAAACCCCAGCAAGGTTAAATCATAGGAAACCTAAAAACTGGATATTAGAGTGGACATTCAGGAAGTCAGCTTTTAAGTGCAGCAGCCTTTTTGAGAAGGCGAGGTCTACAACCAGATTGCTTCAAGCTGGGAAAGCCTCAAGGGGAAGAGGTGGACTTCTTACTTCTCTTGTGAGCAGAAGAGATTTGAGATGATGGCTAAAAGGGGAACTTAAGATGTAGGAAGCTGTCTACTTTCTTTTGTTCTGCTTTTAAATATGGAAAGACATAGGAATTTTTATATGCCAAAAGGAAAGAACTAACAGCAGAAGTTTGAGCAAAGATGAATAAGGGAATGAAGTCTCTAAGAAGAGAGAAGGGGTGGGACCAGGAGATGGGGAGAGAAGTCATGTCCATGGGAGTGGGAGAAATGTCACTCTGGCTCAGAGCAATTAGGGATTAGGGCGGGTGTAAGACAGGGAGGTTTGGATGCTGCCTGACAGTTGCCCTCTCTTATTATCAGTCCTCCTACCAAACATCTAGCCAACCAACCCTGAGCTGCCATCGGAAGACTCCACGACTTCTCAGCCCACAAAGTCCATTCCATTTCCATGAAAAGCAAAAACAAACATTACAAGTATGCTTCAAAAAGTTTGTGGGAATATAATTGAAGGATTAGTTAGCTTTAGTGCCAAAGTTTTTTGAAGTCCAGGCATATAAGTAGTCTTCAGAAATTTTATGGAAAGTATGTGTTGTAAATTTTTCTTTGAATTCCATTTTACATATACATTTTGAAGTACCCTTGTGTTTTGGTGTTTTTTGGGGAGTGGGAGGGATCATTTTTAGTCACCATGCTGTATGTTGTTCCTTTGCTTTAAACTGTTTCCTGTTGTCATTATTACTACTTTCAGGGTATTTGAATTTGATCTTTAGACCCTTCACCAGTTTCATATTTCTTCTAGATTAGCTTAGATCACTCTCCCCCTTCATTTTCAAAAAATCAAATATATTTTTAACAGCAAACTCAGTGCAGGAAGCAACACACTATTTCTTTTTTATATAGTTTTTCCAAGAAAATAATTTGTTTAAAAGTCAATAGCAGAGATAGAGATAGAAATTGAGAGAGAGAGAAAGAAAGAGAGAGAGATCTTAGTTTCGACTGCTAACTCATTCCCCAAATGGCCACAGTGACCAGGGCTGGACCATGCCAACTCCACAACCTGAACTCCAGCCAGGCTTCCGATGTGGCTAGCAGAGGCCCAAGTCCTTGGAGCATCTTCTGTTGCCTCCTACACATCAGCAGATAGCTGGATCTGAGGTAGAGAAGCTAGGATTCAAACTCATGCTTATTTGGGATGCCAGTTTTGCAGATGGCATCCCCAGACATCATTTCTTATAACTCCTTAAATTCTGTCTCTCCATAAAGATCCTTACAGAGCATATCAAATTGCACCTTCATTCATTTTTTTATGTGGGAAAGATGAATTACTTTGCTTGCCACCCTCTCTGATTTTCAGTATTGTGGGATTTATAGAGATTTATTTCTACTGTTTAGTAATTACTAGTATGTTGCATTGAGCTTTTGGGGAAAACTTTATGAAAATTTAGTAATAGCCAATTAATAATACGGTGATTGATCGAAATCATGACTTGGTGTTTGAGCATGCAGTCGTTTTTGTTTCAGTTGGTAATTTTTATTCCTTTTATTTGCAGTGCTGTTTTTATGAATTTTATTTCAGGCATACATTGAATTGCTACCTTTTTTGTGTTAAATTGTGCAAGTAAGTTGACCATTAGTATTGCTTGTGTATTAATGAGCCTTAGTATTATTTGTGTATTAAAAATAACTTTGATCTAAAAACTGAGTAATAGCAAAGCATAAGTAACATCTATAGCAGGATTCTTTGGGGTAGATTTTAATTTATTATCAGTGAATAAAAGAAGTTTTTCTGTGACATTTTTGGTCTTCTGTTGTTTAGCTTATCCTCCTTGTTTTTGAAGGACTCATCTGTAAGTCCATGTCTTTTGTTATATTAACTTTACTTCCAGTTTAGATTTGACTGAGTTTCCCAAAATTATTCCTCCAGTTGCCCAAATTTTTAAATGAAGGAGCCAGCATTGTGGTGCAGCAAGTACAGCTACTGTGTGCACTACTGGTGCCCTATGTGAGCACAGCAAAATGACACTCACATTGGAGGCCCAGGTGGAATTCCTGGTTCCTGGTTCGTAGTTCTAACTTCAGCCTGGCCCAGATCTGGCTGTAGCACCCATTAGGTAATGAATCAGCAGATGGAAGATCTCTTTGTGTTTCTCTCTCTCTCTCTCTCCCTGACATTGCTTTTCAAACATATCTAAAATGTGCATACAATATTTTTAAATGAAATGGAAATGTTTTCTTGCACTCCTGGCTGTGATTATGTCTGTTCCAGATGAGAAAATAGATAATGGTTTTCATTTTATTAGTAAGTCTGCTAAGTGGTCCATCATCATCTAGTTGAAAAAGTGTTTTGAACAGACTGCAGAATTACAAATTGATGTTGTACTGCTTTGTCTTGATCAAAACAATTCAGAAGAGAATTACACACTCTCTGTCTTGGTTTACTCTGTGTGCCAGAAAGAGTGTGTGGAAGGATACACTACTAGACAGCTATGACAAGGAGGTAATGGTAAGAGTAAGGATTTGCTTTTTATTCACCTTGCCATTTTTTTTTCATTTTTGTATTTGGAAAAGATAAGATACAGTAAACACAAAGGAAAAATTAAAACTCTCATCCCTTCTTTTAAATTACTGTTTAAGGTACAACTACCAAATCTGCCTCTATCTGAAGTATCTGGAAAGATTTATTTAACATTCAGTTCCAGGCTGTGGCCCAGAACCTCTGTGACTCATAAACGCTATTGAACTAGTGGTTCTCAAACTGGTGGCTCAAGGGCACACAGTAACTAAGGTGTTGCATGGGGCATCCACGTCCCATCTCTCACTTCAGTGTACCTCAGGTCCAGTCCTGAGTCCCACATTCCTGCTAATGCTCACCCTGAGAGGCAGCAGGCGATGACATGACAAACTTGGATCCCTGCCCCCCACATCAGGCAGAAACCAGATTGAATTCCTGGCTCCTGACCCTCAGCCTAGCCCAAACCCAACTGCTGCAGGCATCACCTGGGGCTGAACTAACTAACCCACTCTCTGCTTAACCCCCTACCCTTTTCCCTTTGTGTCTGTTTTTCAAATAAAATAAAAATAAATGAATAAAAATTTTAAAACAGGGCAGGCATTATGCTGAGGCAGGTTAGGCTGCTGTTTGAGACGCCCTTTCGTGTGTCAGGATGCCTGGGATCAAGTCTGTGCTGTCGCGGAGCCAGCTGACCGCTGGTGTCTCTGAGAGGCAACAGGCCATGTGACCTGGGTGTTTGGGCTCCTGCCACCTCTGTGAGAGCGCAGGGTATTCTTTGGCTTGGCACAGCCCTGGCTGCTGCAGGCATTTGGGAAGTAAACCAGCAAATGGACTTTCAAATTAAAAAAAATAAAAAGTGAAACATTTTAGGAATTAAAACAAAAATGTGGTTGATCATTAGACTCCCGTAAGAGGCGTTGAACACTTCTAGCTTCCTGTCCTCAGTCAAGAGGGAATTGGCAGTTTGCGAGTGGTGTGTGCGATGTGCAGCTGGCTTTCTGGAAGCCTCCATGGGATTCTCATGGCGCACCAGCTTTGAGAACTACCAGACTAAAGATGTCTTTTTTCTGTGCAACACGCTGCATTGAGGGTGACTGTGATTTAAGATTAATGAAGTAGATTTACAATTTGATTGGGGTTTGGGAGGGAGCTAGTATTTTGAAAAGTTTGAAAAACCATATATAGAGCTGCAAGTAGGGTCAAAGAGGAAGATATGCCCAAGAGTAAAGTTAGGAAGGAGTAAAGTCAGAAGACTGTCAGGTACTATGTCTGACATTTAATAGTTGTTTTGGAAGTTTTGTTTATAGCACATTAAGGCAAGCAAGTGAAATGATATGTATATTACAAAAGAAGTGAAAAATACCATCATAGTTCTAAATTGATCATAGTATTGTCAAATTAGAAAGCCCATGATAATTGAGTAATACTTATGAGAATTATTAAAAGCATACCAGATGATTGGTAGTTACCAAATAAATCTACCAGGACAGGGAAGTATGTATTTAAACATCCCATTTGTGCCACACTCAATTTTACTGGGGCTGGTGTGGTGGTAGAGCAAGTTAATATTCTGTCTGTGACGCCAGTGTCCCATATGGATGCTGGTTCGTGTCCCAGCTGCTCCCCTTCTAATCCAGCTATCTGCTTCTGGCCTGGAGAAGCAACAAGGATATTTGAAGTCCTTGGGCCCCTGCATTCACAGGGGAGACCTGGAAGGAGCCCCTCACTCCTGGCTTCTGACTGGCTCAGCTCTGGCAGGTGCAGCCATTTAGGAAGCACATCAGCTGTTGGAAGATCTCTGTCTCTTTCTCACTGTAAATCTGCCTTTCAAAACTAAAATAAGTAAATATTTTTAAAACAATTTTAAACTTAAGCAAACTCTATAACTGTATGAAGTAAGCTATAGCATCTAAATTATGGACATAAAAATTTGGTTGTGGGAATGATACGAAGAGTTGACATTTTAAAATTCTGCACACCATCCTGCCCACCCCCTAAATAATGCTCTCCATTCCTGAATACAGTTCCAACTAAAATTTCAGCATTTTAATTTTAATTTCAGCAAAATCTGTGTGTATTTCTGAAGTTCACTTAGAAATATTAAATCAGGGGCCCAGCAAGATAGCCTAGTGACTAAAGTCCTTGCCTTGCACGTGCCAGGATCCTATAGGGGTACTGGTTCATATCCCAGCTACCCCATTTCCCAGCAAGCTCCCTGCTTGTCGCCTGGGAAAGCAGTGGAGGATTACCCAAAGCCTTAGATCCTTGTACCCATTTGGGAGACCCAGAAGAGGCTCCTGGCCCCTGGCTTCAGATTAGCTCAGCTCTGGCTATTGCAGCCACTTGGGGAGTGCATCAGTGGATGGACGATCTTCCTTTCTGTCTCTCCTCCTCTCTGTATATCTGACTTTCCAATAAAAAATCGATATCTTTTTTTTAAAAGAAATATTAAATCAGACATTTAAAAAAGTAAAAGCAATATGAATTGTTTGTATGAACAGACACGTAAAAATTTTTCAATAAATAAAAGTATAATTTTTAATTATTAGGAAAAGAAGTTACATCTGCTGTTGACTGTATGGTTTTGACACAATGAGCTAAATGTGTGAAAGAATAAATCCTACATGGATCAAAGAGTAAATGAAAGTTTAAAAACAACAAAAATATGGATTGATATATAAATAATTTTGATGTGGGAGAATACTTACTAAAAAGTCAGAAACTACTTTTTAGAAATGCTTGGGCTACACCAAGATTTTAAGGTTATATACAATAAAATAATGAGCTAAAATGAGAGGCGAATATATTGGGAAGTGGTAACTAGACCATAGTGGTCATGCTCTTAATATAAAGGAGCTCTACCAATTAACAATAAAATGACCTTCTGATATTAAGCTGGGAAGGCAAGAAGATGTGAGTTCATACTTGAAGAACAGCAACTTAACCAGGATGTACAAAGAGATTAGAACCTTTGCAGGTCTTTTTTTTTTTTTTTTACTTCTAGGAATGTGATCCAAGAGGAAAAAAAATCCCTTTAAAAGTCTCTTCACCAACCTTGTTTAAAGTGATAACAACTTTTTCTAAGTCTAGTGTCCCCCTCCTTCCAACTCAACGCTCGTCCCTAGGGTGCTGCTCCCTGAGTCCTGGTGTCGGAGGCAGCAGATCCTTGGCAGGCAGCAGGTGGAGATGAGCAGGAGCGTGCCCCAGGCCTAGCTGGGAGCAGGTGCCTAGAAGCTGCATGTGATGTTGGCAGCACACCATTGCACAGCTACACCCGCACACAGCAGAGCCTGGGAAGTGTTTTCCTTATTTGGAATGGGTAGAAGCCCCACTATTTAAAGAAAACGGATATTGGGGGCCAGCTCACCATCTGTCCCTTCTCTTCATCCTCATGAGGGCATTCAGTGTGTCTCTGTCCCTACACACCATGTATCCAGTCCACGGATCATCTCGCTGGGTCCCCCAGTCACCTTCTCGCCCACCAGAGTGGCACACGCCTGAGTGTCAGTCACTCAAGTCACTGTCTGTGCTGTTCTCAGGGACACCATGTATTTTTCCTACCCAAATGTGGCAAGTTAGCTGCCATGCCTGGCAGATGAGGTTATTACTGCTAAATACTACCAGCTGCTGTATAGCACTTGGAATTGAGAGGAGAATCAATTTTAAATCTTCTGTTCTTCCTTGTCTGTTATTTCCCATCCTACCCAAGTAACTGGAAAATCATGGTTAACTTTGTACTGTATTATTTGAGAAAACTCAGGAGCTTGGGGTGAGCAGCCCCTGCCTCACTTTCTATCTTGTAGTCCAGTTTGGGAACTATGCACAAGTCGACTTGGTTAATATAACTATAGATGAACCCCATCCTGGGGGATGTTTCTTTGTAATTAGAAATAAAAGCATGTCTATGATGTACACCATAGCAACATTATTTTTAGTATTTTTTCTCAAGAGTGACTACACTTTTACCAGCAGCCCCTTCCATGTGGGTCATGAGTACTTCACAGCTGTTACTGCTTGACTTGTCTGTGCCTAAGAGGGAGAAAAACAGAGCAAAGAAAGAGGGAGAAAGAGAGAGAGCCATCTTTTTCACTTTTGTAACTTTCCCCCTAAATGGCTCAGTGCCCACCCAACATGTGTAAAGAAACTCTAGTATCTGACAGTTGTACCAAAAGCTGTGCCAATTCTCCATCATAGCTATTAGTTATGACACTGAGTGGGAGGTATGAAGGGCACAAACATTCCCACTGTCTCAGCGAGCACACGATTATATAAATTACACACATTTGCTCGTGATCACACACCTAGTGGATGCTGAAGCTGAGATTCGGATCCAAGTGCTATTTGAACGCTTTCTCTCCAGTCATGGTGATACACAAAGTCTGTGTAATCGAGAGGCTTGTCTTCTCTGCAAGGAGGGCCAGATGGCCACTGGACTGCACTTTGTTCTGTATAGCTCCAGAGAAAGCAAATTTTCACTGAGTGTTAGGAGAGGCATTTTATTTATAACAACACAGGCTTGGTTCCGAAGTGGAATGGAATGCCTTTGGAAACAGTGTTTGTCCGTTACAAACTATTCAGACAGTTTTTGGAGCAGATCAAGTGAAGGAGAAAGCACTGGGCTTGCAAGCCTGACATAGCAAGGAAGAAAAGTTATCCTTGCCTGTGATACGCTGTTCTGTCCTGAATTAGCAATTCATTGCACTCAGTCATGCCAGGCTCCTTGAAGTGGCTCATACAGTGAATGTGCTCAATGAGCAGCGCCACGTAGTCCCTGGGGCTGATGCTGACACCACAGTCCCATCTTCCCAGCTCGCAGGCCTCTCCTGTATCCTGGCTGGTATCGTCTTGTACTTTGTAGTGAACATATTTGTGAGGCATAGAGCTCCTCAGTGCCCAGAGCTGTCTATCTTGTGAATTCAGTCCTGTACTCCCCAACCTGCCTTCTTCAGAGTCAGCAGTCTGTAGATATTTGTTGAATATATTAAATAAAATCAACACATGAAGAGACTTTTAAAATAATTTTTTAAATCACGTTTTCTCTTTCTCAAAAAATAAATAAATAAGTCGCTTTGGCTCTTAGTGGTAGACAAACGCATGCCAACAGGCTGAGCAAGTCTGACTGTTACTTGAAGTTAAAGCTTGCTCCGATGGGTCGTCGATGCCCCCAAGCATCCACCTCTGCTCAGCTTCACCTGCTGAGGAAATGTGCCACCCCGCACCTGGACCACATTGGTCTTTCATGTGTGGTGCTGTGTGACATTGCGTCACCCTGGGAACCTGCGTATTTCGTGGCTATCCTTGAAGCATTACTTCCTGAGAAGGTGTTTGGCCCAGATTCATCCGTGTCCCTCTGAGCTTCTCTCTCCCTTGGCTCCTCTGGACTCAACGTTTTCCCCGCCACTTTGTCCTGGTGTTTCTTTCACCCTTTAGAAGTCCGATGGCCCAGGAGTTGCAAACTATAATGTATGCCATTGAGAACCTGATCATTTAAAATGAAAATAAAGTATCTGGAAGTTGTGAATAGCCTGCTTCCAACATTGCCTTATGAAGACGTCAGTGAGAGTGCTCAGCATGTTCACCCACTCTTGAGTGCCTTCGTTCATACCTGTGCCTGCTCTAGCTCACTCCTGGCAGAGATCTGATCACATCGTATTATTGTCACTCCATTTATTTCTATATCTGAATAAATGTGTGGACCTAATTTGTCTAAACAACTTCTTATATTTTTCTTATGTTTTTCTCACTGGTGAGTGCATTATTCTTACTTTTTGAACTAAGAAACTGTTGGCAACGCCCGCGTCGCCACGTACCCCGAGCCGAGCGGAGGGACTAGGGTTACAAAAAAGACAACGCAGTGAGACAACACAAGACAACACGCAGTACACAGAATGCCGATCGATGATAGATTAATCTTTATTGCAACTCCAGGCTTTCTTTTATACTCTGCCTAGCTCTTCCCAGGTTTATCCAGTCCTCAAGTGGCCACCCTAAATCCTTCGAGTTCCTCCCAGTGTTTATCCAATCCTCTAGCGGCCACCCTAAATCCCTTGAGTTCCTCCCAGTGTTTATCCAATCCCTTGGCAGATAACTTGACAAATAGGAAGCAGGAACTTGTGGTTAAGCCAGTGGCTAGATGTATCAGGCCAAAATTGCTCATCCTGTTACCCTCTGAGAAACAAGCTAAGCTGTGGAGTTAATCTTTGGGAGACCGGGGCCTGCAAGAAACTTAAAAGAGTTTAAAAAGCACTTGACTACCACCAGACAACAAGTAGCTGGAGGAGCTAGAATTCAAATCCAGGGCTTTCTAGAACTAAAATCTTTTCTCTGTATCCTTTTGTATCCAAAATGTGTCTTTGACTCTATTCCTTTCTTCCAATACCCACTTACCTTCTTCAGGTGAGTTTGACATTACCTCCTGTTCAGAGCTTTGCCCTTGTTCCCACTGGACCTGCCCGTCCCCATCTTCTTTTCCATTCTGACTCCTGCATCTTCATCAAGCTCAGGCCATTCCCATTAAGAAGCCTTTGAGGGCCCCACATGTCCTGTGCGATAATGGCTGCACCTTTTGCTGTGTAGCTGATTGGCTCCATAATCTGCCCCCAGCTGCTTCTCCAGCTGTTCTCCCATTGCTGCCTTGTCCGTGTACGCTAACCCAAAGCCACATCCTACCACTTGGTTATCCTCGCTTTGTCTGTGGCTGCCCGTTCCTCCTTCCCTTTGCTCGTACAGTTGTCTGCTGTGTAAACTGTGCCTTTCTGAGCCGTTTCCAAGGACCTTCATCTCTGTATTGTAGTTGAAATCCCACGTGGCTGAAAACTTTCTGTTTCATTCACCATTCCCAGTTATTCCAGTCTTAATTCATTTCAGTGTGATTTAAAAAAATATGCATATTTGTGCCTATGTCCTTGGAAATAAAAGGATACTTCAAAATCTTCTTGGCAAATGGAAGTTAATTTTGGTGCAAAAAAAATTGGAATTAGTACATATGTGCTATCTTCAAATTTTAATTGAAATGCAATTAAAAATTATGTATGAATGTAAAAAATCATTCATACTGATATAAACTTATAATTCTATTTCTGTGAGCTTTTTAAATTATTTGTGTAAAGCATACCTTTGAAAATAAGAAGACTGTCACACTGTTATCTAGAGCTTTGGGCAATATTTTATAAAATTTTGGATGACTAATTAGATTCTAACTTCTAGGGCAGCAATAATGGTTCCATTCAAATGGATTAGTTGTATATGTGTTGTCTCTTGGCCTGTCACTAAAGCATTGGATTTAGAAAAAAAAGTTCTTGCATATAAACCAAATAAATGAGTTTACTTTTATCAAAAGTACCAAAAAAAATCAGATTTGTTCTTCAAAATTTAGTCTGGTACAACATGTAGTTGGTATATGTATGTGTGTGTAAAGATGTGTATATCAATATGTATTATATATAAACATACATATATATAATTTGTGATTTAAGTTATAAGAAAGTTCTTAAAATTTTAAATCTTATGTTTTCTATTATAAATATTATTTCAGACCAATCATTATTTACTGCACTTTTGGAAATCCAGTTCCAGTGTTACTTTATTTTTAAAAAGAATAACAAATAGCAAAATAATTCATTCATATTGAAAGCACACATATTGGTACTAAAAAATCCATAAGATTCCAATATTAAATTCTAGTTTAATAGTGGACTTCTTTACCTAGCTGATTCGGCTATCCTTCATGAATAACAGGCTTGTTGACTAATCTTGGGCATCTATCCTCCAGAAAAACATTCTTAACCTCCCCCAAAACAAATCTGTTTCCAGGACACGTGCAATTATCTGCTGCCCACTGGCAAGTACCGTTCCAAACCCATCACCACACCTGAACCATGGTAGACATTCCGTAAAGGTCCACAGAACAGATGAATGAGAGGACTCAGTAATTAAGTGTGTGTGTGTGTGTGTGTGTGTGTGTGTGTGTGAGAAAGAGAGAGAGAAAGAGCACATGCACACACACACACACCCTTAAGATAGTGGTAGACTTGCATGTACATTTACAGAACTCTAATGAAATCAAAACGGTTTTTAGAAAGATGATTGCCTTTTTATAATAAATAGTCAAATGGCATGAGTGTTTGTGGTTGGCATAGGTGGTAGGGCAAGTTCTAAAAGTTGTACAAGTCATTGTGGTTTTTTCCAGATAAGTTAGGAGGTTTGGGGTGGAAAGTCAGAGATGGACTTTCTTTAATACTTTTTTATGCTGGTCTTTGTTGTTGTGGTTTGTTTTGTTTTGTTTTGTTTTGTTTTGTTTTTTAGTTTTTGTTGAATGTACTGCTTTCGTAATTTCTAAAATGTACAACAAAATATATTAGTGCCTCTTCTCAAAGAAACTAATACATTGCTATTAAACCAGTGTTTTTTTAATGAAAAAGTTTGGCATTTCTCCCTGATTTTTCTAGAAAGGAAATTATTTTCTCCATTTAAACAGCTTTATGGTGTTTTTGAAAAATTGTAGGTCTTAGAATAAAGTAAACCATAAGAAGTCTGTAAGCCATAGAGTCACATAGATTGGAAAACTGTATCTTCTCAATCAGTCTACATTCAAGGCCAAACCTGTGCAGGCAGGTCTTGAAAGCTGGTAAGAAGCTAATTTTCACTGAACGGAGGTAGCAATCCTAGCTGTTTTAGAAGCTGTCTTACACTCCGTTTTCAAGCACACCCTAGATTCTGTTGGCTAACTTAAATCCACACCACCTAGCAGCTGGTCTTAATCACGTTTCTTCTGAGCCCAGACCCAAATGAAAGTACCAATTTAAGATACCCCAAATAATTCACCACACCCTCAATTGAACTGGTTATTTCTACCCCGACATACACTTCCTTATCTTTTTATTAACCAGGAAAATAGTCTTACTAAAACAAGTTTTGTTGAGCCTTCAGAGTCTTGGTTATTTTAAGGTCTTTCCTAAAATTTTTTCACATGGTACAGCTGCCAGACTGACTGTGCATCAATTTCCTGCAGCATTTGGCAGGCCTGTGTATTTACAGCCTTAAAAACAATGTGAATTTATTGATTTTGAAATTTGTGATTACTTTTTAAAATTTTCTTCCCCAATCTAAATATACTTTGAAAAAAAATAGCCACGACAGAACACATTGGCCTATTTTTGTGCCAAGACTTTCAGGGCAATATTTTATATGATTAATATTGTGTGGCTAATCTGGTGTAAAAAATCAATTTTATCCATTTTAACTTATGAGAGCATGACCGTCCCGTATGAACTATTTAAAGAGCTTGTGACTTCACTAAGCCAAGATTAAGTGTTTGTTAACTGCATTTATTTATGTTGTTGTATTTGTCATGTAAATCAATATTAGGGCACATTTTTTATAAGAGTTGACTTGTATTTCATCTACAGCTTCTCTTACCGGGGCACCAGATTGGCATGTTGCTTTGGGCAAGCTTAAAATAGTGGCCTCTGGACTTAATCAATGAAACACATAATCCATGGGACCAGGCCATTTTGATAGGTCTAGATTCAATTCAAGTGCTTCTTCCTTCTCTTGGAGCAATGTCTATTCCTTTAAACATATTTGTCCTAAAAGTCTGGTGCTCTCTTGTTAATTGAAAAGAGACAACATTATAAAAATTGTATAGTGATTTCATTGCATCAGACTCAAACTGTTTTATAAAACATCAGACTGTTTTTCCTAGGCTGGCATATTATTATGAAAGACTTAATATAAACACTTTGGGGAATCAAGAAATAGCTTTTTGTACTGCATATACAATACCCTATTCTGCTAAAAGTCGCAGCACCTCACAAATAACACAGCTTCTACCCCGGGAGTAATTGACTCACCGTGGAGGTCTGGCTCCCTATCTCATTAAGTCTTCTAGAGTTGCTGGGAGGTGGTGGCAATTAGTCTTCACTCTGTGGGACATACACGGGAAAGTCAGGCACCAAGCAGTGAGAGGTCATTTGCAGGGTCCCTCAGGAAGTGCTTTTGGAATATTGATCAATGAGTGGAATCCTTACTGAGGAAATGTTAAGACTTAATTCCTAAGGACCTGCTCACAGGGGACCCAAAGTGACCCAAGAAGCCAGACCCTGCCATACTAGGCATTGCTAATCCCTGCCCTCATTTGCAAATTCTTGTTTGTGTGTGTAATTATTTTTTTATCTTTTCATAATTTCTTCACCTAACCCATCAAAACATTTAACTCTTCTTGTTCTTTTTTAAAACGTAATAAAGAACATTTACAAAGAGCTACATATGATTATTTTGAGAATGTTTAGCCTCTTAAAAAAGAAAACCTCTTAGGAGCCAAGCCTTCATATTTTATACCCTCTATGTTTTAAAAGGGTGCAGCTGATCTGAGCAAATGCTGCAGTTTTATCTGCAAGACTTGCATATCAGAAGCTCACCTGTAGGCTGTTTTCCTCTGGAGTTCCTTGGAAGTTCCTTGGGCTTACACGTGTTTCAGAGTGTCAAGATGGGGCATGCAGAAGAAGCCTCGGGCTTGAATTCCCTCATGACCTTTTAAATTAATCTTTGATGCTAGCTTAAGGGAATCATGAGACAGGTATGAAGCTAGCTTCAGTTGAACAAACATTGCACTTCAGTGACTTTAAACTCCTCTTCATATAGAAAGTTACTAAATGGCAAGTGCAGGAGGAAGGAGGAAACTGATTAACAGATCTCCATCCCAGGGGCTGTTAAATCACCACTTGGCATACTGGAATCTCATAATGGAAAACCTAGTTCAAGTCGTAGCTCTCCGCGTCTCATCCAGCTTCTTGTTAAGGTGAGGCTGGGGAGGCAGCAGATGATGGCTAGACTACTTAGGCCCTTAATACCCATGTAGGAGACCCAGTTGGAATTCTAGGCTTCTGTGCTTTGCCTGGCCCAGATATGGCCACTGCGGGCATTTGTGGAATAAAACAACAGAGATACAATTGCATGCTCACTCTTTCTCCGTGTTCTTCTCCCTCCCTCTCTCCTTCTCTTTCTATGTCCATTTTTCAAATAAAAGGAAAATAGGCAAATAAAAATTTTCAAAACTTAATTACGTCATCCAAAAAATAGTAAACATATAATAAAAATACCTAGAATTTAGGCTTTAAAAAAATCTATCTTGAGATTGTAAAGACTAAGGGTCTTACCAAGTTCTTAAACATAGAGTATACAATTTATTTAAAAAATTTTTTTTGTTTGAGAAGCACAGTTACAGAGAGAAGGAAAGATACACACACACACACACACACACACACAGAGAGAAAGAAAGAGAAGAAAAGAGAGGCTTCCATTTGCTGGTTCACTCCCAAAATGGCCACAACAGCCTGAGCTGGATTTACATGAAGCCAGGAGTTTGTTTTGATGTGTGGGCCAAAGGACTTGAGCATCTTCTGTTGTTTTCCTAGGCCATAAGCAGGGAGCTGGGTGGAAAGTGGAGCAGCCAGGACACGTGTTAGTAGCCATACTAGATGCTGGTATCACAGGTAAAACAGGCTTATCCGACTACACCACAGTGCCAGCCCCCAACATTTTTAAACATGAGAATTTATATTTATTAAAAAACCTGAAAAAATAGCACAATAAACACTTACATATTCACTGCCTAGATACAACAGGTACTAACATTTTGCTATATGTACCCTCTGTGTGTGTGTGTGTGTGTGTGTGTGTGTGTGTGTGCTCATTTCCATGCAACACTGACAGTACTGACCCAAAAGCATGGCCTGAATGTTTCCCCCGAATAGACAATCTCTGACTTGGTAGGTGATAGTTTTGCTTGGCTTCATTGCAGAGTTGGAGGAACAGTACCAGAGAACATTACGAAGGTTAGATTTCCTCTTGACAGGCTGTGTAGTGATTGTGATTCATGCTGGATCCAGATTGTTACAGAGAGCTACTGGCACCTGGCTGATCCGACACAGTTTGAAGTAAATGCCATGGGACATTTGAGGAGGTTTCAATTTGTTCTTGTTTTCTCGCTGTGTGGCAGGTGATACGCTCCCCCGCCCTCCAGTACCAGTCTGGTCACTGCAGCCTTCTTGGCTGCCTGTTTGTACGCTGCATCTTTTTATATTCATTCACTTCAGCATCTCTATGCCTTGATATTTGAAACTATGTATGTTGCTTCTTTCCCAACCTGCTCACTCCCAAGATGTTTAAAATCCAATTCCACTTAACTTCTGATTCTGTGTTTCCTGGAGAGGAATCTGATAATTCACATTGCTGTCCCTCTCTGCATGTCATTTTCTCTGACTTCTTTCAAGGCCTTTTCTTTATTTTTGGTCTTTTTGTTTTTTAACTTCAACACAGATCATTGTGATCGGTGTTATTTTTATCCCTCGTTACAGTAGATGAGCTTCTTGTTCTATAAATAAATGCTTTTGCCACATTTAGAAATGTTCTCCCATACTGTTTTTTCAGATGTTTTCCGCTAACACATTCTCTTGGTCTCTGCCTTCTGGGACTCCAAAGAATCTTTTTGTTAGACCTTCTGATTAAAAGCCAAGGACCCTGAAACTGGAATTTTTTTTCACCATTCTTCAGATTGAGTAATTTCTATTGATCTTTTTCCAATTAATTTTTTCCCAGTGAATTTTTCATCCTCTCCATTTTGTTATTAAGATTATCCAGAAAGCTTTTAATTTTAGTATTAAATTTTATAATTTTAAAATGTCCATATTTTTGCTTTGTCTTTACTCCTCTGCTGAGATTCCCATTTTTTTTTTTTCATTCATTGTGAACAAAGTTTCCCTTATTTCACTGAATGTTATTTATGGCTTCTCTGAAGTTCTGTCATTTCTTTTACATGGGTCACACTAAGGTCACTTTCCAGTTATTATCTTTATCTTTCTGATCACATCTTCCTGGCTTTTTAGCTATCACATAGTTTTGGATTACATCGCAGACACTGTTAAGTCTTTTTTTTTTTTGTAGAGGGGGAAAATATGCTTTTGTTCATTATGCAGCAGCTTCAGTATTTTTTGGTTTGTTTTCCATATTTTGTTCACAGTTTAAGATTATTAGCTGTGAAAGAGGTAACCTATGAAGAACTTTCTGTTGGTTTGGCAAAAACTGAACTCTTGATGTACATTTTGGTCCTTTAATTGCCTCTACGTCCACTGAACTACAGGCCAGAACTCAGAAAGAGCCCACCTCCTGCCTTCACCCTAGTGGGGTCTGGCAGGTGGAGTAGTGGGTAAACATGACACTTGTCATCTTGCCGTGGCGTCAGCTTCCCTGCATCTTCCCCGTGGCCACCCTCAGGGGCACTGACTTATGAGGAGAGGATTCAGGTGCATGAAAGCCACGAGTACCGCGTCCACCGCATCTGGAGCAAAGGGAGAGAGGAAATCCCAGAACGAGAGGACAACAAATGTAAATATAGTACACAAGAGCAGATGAAGGAAAGCTCTGATGGCACACGTGTGGGTGTGACATGAGCTAAGTGGGAAAAAATAGGGGAGATGGGCGGGCAGAGGGCCAACCTGCCCACCTTTGTGCCAGGCCTCTGTAACACCTGCGATCTTGCGTAATCTTCGGAAGAACTCTGTGAAATCACTTGAGTGTAGCCATTTTGTCTGAGAGTCTTAGAAACTAAAGGAACTCAAACTATTGTTTTTCTGCTAGGCAGAAGTGAAGATGCCTTCTGGAGACACTGGCGAGTAGTCAGCCTTCCTCAGTAAGAGCCCCAGGCACCTAGGTTAGAACAGTTGGCCATGAGCATGACTCCAAACTCTCCTGTGTTCAAGTCTTTGCTGTATTCAGGAAGGCAGCCTGGATCTGACCTGAAGCTTAAGTTGAAGACAGCTGTGGTTATCGCGACTCAAGGCAGCTAGCAAGTGGAAACCAAGGATGCTGCTGAGCATTCCATAATGCACAGGATGCCTCCCCTTGCTCACAAATGATGCAGCTGAGACAGACTCCTAGAGCCTTTTCTCTGTGTTTTTCTGTTTTCCTGTTCCCTGCCTCCTTTAGGGCCACCACCCGTGGTATGATGATGGTGCTGGGCCAGCAACTGCCACTGGATGCTGTAGATAGTTGGCGCCTGTGTTTCTGGGATACAGGGACAGCCCTGGCCAGTCGGAGAGCAGAGATAGGAAGTGTCTGCATGGACTACGTATGGACCGTTGGGGAGTCCCTGGTTGGGACAGCAGGTTGGTAGCATGCAGAGGGAAGGCATTCAGGAAGCCTCAGTCACCAGTTGTGGCATTGACTATGGTGCCCTGTAGCTTCTGTGAGCTGGAGGGAAGACATGGGTCCTTTAGGGTTTGTATTACAGGTGAGGCAGATTTTCCTTCTGGACCTGAGAATCAGATTGACTTAAGATAGGCTAATGGGATGAGAGCATGCACACTTATTTAATAAGTGTTTCAAATAACCCCAGGAATTTTCATTATGAAATGAAGACCAACTGAGACCGTTAGAATTGAGTGTCCATTCAACAAGGTAACAGAGAGAAGTAAATGTGGAAATGTAAGACAAAAGGGAGTTAGGCCAGGTTGGGTGATTGGGTTGAAAAGTGATTAGGAAAGTTAAGGCAAGTTTAAGAAACCGGCTTCCCTTGGTGTCCACTTCCTGTGCCCTGTAAGATTGATGTTTGTCTCGTCATAAAGAGAAGATATCTTTCACAGTGGGATTTCATCCCTTGCTTTCAAAAGGAAAGAATGGCAGAGTGATCTTTTTGGACCTGCTGTTTTCTAAATACCTATGACTCAGAATAGGCGATATACCAAAGCAGCATATTTGGGGATGGCATATTCTAAAGTCCTTTGGTGTTAAAGTATTAAACCAACCATGATTGTAGGAGAATCAGCAAGATTGACTTAATTTAATTTATAGATGTGAGGAATCTAAAAACATTTTAGATTGACTGTAACAATAAATTTAGTTCTGGTTATTTTTGAGATGAAATCAATTATGAATAATTATCACTTGCTCAGTATCTATTATTCATGCTGTTACAAGTGCCACAGTTTAGTGGTAAATTTCATGTTATTGCAAAACGAAAAGCTGTTCCTGCATTAGCCTTTTTGGTTTGCCAGTAACATGATTGTCAGTTCTCAACTTAGGAAGAGAGAGAGGCAGTATTGTTCCCACCTGGAATCAATCTTTTCCCCTTTCTTTATGGGAAAGAAAATTCTAGTAAGAAGGGGGCCACACAGCCAGAAGATTTCCCACAGCCCTTTCAGACTGTTGATAAATATAAAATATAACTCTGTCACAGTGACCTCATGTCAATGCCCTTTGCAGTTCTGATTAATCCTGATAATTACCTGGGGCCTTTCATCACTTAACCAATGTAAACTCATGTCAACCTAATATAAGAGTGTGGGGGGGGGGTGGTAAAGTTTTGTGCAGTGGACCAAAGTGCTCCCAAATATTCATATCTGTCAGAAAATCACTCCGTAGTTCTCACCTTCCCCTCATTCTGCTGATTTTGACCAATTATAAAACAGAGGACATTATTATTTTGAACACACATGGGACACTTTTCTCACCTTTAAATTTATACTTACAGTGGACTAGAACCTGAGATACTCTGTTCACTGTATTTAACCAGGCTAGTTTGTTATGATTAAATAACGAGTCAGTCAGAGCTATTTCTTGGTGTCACTTGGGGTTGAGCTGAGAAGGCTGCAGACAGAAAGAGCAGGGGGTTCTAGGGGAGGAACCAACACTGTTTCGACTTGGGCAAAAGAGAATGGCTGTCTGACAAATCTGCTGTTTACCGGATTCTCAAAGTTTTTGAGTGCAAGGTGTCGAGACAGTGCCTAGTTTCACTTCTTTTAGCTTGGATCCTGAGTTTTATGTTAGTGTAGATGTCAGACAATACTTGAAAAGACTTCTGTAACACATACGTCTATTTTTATTCTCTAAATATTTGAAGTTCATTATGTTTCAGCCCAGGCCTCATTTTTGTGACATGACATGGAGTCTGTTCTGTGACACACTGTATTCAGTTCCATCATAGATTATTGCTGTTGGTGATATGATTTTCTGCTTTCCAAAAAAAAAAAAAATATTAGCTTTCGGAAAATTGGTAAAAGATCTATTATAGTGAGCTGTAACATTGGTTCACTGCACTTGAGAAATGAATGGCTCAGATCAGCTGGGCCGCTCTCACTCCGCGCTGTCTTATTTCTCGGTATAAACGGGTGTCTCTCCTCCAGCTTGTAACGGCTCTGACCGAGGCCGCCCACATCCCTGAGCCCGTGCCCTGAGGGTCCACAGGCTGCCCGCTCTTCCCAGAATTAATTATGTATGCTGGTTTCTCCTTGAGGGACAGACAGTTTAAAATTCTGATTCTTGAAAATGGAAGCAAGCTTTTCAGCCTCTGGCCAAACAACAAACAAACAAAAAATTCTACCTCAGAATTAAACCAAATTAAGGTAACAACAGACCTCCCAACCCCACAAAAAACAACTGGAGAAATTTACCAGTCTTGGATTGCTGTTAGACTTGCAGTAGTATGTTTATGTCTGTTTCTACCAACAGGCATTTATTTAGGCCTCTGTTAACTGCAAGGATCGGAAGAGCCCAGAGTCAGCCCTCTAAACTGGGTATTTCACACCATGTAGTTTGAGCACCACAGAGATTTAAGAAGAAACAATAATTATAGTAGAGGAGGAAGTGTAGCACAGGCATAAGCAAAGCTATCTTTGTGAATGGAAAAGACAGTTCTCATGTTGCTTATAGGAAAAACATGGCCAAGAAGACTTTTATGGAGATGATATTTAAACTCAGCCCTAAAGATGAGTAGAAGTTGGTCAGGCAGAGAGGTGAGGGGAAAGATGTCCTCCCTATGAAAATGAAGGTCGGGGAAGCTGGGGCGCGTGACACAGGCATATCCGGTGCATGGGACGGACATGTATTCATGATCCGAGTCTCTTAGAGGTTGGGGCCATTTTACTTCGGACTCAAGAGGAAAGAACTTGGTGAATATAAGAAGCAAAAAGAGAATCAGCCATCATGAATACCGACACATAAGGCAAGAGCTGTAGCACAAGCCAAAGCTGCAGGCCGAGGCAGGGCTGGAGTCAGTCAGGTCTCATTCAGCTTGCATGCAGAAGCCATGTAATGTAATGCCATGAATATGGCAGCAAAGCCATTTACAGGTGTGAAGAATATGACACGATCCAGTATGCATTTTGAGCAATAATCGCAGCTGCTGTATGCTGAATGAATTGGAGGGTAAAAGAAAAAAGGAGGGCCCGGTGCCGTAGCATAGTGGCTAACATCCTTGCCTTGCACATGCCAGGTCCTATAAGGGTGCCAGTTAGTGTCCTGACCACCCCACTTCCCATCCAGCTCCCTGCTCGTGGCCTGGGAAAACAGTTGAGGACGGCCCAAAGATTTGGGACCCTGCATCTGCATGGGAGACCTGAAAAAAGTTCCTGGCTCCTGGCTTCAGAGAGGCTAAGCTCCAGCCATTACAGCCACTTGGAGAGTGAATCAGTGGGCAGATGGTCTTTCTCTCTGTCTCTCCGCCTTTCCATTAAAAATAAATAAATCTAAAAAAAAAGAACCAGGTCCAGTGCTGTGGCATAGTGGGTAAAGCTACCATCTGCCATGTTGGCATCCCCTGTTGGCACTGGTTCAAGTCCCGGCTGCTTTACCTCCAATCCAGCTTGCTGCTAATGGCCTGAAAAAAGCCACAGAAGATGACCAAAATGCATGGACTGCCACACTTATATGGGAGATCCAGAAGAAGCTCCTGGATCCTGGCTTCAAACCCACCCAGTTCTAGCTGTTGTGGTCATTTGGAGAGTGAACCGTTGGGTGGAAGATCTCTCTCTCTTTAAAATAAAAAAAATCTTGAAAGACAGTAGAAGAAGTAAACTAGTTGGGTGGCTGTTGAAACAACCATGAGAGATAAGAAAACTTTGAGTTCTGTTGGCATGAACAGGGCACAGCAACTTGAATGGGGCAGATTGTTAGCCTTAGCCACTAGACAGAGGAGGAACTGTGTGTTCATTAGAAAGGTCTCGGTCAGGTGTGGGCCCACTGAGGAGTGCCATGCCAATAACGCATCACAGTGGACCTGCCAAGTTCTAGGACTCAGCAGATGGATCTGTGTTAGGGACGCAGGAGTGGGAGTTATTATCACAGTAATGGTGTCTAAAACCAGAGGCCGCCTAGCAAAGCCAGGAGTCCTGACTTGTAACAAACAGACTGAGACGTGGCCACACAGTCAGGAGAAGTGAGACTGTCACAGGAGGTTTGAGAGGAGGTTTCCAGAATAAAGATGTAGACCAAGTGTCAAGTGCAGCTTAAGGGGTCAGATGAGGTAAAGACTCGTAAGAATTTGCTTGACTTTGGTGACCTAACTAGCGCTTTGGAGAGCGTGAGGGGGCTGCAGCCAGTACACAGTGAAATGAAGTGTGATTACCAACTTAAAAAGTGGAGGCTGTTTTCCCTCTGTCTTCCAAGAAGTTTGACGTTCAAAAGAAAAGGGAGATGGAATGGTGGCAGCTGGAGGAATAGGTGGGAGTCCAGACAGGGTTACTTCTTGTGGTTGGTTTGTTTAAGATGGGAGATAGTACAAAGTAATTCATGCCGAGGCTAAAAACCAAGGCAGAATTTGAAGATGCACAGGAGAAGGAGGTGGGGTTGGCTTTCTGAGAAGACGGTGCCCTCCTGGGGCAGCCTGGCCTGTAGCACAGGGGGGCACGCAGCCCGCTTGGAAAGCTGGGCGTGGAGGACGGGGGCGGAGGGGACGTCTGTGCAAAGGGCATGGCTTTCTGAATTTAGAAGGAATGCGGGGCCATGCGTGAGGTGATTAGCATCTCAAGATGTCTTCTTTTAAACCTTTTAAACAAAATAGCTCACTCTCCGAGGGCTTTGGAAATGTTCTTCATCCGCTCTGTGCAGGCTCTTCTGCCTCCAGTGACTCTTAGGGGTTGTAAAAGAGTAATAAATTTTTGAAGGCACTTTGCAAAATTAAATAATCACATAAATGCTAAGTGCTCTGTGTAATCGTTGATTTTAATCTCCTAGTTTTCAGACCATTTTGCTCACAACTCAGTGTGGATTTTGTGAGCCATTGTCATTCTCATTTTGTCCTCTTTGACTTTTTTCCACTGTAAGATTTTCATTTCCTTTGTTATGTGTGCTTTTGCTAGTTCAGCAGTAGTAATTACAGTTGAATTATTTATTGTGGATAAAGCAGAAGTCAAGTGAAGTCAAATATTCTGGCATAAGTGAAATTTTCTTTTGAGCGTCTTGTGAAAAAAATCATATTTTTATTCTGTATATACAACAGGCAAAGACTGTAGATCTAGGCCAAGTCGTTGCATTGGGAATACAGTCATTTGAGGGAATTGTGCTGCTTAAGGAAATGATACAGTCATTTTGAACTTCAGAAATGTTACCTGTAAAGTTAAAAAGAAATTGCCTATTTGCAGGATTATCTGCCCTATTTCATACCATTCTGATGTGATGCCTCTGATACAATGGATGCCACAAACATGCTTTGTAAATTGTAAAATACTATAATATATATTTTGATTTGAAAAACAGTAGAACTTGGGCTCCCATGGGTAATTATTAGTTCCCCTTCACACTCTGTGATCCAGGTGAGTAAACATTCCAGAAAGCGAACGCTCAGCTCGCGCAGGTTCTAGTTTAGTTTGTAAGCATCCTTGACCTACACGTCTCTATGCTAATTGAAATCTAGCATTTTTAATATTTAGTTATTTGTTTTTTGAAAGAGTTACACAGAGAGGGGGAAAGACAAGAAGTACAGAGAGATCTTCCATCTGCTGGTTTACTCCCCAGATGACCACAATGGCCGAAGCTGTGCCAGGCAAGGCCGAAGACAGAAACCAGAAATTCCAAATACGTGAGCTGTCCTTTGCTGCTTCCCCAGGCCTGTTAGCAGGGAACTGGATTGGAAGTGGAGCGGCGGGAGCCCATATGGGATACTAGCACCACAGACTGCAGCTTAAGCTGCTATGGCACGATACCAGCCCCATCTGAAGCTAATTTCAAATCTTCATGAAAACCTCTCTGTTTTTGATGGATTTGACAATTTGTTATAGCTGTCTAATTATGTACCTCTAGTCGTGGGAGCAGTGTGCACTATTTTACAGCACCAGCTCAGAAATTAGGTTGCTCTGGGTTCCAATCCCAGCCAGGCATCCAGGAGGCTTTAAGCTCTCAGTGCTTGTGGGATTTGAAACTGGAGAACGGAGATGTTAGTGCTGTTCCCTAGATTTGTCTCTGATACATGAAATAACGGCGTAATGTCTACCAGTGAGCTATTGCATGTTGGGTGTTTATTGAAATAGGACTCTGTATGCGAGAAACACTTCCTGTGAAAGTAAATCTTTAAAAAGAAAAGAAAAGAAAAAGAAAGTAAATGACTGCTTAGATTTTCATTCTGAAGAGCTCACTCCTGAGAGGCATTGAAGTAGCTTCTTGGGATTGTAAGCATATTCAGAGGAGCATCTCTCTCTCTCTCCTCTCTCAAGCATTATAATGGCTTACTTTTTGGGAGGCACATTTACACCTAATAAGCTTCTCACCTGCCCTCAACCCAGCAGTGCTGTTCTGATTCTTTTTTGACATGCTCTTTATAGGGATCGGGGGTGGGGGGGTGGGGGCAGTGGGAGTAAAGGGAGGAGGGAGGAAGAGAGGTCTGGAGCAAAGAGGGAGCCCACAAATGAAAGGACAAACAGGTCAGATCTCTGAAAAAAGCAGAAAAATCTATGGTCCCAAATTTGGCCACCAGAGGGTGCTGGATAGCCAGCCTCCTGGCTCTCCCTTAGAGCCTGAACCCTTGCCCACAAGAGAAGGGTTGACTAGATACCACTTATTGGTATTTTTGTGGCGTTGTGTGGCCTCATGTTTTTACTGAATGCCATACATGTGATAGTGGTGCATCTTCCTAACTTTCCAGAGACAGTGATCTTGCTGGAAGCTTCCCATCCTTAACAAATCTTTAGGCTCCCTAAGCCAATCCTAGTGGTCCTGCCTATTCAGAAGCTGTTTTGCTTGTAATTCTGTTGATATAGGATGCTTTTGCTTTATTTAGCACTTCTAGTCCTGCTTCTGTTGCTGTCCCACACAGGTCCTATCAGTTCTTCATGGGCTTTAAAAGATCTTATCCCAGCAGTGGAAACACTGATTGCGATGCCTACATCCCAAACCTTAGTACCTGGGTTCCACACCATGCTCTGGACCTGGACTCAAGCTTCCTGCTAATGCAGACCCTGAGAGGCAACAGTGACGGCTCAGATGATTGGGTTCCCTCCACCCCCATGGGAAACCTCGGTCAAGTTTCTGACTTCTGGGCTCAGCCTGGCTCAGCCTCAGCTGCTGCAGGCATTGGAGAGTGAGTCAGTGGATGAAAGGGACCTCTAGGTGCACATATCTCAGCAATTTCTCTGTATGGAGTATTGTTCCAAATTACTTTTATTCCTTTCTGTGTTGCATCTCTACTCCATTCTAACAAGAACAAGGACATTTCACTCACAGTATTCTTGTGTAAGAAGGTTTGGAATGAATCTGCCATCTCTTGGTAGCAGGTACTGGACAAAAAGCATCACTCCATCCATTGGGTCATTTACTTGGGGGTTGGCATTACATAACACTGCATGTGAATACAAATGAGTCATCCACTGGACATGCTGTGCTTTGATTAAGTACTGTATGTCATTCACTTGCTAACACCATGTCATGGAAAGTGCCTCTACAGCGCCTTGGATGTAACAGCCATGCAGCTATTTTAATACTTTTCCTGCAGGAGGTAAACCAACAGTATGTCTTTCATTTGGTCAATAATTAAAGATGCATTTTTCCTTTTATCCTTATTAAAATGGACTTTTTAAAGCTAAGCTGAAATTTCATCCTGTAAAATGTAAGAATTAACTAGCAAAACTACTTCATGTTAATGTAAAACTAAGGCTCCAGTTCTGATCCCCAAGTTTCCACTCATGGCCACAAGCCTCCTGGCTTCACAGTGGATGCCCCAGTCTCTGCCTCTGCTTTCATGACCAGGGTAGTGGTGAGACCACTCAGGAAGCAGGTGTCTGCCTCAGAGGAAGATCCAACCGAAATCTTGATCCCTCTGGGAAAGGACATAGCTTGGCCCAGCCCCAGCACTAGCAGACTTGTAGGAATATTGGAAAGGCACTCATTTTACAAGATAATGGAAGAGGTGAAATTTCAGTGCCATGTTCTCTATTAGATTAGTGTTACCAAAAAAAATTTTTTAATTTGATTTAGTGCCTTTCTCAGGTTCTACACCCTTCAAATCACCATTGCAGATCATTCATTTGCCACAGGCATCTAAGTGTGAAAACTTGAGTTTGTAATAAATGTTTACGCTGGTCCATTTGTAAGTTACACCATCATGCTAGTTTTTTAATATTCATCTTCAGGGCTTGTGCTTGTTGATTGCCAGTCTACAGTGATGACGTAACCTGCCAACTCTATTGACTTCTCCCCAAACTGCCAAGTGGAAGTCTGAAAATTCACATTTGAAAAGACTGATATCCTTCCCGTGAGACACATGTTAGCTAACAGTAAACTAGTTTTGTATTCCCAGTCTTGTTTTTTCCCTTAATGTACCTTACAGTGATAGTATTTATGAACACATTTTAAAGCAAATAGTGATGAAAGAACAAGGGCATAAGCTGTCAGTTTGATTTAGTTGGCTGTTTTGCTTTTAAGTTTACCCGAGATGGGTTGTTATTAAACTAGGTGTGAATTCTGGTTTTTTAAGATTTTCATGAGAGACCTATGTCCTGTTGTTTTTCTTCTGTCCTTTGAAATATCTGAGTCTCTTCTTGGGGTTTTAATTGAATTTGTACATTTGTCTGTGAATTATAAGAAACTAAAAATACTGATTTAGCAACAGGCCATACCAATCTGAAAATGATCATTTAAAATTGTTTAGAATTCTAAACTGTTTCTCTTTGGGTCATTTTCATTTTTTCTAAATGTGGCAGGTTAAGAATGAAGAAATTTGATACTGCTTATTACTGCCTTTTAAGTTTTTTATGTACACCTTTGTTCCATTTTAAATTCATGTTGTCTTATAAACAGATAAGCATCGAAGGGGTTGGGATGTTGGTGGTGTGGGATGAAGGCAAGGAGATAGCTGGCAGCCTCCTGTTGGCTCCTGTGGTTGCTCACCAGCTCCCTGCCTATCCCTTATCACAGCACCAGACGAGCTAGACTTTAAATGTTATGGGAAGAGGGGAGATTTCAGTTGAGGGCCTGTCGCGATAGTTCAATGGCTAAGTCCTCACTTTGTAAGCACCAGGACCCCAGATAGGCATCAATTCATATCCCAGCTGCTTCACTTTCCATCCAGCTCCCTGCACTTATGGCCTGGGAAATCAGTAGAGGATGGCCCAAAGCCTTGGGATCTGTAGTCACCTTGGCTACAGAAGAAGCTCCTAGCTCCAGATCAGCTTAGCTCAGTTCAGCTCCAGCTGTTGCGGATGTTTGGGGAGTTGAACCAGAAGATGGAAGATTTTTCTTGCTGTCTCTCCTTTTTCCATAAATCTAATCTGACTTTCCAATAAAAATTAAAACCTTTATTATAAAGCCCTCCTTTATGGCTTCACTACCGTTTTAAACTATTGTTCACTAGAGTCACAGCAACGAGGGGCAAGTCTCGTGGCACAGTGCATTCAGGCAGTGCCTGAGACACCTGACTCCCATATCTGATCCGCTGCTTTGCATGCAGTTTCTTGCTAATGTGCCTGTGAGGACAGCAGGTGATGACCCACGTACCTGAGTTCCTGCTGTCCACATAGGAGACCTGGATAGAGTACCTGGCTGCTGGCTTTGGCTGTTGCAGACATTTGGAGAGTAAACCAGTAGATGGAAGTAATTCATTCTCTCTCTGTGTGTCTCCTCCCATCCACCCCTCAAAAATCACAAAACTAAGACCTCAAAGTTAATAAACTTGCCTGTAATGTCATCCAGAAAGACTTAGTTAAGAGCTGGTTTTGAATTAGTCAAAGTTTGTTGTCCTGAGCCTAGAATTTGAAAGCTGTTGACAATATATTAGAGCTGTGCACACATCAAGTTATTCCTGATATTTTAGCAAAACTTCCTGTTAGTAAATGAAACACATAGACGGGCTGGGTGATCAGCTGGCCCTGAGGAATGCAACTCTCAATGTCATCGTTCCTGTTTTAAATGGGTGACCTTCATTTGTCTAGGACAAGCAATGGCAGTAACACTTCTCAGTCTGGTCCAGTCCAAACACTGCACCACAACAGTGAAGGAACAGTCTGAACCAATACAGCCCAGGGCTGGCTGACAGGCACAGGAGACATGTCGTCCCAGTTTGGTCAAGGCGCATCTTTTATTGAGTGTTTCCAAAAGAAATACATTTATTTTGCTAGAGATCCAGTTAAACAGAAGAAGCTTGATAATCATATGTGCGTTTAATGTCATAAAACTAGTTATGGCTAAAGTACACTCGTATAAGTAACAGGTTCACCAGGTGTGCTCTGGGAGAATTGGGTGGTAGGATTTTTATTGTTGTTGTTCAGTAGTGTTTTCCTATCTTAATCCACAGGTGATCTTCTAAAAGCTATTTCACATGATAATGGGATTTTGAGGTACCCTTGGAGGTTCTGGGAGACCCAAGAAACAGCTCATAGTAGGCTGCTGTCCAAGTGAGTGGATTTGGTGTTACCCTTGAACGCCAGCCTGAGCAGCTTCAGCCACATGACGTGGGGCAGGTCGCACGATACTGCTGGGTCTCCTCACCTGGAACACAGGATGTGATAGTATTTACCCATGAATTGGGTGTCAGGGTTAAACCACAAGAGACGCCGCATGGCACTGATCCAGCACGTGGTAAACAATGGGTCACGGGCTCTTGGCCCTTCTCCTTCGTTGATTGCCACGGAAACAGTTTCCTCTCTTTGCTTAGGTTTCTACTAGATGCCCTGGGGTTGAATAGCCGAGGCAGACCACTTAAAATCCCAGCACATTTACAGTTCCTGTCATCCAAAGACACAGGCTGCTCAGCTTGGCACAGCCTAGATGGTGTGTGTTTGGAGCGGGAGGTGTCTGTGAGCAAATGGGATGACAATGCCACTCTTAAGATCCTGCCTGAAAAGGGGTTAACACTGAGGAGCCAGCGTTTGTTCTGCAGTGTGTCCAGTGCCGCAGGTGATCACTGTCTTCACTGTCTTTCTAAAGGTGTGTTTGAATCTGAGGTTTTCTTTAAACAGGCTCCATTTTCATTCAGACTGCCTTTGAATGTGCTTTCCTGTATTCTTCCCTGTGTCCCGGGTTAAATCAGGAGATGCCTTCAGGTATTAATGCTTCCGAGATGTGTTGAGTACTACCTCTCATGCCTTACTTCCAGTGGCCTCCTGATGTGGTGATTCACACCTGATCAGTGAAGTTCCTTCGGTTTTTTGAGAGTGCTTTCTATGTTTCCTGCACACATTGTTACTAAAATGAGTGTAGCAGCCTTCAGGAGCAGTGTTTCCTAAAATCAAGCCAGATTCTGATCCAAGGAGGGGAAATTTCAGCTTTAAAACTAGAATATTAAGGGGGGGGGGGGAGCAGTATGTAGTTCCAGGCCACAAACAGCTCAAAACAGTCTGAGGCATAACTGCTGGTAAATCTTACAAAATGCTATAGGCGACTCAGCATCAGAATTGCCATAGAAAATTTTTGTTGTTAGCCATTCTGTTGATCCTTCATATTGTCAGAATTGCTAGCAGATGGGAAAAGAGATGAGTCAGGATACAGTATTAGCAAGCCATATTTTTTTAATCACAGGCCACTAATAAGGTCTGTAGCATCTGTGAGATTTATTTAAGCAGTTGCTAAGAAGCGTTTGTTTTTTCCAGTAAACACGACAAACCTTGTGCAGAATTGTCTTGATTGACTATTTGACTAAATGTGTTAACGCTGACGTGCAATAGCATTTGCTTCGTTGTAGTGGTGTCTTCTTAATTTTAAAATCGACAGACTGATAATTCTGGCAGCTCATAAATCTGTTAAGTCTGGAAACATTGTAATATTTATGAAATGTCATAGTTCTGTTTCTGCTTTTTTTTTTTAGATTAAGACTTTTAAAAAATTCTCTAGTATGATTAGGACTGTTTTCAGCAAAGCATAAAATATAAAAAGCTAAGTGTTCCCCCTAGAGATCTTTAGATAAAATGATTTGAGAAAATAATTCCATCCTGTCATTTGGATGTGATATTTTAGGTTTTTATAGTAGACTTTCAAAGTTTTAATTTTCTTGACAAGTCTTCTATCAGTAATAAGCAGCCTTCCAATACTTCTCATAGAATTCAGAAATAATTCTAATTGTTAAACATGCGCACTGTCAAAATGATCAGTAAGTTGGTTTAGTCTGGCTTTCTGTCTTCTCACACCATTAAGTTATTTGGCCTGCTGTTTCATGCAAGAAGAGTTCACGGGTTACTAATCACCATGTGTTTCAGTTACATTTTCTTCTTCTTCTTCTTTTATCTAAGAGACACTAAGAAATGTGAAATCTTTTACTTTGGACCTGTAAGAACTTACCTCCCAATAAAATGTTATAATGAAGGCCCTCAATAACAAAAGCGAGTTGCTTATTCCAGCTACCACTTGTATACCCAACGATACCAGTCTGTAAGCCAAACGGTTAACTTTTCCTTGTAACTTGTGAACAAGTGTCTATCTATCCGTCGGTCTAATTATTGTGTAGAGACTTAGGGTTTTTCTCGAAGGCCTTCCATTTGGTTTAAGCACACTTTGTGTGTGAGTGGGAGATCCTTGCCTCTCTTCTGACCTGCGGCACAAAGATGATAGCAGTTCTGTGTTTTGCTGAGCATATGTGCTTGATTCCCTCATGCAAGACAGCTCTAGAAAAATGCCAGACACAGGGCTTTCCCTCTCAGCTCCCAGGGAGAACCCTGGGAATTTCTCAGCAGCACACCCCATGTGTGGTGACTTCACATTTTGAGCTCTCTGACAGTGCTGGATTAAGAATGTCAAACTTGGTCACTTCGGACTTCTATCTAGTAATTTCTCCTACTTGGAAGCATGACCAAGCTTCCAGTGAAATTTCCTATTAGACTGTTACTTAACTGGAACTCACAGAATTAAAAAGCATGTTTGTCCTCTGATGGAAAGCAGAGAGCGTGTTTGCACTCTCTTTTTTGTCTCACTTGCACTTTAAAACTACCAAAGAAAATCTCTTAGGGTGTTGTTTTTTTTCTTTAACAAGCACAAAATTTGTCTTTTTAAATCAATGTGACCTAGTGAGTCAGAAGTGGAGACTGAGACTACTGTGATTCTGCCCTTCTCAAAGATTATACAAATCAAACTGGATTGCAGGTCATTTCTTTCTGAACCCAACAGAAGGGTTATGTACCTAAGCTAGCTGTTTCCTCTCATTACATTTCTTGCTGTCTCATGAGTTTTGTGTCACTGATGGTCCAGTACACACACACACACACACACACACACAGCAGGGGCCAGCAAATTTGATATTTTGTTCCACAAACTTGTATCAATAATTAAGTGAAATCCATGCATACGGTATGGTAAAAATGAAAGCATAGACCTGGAGCACAGGACCATGTCTCTGCCGTGACCTTGAGCAAGCTCGCTCTTGCTGCTACCCCTCACATGAAGGAATCTGTGAACTCTGAGGTTGCTCTTTTGTATATAGCAAGGTGCTAGAAGAGTCTTAACATTACTTTGTAATTGATATTTCTACCAAACAAACAGCTTAGTCATGAGCAATGACTTTGTAATAATCCCAGATCTCAGAATTTGATTATCTCAGGCCCATGCAATTTAATGACCTGATCTAAGTTTAAACCTTGTTATGGGAAATCGATTTTATTCTCTGTCCTTCTTAGTATGTCATGGCCCCTTGATATTTATCATTTCAAATGTTTGGGAAAAGCAAAATGTTCTGTAAGCAAAAAAAAAAAAAAAAAAAAAGCTTCAGATACTGAAGCAGTGCAAGTCAGGAGCTCATTACCTCTCCTACCTGTGCGTTCCAGTTCATCCTCTCTACGTCAGGTGCATGTTCTTCCTGCAGGTGAAGATGGCCAGCCTGCAGTGTTCTTCTCCAGTGTTAAACCATGAAGGGTTAAGAAGCCTATTAGCTGCATAGGTTCTGTTTTATTATTAAATTCAAACTGATTTTTTTAATAGCATTAAACTAAAATGTATTTTAAAAACTTTCCAGATGAGTTACTCAACTTTGTACATTTGCTCACGTCCCATAAAACTCACAATAGAGACTTCCTGTTTGATTATTTATTTATTTACAATTTATTTGAAAAAGCAGAACAACAAAGACAGATGTACAGAGATCTTCTGTCTCCTTGAGTTCACTGCTTGCCCCTAGCAATCAGAGCTGGGCCAGGCAGAAGCCAGGAGCCCAGAGCTTAAACCAAGTACACGAGCCATTATCTGTGGCTGCCTTGCAGGGTGCACATGAGCAGATAGCTAGATCAGAAGCAGGATAGCCAGGGCATGGTACTGCAACATGGGATGTAGGTACCAGGTACTCCAATGTGGTATGCAGGTACCCCCAAGGCCAAACACCTGTCGCTGTTTTTCTCAATTGGGTAAGCTTTAAAGAATGTGTCAATCTTATCTAAATAGCAGCAAATTGAATCCAAAGGGGAAGTAAGGACTCCAGCCTAGGCACGGCAGTGTGGGATGTGGGCATCCAGATGTGCCAGATGCCCACCCCAGGGCTGCATATTCTCAGTCCATGTTTTCACTGACTTGACAGACCAGATTCTGTACGCTGACAAATGCAGCCCAAATGGGTTAGTTTAACTCAAGTTGTGCTCTGCATTTATTTTAGAATCAGGCAGCTGACACATAGCTACAGTGACACAGTATGCTGGCTTTTATGCATTGGAGAAAGCTGTCTCACAAAATTGTTTTCTACATGCTAGAAAACATGTAGATTCAGATCGATTCAGCACAGGTTTTACTGGCTCAAACAAAAATTCCTTTTCCACGTTTCAGCAAATTTGATTTTGATGAATGATACCTTGTCACAACAATAATAAGAAACTCAACATTTCCTTCTGGTATTATATTCATGAGCCCACAAGACTTTTTCAGTTTAGAACAGTATTTTAAAAGGCTGATAGTAAATGGTTTGATATTACAGGACCATTTCTATCATTATGAATCTCTGTAAAATTCTGTTTTGTGCATCTTTTTACTACTAAGACATTGAGAAGATGTGTTTTCTGAGATGTTCAAAAAGCCATCTCACCAAGTTTCCCTCCCCAAAGCATTTTTGGGCCTGTGGGAAATTTAATAATTACAGAAATACCAAGGACTAAATATGTATTATTGGGGCTTACTTGGAGATCAAAACCGAGCCAGCAGTTTATATCTATAAATCATAGTCATTATCTAGAAAGTGAAAAATTCCACTAGTTAAGCTTGTGTGTGCTCACAACACCATAATCTAAAACATTGTAGAAACCTGTGGCTGTTACTCTCCTGTTAACAGAGTTAAGAAGATATTCTCGCGATAAATACTGATGGTTTGTGTTTGGACCCCACAAGCGGAATGTAAAATCAGAGCAAAACCCTTCTTCCCCAGATAGTCCTCCCCTTTCAAGGGCCGCAGGCACAGCCTGAATGCCAAGCATCCCCTTAGTATCTGTCCTTAGCTTTGATCTCTTTTCTGGCTTTCCAAAAACATAAATTAGAATCCATATCTGATGTCTGATGTCACTACAGTGTCTTAAAACTCCCTTGGCTGGAAGTCCATCTTGTTCACCACCCTACCTTATTAATAGTGTCAGGGGCGTCTCTACCAGTCATGCTTGAAGCCAAATCCTTCAGAGTCGGTCAGCCAACAGAGAAGGCTCTCCTAGTGCTGCCTTCATCCTCCTCTCCATCTTCTCCCGAAACAACAGTGGTAGCCTCCTTCTTTCTGTCCCCATGGATGCTCATTTTCTCTAAAATGGAGATTCATTCTCTTTTTAAGCAAAAGCTTTGTTTGTTTGTTTGTTTGAAAAGCAGGTTTTGCAGAGAAAAGGAGAGAGAGAAGTCTTCCATCTGCAGGCTGAAGTGGCTGGAGCTGAGCTAATCTGAAGCTGGGAGTCAGGAGATTCTTCCTGGTCTCCCATGTGGGTGCAGGGTTCCAAGAACTTGGGCCGTCCTCCTCTGGTTGCAAGCCATAAGCGGGGAACTGAATCAGAAGTTGAGCAGCTGGGACATGAACTGATGCCCGTATGGGATGTCTGCACCACAAGACAGAGGATTGGCCCATGGAATGACCATGTAGGCACCCCTGGGGTACTTTCGAGAGCTCAGATGTGAGCATGTCTCCACGCATGCTCAGAATTATCTAGCATTTCTCAGCGTACAGATTTCACAATGATATACCCTTGACCGTGTGACCTTCACCCCCTCCTTCTGGCTTTAACTTCTGTCTTTGCCTCCCCATCCCCCACAGCTGCTTGACAAATCTTGATCTGTGGTGAGATGTCTCTGAAGATCCCAGGCATTGCATGTCTTGTATGTTTCTTCTCGGGCCAGTTCCTCTCCTCCCATTTTCTCAGTTCATTCATCCTTTAGTGAATCAGCTGTGCATGGGGCTGGCCCTGAGCTCCTTGTGGGGGGTAGAGCGTTGAGCTCATCCCTGTACACTACCGTAAGTCCTCTTTTATCGATTTTTAAAAATTATTTTATTTATTTGAAAGAAACAGTGACAAGGAAATGGAAAGACAGACAGAAAAGAGAGGTCGTCCATCCACTGGCTCACTCTGCAAATGGCCGGAACAGCTAGGGCAAAGCCATGCTGAAGCAAGAGCTCAGAACTCCATCTGGGTCTCCCACGTGGGTGGCAGGGACCCAGGTACTGGGATCATGTGATGCTGCTTTCCAGGGTAGCTGGATCAGAGGCAGAACACCCAGAACTGAAACAGGCACTGCAGTACAGGATGCAGGAGTCCCGAGCAGGAGCTTAACGTGCTGTGCCACAATGCAGGCCTCACTGAATACCTAAGCAAATGATTATTCTGGTGCTCTCCTATGGAGAGCTGTATTCAAGGATGCTTTACAGACAGTTTGTGGGGAAAGGAATGAAAAGATAGATTTATTTTGGTGCAAAAAAAGTTTTTGAAAGCCTTTTTTTTTTTTTTAGAAAAATTCAAATTTTCCACACACATTTTGAACACCTTACTTCTTTGGGGACCTCAGAATTTTTGCACCACATTAAATGTATCTTTTAATCCCATCTCCCAGGAACTTTCTGAAATACCCTTTTAGGAGATTATACAAAACTAGGATTTTCCATAACCCAGCATCACACAGACACAAATCTGAAATTGGATTTAAAACAAAACAAAACAGGCCTGGCGCAGTAGCCTAGTGGCTAAAGTCATCATCTTCCATGTGCTGGGATCCCATATGGGAACCAGTTCTAGTCCCAGCAGCTCTGCTTCCCATCCAGCTCCCTGCTTATGGACTGGAAATCATTCAAGGATGGCCCAAGCCTTAAATCCACATGGGAGATTCCAAAAGAAGCTCTTGGCTCCTGACTTTGGATCAGCTCTGGCTGTTCCAGATATTTGTGGAGTGAACCAGTGGATGGAAGACTTTCTGTCTATGTCTCTCTTTCTTTCTCTCTCTCTCTCAAATCTGCCTTTCAAATAAAAAAATCAATTTTTTTTTTAGAAAAAGAAAGCTAAGATTTAAGTACCTCATTGATTTACTTACATGGGATCTCTAGGTCCTTAACAATGCTAGGCAATGGCTTTCTGATACCAGATACCTGATTTTCTCAAGATTTTCATATTGAAACATAAGTCTGCTAGAGGAGGAAAGTTGTTCTTACCAGCATATCGACAATAGCGTAGGTAATCAGTAACAAGATGTTGGTAAGTACAGCATCAATCACATTCTGAAACAGTTGCTAGGAACAATTGAAGCTAAGCGTGTGATTAGTTTCATAACTTCTTTCCCAAGCATCTAGCCAACCGGGGGTTTTCCACTGTCCCATAGGTCTATATTCAAAATGGCTTCAGTGTGGCTATAGTGCACGGCTCCTGACATCTAAGAAGTTTTTTTTCCCCGAGTTTAGCCCCTTACTCAATGTAATATTTAAAAGCTCCTGGCAAATTCCCCAGTAAAGATAGTCCAGATATTTGTAGGACTATCTTAATACAAACAATTTTAAAATGATGATAATTACTTGTTCTTTTGGGGCTTTGTTTCTTCTAATCTTAGCGTAGCTTATTCGTTTGCATCCTTAGTTCATACTGCTGTTAGCCCACCTTCATGCCATATTATTGAACTGTGCAGTTATATGGTTCCTAGACATGTGTACGATAGCTGAATCCTAAATAATTTGGGGAATATCTAGAGTTGGACCATGAAAGTACAAAATATAATTCTAGAATCAAGTACGAAATTGTGTTATTTAAATTAAATATTGTTTATGTCAGCTTTTTATCACTACAGCAGAACACCTGAGAAGATCTACTTAGGAGGCAAGGATGTTTATTTTGTCTCCTGATTTTAGAGTTCACAGTTTCCGATCCAGTGGGCCCCTCTGGCCACCCGGGAAGGCCAGATGGCAGTAGCCGAGCAATCTCAAGGCAAAGGAAGCAGAGAACAAGCAGAGGCTTTTATAAGCAGCCTTGTTATAACAACTACCTCCTTATAAGCATGCCCTCCACTGGCAAAGGGTGCTTGCCTAGCTCTATCTCTAAACACCGAAAGTTTCCACTTTCTTACTACCATTGACATGAGGCTTTGGGGTTTAAATGACAAACTTCTGTATGATTCAGGAGTGATATCCTATTCAAACCATGGCAGTGTTACATAGGAAATTCAAGGCTGGAAAGGATTAACATGGGCTGGAACGGAGATGGTGTCTGAAAGACTTCAGAGGTGGAGTGGGATCCTGTGCAGGTGCGGTTGGGCCTGTCTGCCTTGAGGATGCAAGGCCCTGTAGTCCATGCTGACCCTTCTACTTGACATCGCTTGTTGATGTAGTTCCGGGTTTCAAGGTCTCCTACTGGCTTTTCCTGCCTCTACAGTGATTTGAATACTATTGTGCATATGACAGATGCATGATTAATGCTGCAATCCAACATTAAGAAGGCACATTATATAATACCACAGTCTGTGATATAACAATTTGCATTGTAACATATTATAAAAATAAAATAGTTTTTTTTTAAGACATTTGACTAAAAAACAGCAGGGTTCATTTCACACACATCAGAGCTGCCATACATCCCAGAAAGGGTCCTCCTCCCAGGAGCAAGCACTTGCTCCCTGTAGCATTGCCATGCCACACCATATTTTTGGAACTCCTCTTTCGAATTTCCCCCAGAGGCTGTGACTCATCCATCTGAGAGTGGATTTGGTTTTTGGAAGCAGGAGTCACTTGGGGCCAGGTATGGTGAGTAAAGTGGAAGATGAGCTGAGAAATGTTTCCACTTGCTATTTTTAATGGCTGCAAGTAATGAGAGTGTCTTCTAGCTGCTTCATGAAATAACTAAAGACAGTTACCTTCTTAAAACAGAAAATAAGCTGAAAATTGCATCATTTCAATGCCGAGTATGGTTTTTTACTTACATAACTTTCCTCCTCAAGACTTAACCATGGCTGCCAGGTGTCTAGATCTGGGATCTGGGAGCCCCCTGATTCCCTGGGCTCCACCAAGGCCCCTGAGAGGCTTTTGGGAGAGACTCCCCCCCTCATTGAAACCCTGAGGCATTCTGTTTGCTGATACCTCCAGTGGCCTCCAGGCCCTGGGTCCCACTCTTGGCCCTCTCCTAGAAGGACCAGTCCAATTCCAGCTCCTGAAAAGGAATCTCTTTGTAGGGGAGTATGTTACTAAAAGCAAAAGTGAAAGCCACAGATGTGGTCCCCAGGGGTGCCTGCATGGCCAGGCAGCGTCTCTCCCATGTTCTGTCCAGGCAATGGAATCTCCTGGGGGAACAAGGTCTTGGGTATGCCCTTAGGCCTTTGTCCCTCTAGCCCTGTCCTTGGAGCTTGCATCTGGGTCTCTGGCCCTCACAGCACCTGCTGATCTGGATAGATTGCTGTACATCAGCAAGGTCTCTGCAGTCTTTGTGTGAAACTCCACTTGCCTGCCTGCTACCACTACTTTAGCAATCAGTTTTGAAAGGAAACAATTAAAATTTTTTTAAAATGTTAATAAGGAAACATTGGTGCATTAGGAAATGATTTTCAGGACATCCCTTGAGCCCTCACACAATAGCCCTAAAACACCTTTCTCAGGAGACAGTCCTTATCTTGCTGTTTTGACAGAGAAATACATTCAGCACAACTTGGCAAAAATGCCATCATTTGTATTCTGTCACAGAATGGATTGTAGCCCCCTTTACCCACGTGACAGGAAAACGCTCCTCTGCTGTCACACAGCAGACCAGGAAAGGATTGCCCACCATCATCCCCACCCACCAGCCACTGGTGGGCGCAGTGAGAGCCTGCACTACCCCCAATGGGCCACCATCATGCCACCTACCACCTACCCTGAGGTGGGCACAGTGAAAGCCTGCTACCCCACCCTTGGTTCCAGTTGACCCAGCCCACATGCGAGCCGGGAAGCCCATCCCGGCAGCCTGGTGTTTATTGGTGGGTTTGCCTCTGTAATTTATTTATTTTTCAACAGATAACATTTTGCCAGCTTATTTTTCTCATTTGCTGTTTCCCAGAAGCAGAGGTTTTGATTGTGTTGCTGTAGATGACTTGAGATTCTTATAGGCTCTGGCTTCCGGGTTCCTCTGGGAATGGATTCCTGTCTGAGGTTGAACCACACTTCAAAACTGATGTAAAGAACCAGCTGAGACATTCATGCTAAAGCTCACTGGGCTTGGACGTCTTTTAGATAGTACTGCTCTAATAATATCTTTGTTCTCCTCTATGTCTAGTTAAAAAATCTGAGTTTGGAAGAGCTGCAGATGCGGTTAAAAGCGCTGGACCCCATGATGGAACGCGAGATCGAAGAGCTTCGTCAGCGATACACTGCCAAGAGGCAGCCCATTTTGGATGCCATGGATGCCAAGAAGAGAAGGCAGCAAAACTTCTGAGCCCAAGTTTTCCCTCTGTTCTCATCACTATTCTGGAGACCAAGAAACCACTAAGAATGGAAGGAATATTGTGATTTTGTGTTTCTAAATCCCTTAGACGTATGTTCTGGAGGCTAAGGCCAAAATCTGATGATGGTACCTACTAGGTAAATCCCCTAAAGGCAGGCTCTCTGTATCTAATGTGTTTTCATCTTTAAGTGATCAAGAACCACAGAAGTGTGTTCTTCTCTTTCCCTATCAGCTGCTTACCAGCACTAAAACCATGGCAGAGAACAAAGGCCATGTTTGGAGACCTTTAAAATCCAAAGCCATTCTTTGATTGTACGACACTGAAGGGCTTTATGTTACAATACTCTTTATTCCTATCCAGTAGCTATTTATTATTATATCCCATTAGGTAAACTTATTTATTTATGCTGTTTCACACTGTGTTGTCTTTTAATTTTAAGGGTAAGATCAGGATAGAATCGGTGCAGGTAGGGACATACTAAATAGACGATAATGCACAATAAGATGATAATTCAGCAGGGAGCTCTGGGCTACCATCCTTGATTTCCAGGGTAGTTTTTCAGTATAAACAAGGCAATACTCTGAATCGTACCCAAATGGGTGGAGCATTTTTATATGGAAGCAATAATTCCATTTTTACCTTTTAAAATTTTAATTGTCTTGATTTTTTTCATATTTGCTGTAAACAGAACTCTATATATTTAGGTCAAACAGAGCTATAATGTTTAAAACCAAAGAAATCAATGAAATCATTGCACACACACAATGTGGGGAATACTTTAAAATGGAATTTGTTAGTATTGTTTCATATGTAGGTCCGATAGCTAAACAGAATCAAAGTGTGACAAGCTCACCAAATTTATCTCTGGAAATGTGCTCTGCTGTCACAGGATTTTCTGGTTGATTTCATCATTCATTTCCTAGGGATTGATCAACATGGTGTGCCTGAGGATTAAAAAAGAAAGAAAGAAATAGCAAAAGAATTTGTACCAAATGGTACAAGCCTTGGGGACTGGGGAAAGAAAAGATTAAAACCATTACCAATCAAGAAACACATTTCCAAGAGGAATGAACGCTGTTGTGACTGAACTGGGACCACTTGCTTCCGAAGCTACCTATGGCCATCTTACATGTGATGTTTATTCTTTGGTGTGATTAATTACTATGTGGAAATCATAAAGACAATAAATTTCACCAAGCACTTTTCATCTCGTTATCTTTTTTGATTAGATAGTCCTTACAAATAATTAAGAATAAAAATAAAACAAAAATAAACAATTACACATTGAAAACTACATAAAAGTTATTAAAAATGTAGACTGAGCGTCCAGTATCTGCTTCGGCCATCCCTTTATTGGAGTGTTTTGGTGCAATAAGATGAATCCATCAGCTCAGACCTCTACCTGCCCTCCCCCCACTTCTGTTTTCTAATCTTTTCACTCACCTGTCAAATACCTGCCTAGTTTGGGGCAAATAAATGAATGATGGCTGTCATCCAAGCAGAACCTCTCTGTGACACACATAGGTGGCCTGGGAGGATGGGTGCTGAATTAGAAAGTACATGGCAGATTAATCCAATGAGGTCTGTTGGCCACTCTTACTAATTCAATGTCAGTGGGAATCCTCATGTTTTCTACTTTTAAAGTAAATACATGGGCCCGGCATGGTGCAGTGGCCCAGGAGCTAAAGTCCTCACCTTGAACGCCAGAATCCCATATGGGTGCCGGTTCTAATCCTGGCAGCCCCTCTTCCCATCCAGCTCCCTGCTTGTGGCCTGGGAAAGCAATCGAGGACGAACCACGGCCTTGGGACCCTGCACTCAGTGGGAGATCCGGAGGAAGTTCCTGTCTCCTGGCTTCGCATCAGCACAGTACTGGCCATTGTGCTCACTTGGGGAGTAAATCATCGGATCGAAGATCTTTCTCTCTGTCTCTCCTCCTCTCTATATATATCTGACTTTGCAAAAAAAAAATAAATAAATCTTTTTTAAAAAGTAAATACACCTTATGCTTTACAGTTAAATCTATATCTTTTATATCTGCCTACATGAATTCACACACATATGTTTAGGAGAATTAAGAACAACAGCTATTGCCTTTTTTCAGAGCCTTAGGAGACCCCAAAATAGTTTAGGATCATCTTGGAATGTTTTCCCCATTTTTTAATCCCCTGTCTCCACCAAACATGGGACCAAAAAAAAAAAACAGAGAGCCAGCAATGTGGCAAAGCTGGTGAAACCACCTACCACCTATGGCACCGGCTTCTAATATGGACACCAGTTCAACTCCTGACTGTTTCACTTCAATCCAGCACCCTACCAGTGTGCCTGGGAAAGCAGCAGAGGTCAGCACAAGGCCTCAGGCCCCTGCACCCCTGTGGGAGACCTGAAGAAGCTGTTGACTCCTGGCTTCTGATTGGCTCCACTCAAGCGGTTGCAAACATCTGGGGAGTAAACCAGCAGATCAAAGAGCTGGCTCTCTGTCTCTGCCTCCCTTTCTGTAATTCTGTCTTTCAAATAAGTCTTTTTTTAAAATATCAGGTCTGGATTAGGCTTGATTAATCATGCTTTTGAAGAGAGTTTGCTAGTTATTTTAATAAATTGGGAAACAAACCTCTGATTGTAACCTTGTTTCTAAATGCACTTTTCTGCAAACCCCATCTGTTGATGAACACAGTATTGTGGCTGGAACTGGAGCTAATGAGTCAGGGTTCATCTTGCTGGAAAGCCAGAATGATTACTTATAGTACACCAAAGAGAAGAACATTTTCTCTTTGATTTAATGAACTTCCATGACTCATTTCTACAGACTTACAATACACTGAGACTATTTTAGCATTGTGCTCAAAATAGGAGCTTCTTTGGCCAAAATAAATTGGAGAAGAAAATGGATTTAGTTACATTGATTTCAAAATAATAACACCTAGTGTATGGGGCATCCAGTGTGTGTCGAACACCACACCACACCACACCTAGCAGCCTTCCCTGTGATCCTTCTGGGTCATTAGGTTTTTGTCTGTTTTACTAAATCAGCCCTGAGGTTTAAAATCATTCCATCCATTGACTCTGTAACGGATATTATATAATGTATTAATAGGATGTTTTAACTTAGTCACAGGAAATCTTCAAATGATTGACTTATGAGCATTCAATAGGAATGCTATTTTCGCTGCCTATCCATTATGTTTAGGATTCATGATCAGAATAAGTCTTTATGACCGGTAGTCTCAGAACAACATTGACTTGGCTTTCCTGTGCTTCCTCAGGGACTGCCAGCCCCACACTTTGTTGGTTGGTGCCTGGCAGGTATGGAACCTGGGTCTCCAGCCACAGCAGGGCCCATGGGCACCAACACTCAAAGGGGGTGCTGGCACTCGTCCCAGAGTGCCTCTGTCTTCTATAGCCACACCCACGCTTCTCCCTGGTGAATGAACCTTCCCCAGGAAAAGGAAGTCAGTGCAGCTGAGCCACAAGATCCTGCCCTTCCATCCTAGCTTCTCCAGCCTCAATGCACCGGGTTGCTAAACTGAGCCCTCTCATCCTCTGCTGTGTAGATACCAAGTCCTAAGCAAGCCGTTCACACCCGTGCACTAGGTGCTTGAGTTACAGGTGAAATCCGCTTGCTTCATGTGTTACAGGGTTCTCATTTAGAAGTGAGGCAAGGTTCTGCGATGAGAAAAGAAGAAAATGGCCACCTTTGTCTTAGTGGCCACACGCATACCATGCGCTTTGTAAATTCAAAGGGACTTGGGAAAGTTTGTGGAAGATGCAATTCAAAAATAATTTTCTGCAAAAAAATCTATGTATACAAGAGATCTTCGCATAGTCATGAAAGTACTATACCTGGATCTTACAGTTTTGTGCACCAAAATTAGCCTACCTTGGAATTCTGTTTTTTGTGAACTTTTCGAGGTCTCTTTATTTGTAAGTTAAATCCAGGCAGCAGCTGTGGCCATCTTTGTACTCTGATAATTTTTGAAATTACACTCATATTAGTAGTACTTTTTACTGATTGTAGGAAGAGAGAAATAAAAGACATGATCATCTCCCCCCTACACACACACAAAACAGAACATCATTTTTAAAAATAATTGGAGTTACACTTTATTACTAAATTGTTATCATGCACAGGCATTTAATTAGATATTTCAGCCAAATGCTATTTTGGAATCCTAGGGTTTTGTTTCTTGGGTGTGTGTGTGTGTTGGCATGAAATACTAGAAGTCTGGAGTCTGATGAACACTAGTGATGAGCCTAGACCCAGCGACCGGCGTGGATGTTAGTTGGATATTCTGACACACCTGAGTAGTGATTTTTCCTCTATTGAGTTGTGGGGAGCGGGGTGCTGAAGCCGCTCCTGGGACTGGGAGGGGCCATTGTAAGATGGCAGCTGGCCCAGGGCCAGGAGGCGGGATTGGTCTCGCCAGCAGGTAAACAGGAAGTCACAGGGATAGGCTAATGCCCTCGCTGCGATTATGTCATTGCTACTGGCCTATCAAGTAGCGCCAAGTGGACCCACGGGGAGAAGTGATTGGTGGAGAACGGTATAAAAACAGCTGGTAAAAGCTAAGGAGGGGGGACAATGAGGAGAAAGGCTGGGAGAAGAACGATGGAGGAACGGGAAGAATGGGGCAGCAGAGAGGGGAAGAGGGGCTAAGACCTTCGGGTGGAAAAGCTAAAGCGTATGGGGAGGAAAAGTGGCAGAGAAGGGTACAAAAGCAGTACGGAGAGAAGTACGGGACAAGAACAGAGAAATGCAGCAGAAAGTACAGGGACAAGAACGGAGAAGAGCAGTGGAGAGAGGGAAGAAAAGGTGAGGGGGAGTAAAAGAGAAAGGGTTATAAACGCAGCCGCTTTTGACAATAAGGCATCTGGTTGCGGTTCCGGCTTTTCCCAGACCCTTAGGAGTGTGCCTCAATATTTAGTGTCGCTGCTGGGCAGCAACATTGAGTTGACCAGCTCTTCCCTGTTCCACATCAGCCAACCACTTGCCTCTTCTTTTTGGGGTCACTAAAACAAGCAAAACTAGAGGACCACCTTCATTCTTCACCAGTCTTGGGAGAAGAGTGCCGAGTTCACGCTTTTCTCACATTGGACCATGTCATTAGCTAGATAATCTGCCATTGGTGTCTTCTCCCAAAGCAACTACCTAAACACAAGCTCTGCTCGTAGAAATTTGCCTATCAAGTTGAATGAATACTGCTTCTTGGCATTCAAGAAGCTTTTTTTTTTTTCTTGGCTTTTTCTGTTCAGTGCATTGTGCAGAAATGAAAGAGCTATATTTACCGGTAGACAACCCAGAGTCCTCTGGGCCCCAGATAGATGTTCCCATAAGGGCCCAATCTCAGTGCTTTAGCATAAGAAAAGTCTATCATATCCAATTTTAAAAGTGTTTCTCTTATACATGAAGCAAAGCAACTTGTTATACTCAGCTAAATTTTCCCTATCCTCCTTTCCAGTTGTTGACTTCTTTGTAAGACTGTTAAGTCCATTTGTGCTGACTCGGCAGAAAACTTCAAGATATGCTGCTAAAATTTTTTTTTTTTTTGCTTAGGTTTTTGCATTCTTGGCTCTTACAAATTGAAGCATATAACCAATTGACTGGGTCCCAGTTTACTTTGATGCAAGGAAGTTCAAAATCAAGTTTATATTTTAAGTTTACAGGAGCCTATGATCCACCCATCTATACTACCCAGATCCTAGATTAAGAAAGAAAAATATTTTTTAACAGGAAATATCTGGAAGTATGAGTCTTTTCATGCCTCTTGGAAGGATCTGTTTTCGTTTTACATGCAGTCCTTGTGGTTGAATAAGGCCATGTATATTAAGGTGGGGGTTGCTTGTTCAGGTCCCAAACCTAGAACCCTGCTGGAAGTTCCCACATGGGAAGATCCCTCCTCGGCCGAGGACTCTGGGTATAAGGTTCCCAGAGATTGAGAACCTTCCTTTCTTTCTTGTCCTGTAAGGAGCCATGATGCCATTGATTCCTGCACCTCCTGTCCCTGGGACCTGCTCAGATTTACAGAGTGACTCAGGCTGACCAGGCAAGCACCTTCCTGCACAGATCAGCCACCAGGTCAGAATCCCGAGAGAACTCATCTCCTCCTCTGTTTTTGTCCATTTTTATCATTCTAGTCATAAGCCCCCTTACAGTCTCCAAGGAAAGAGAAAGAGATGAAAAGGGGGAAAAGAGAGCAAAGGGAAGTTGCATGTTAGCATGATCTGCTTAACAGTTTGAAACTGAGGAGTACAGAATGATGACACATTTCACATTCCCTCAACAGAAAAGCAAGCCCTTCCCGTTTTGTAAATAAGCACTAAAAGGTTCATGGGTTTTGAAAAATTTTGTAGTAGAAAATCCAGTGCCTGCCTATGTTTCAACCAAGCAAGTTGTTGTCTTCTACATTTTTCCAGAATTTTCCAAGGTGAACCATAATTAGTTGAGTGGGAGCTAAATAAAACCTGATACTCAAGCTCCGGGCTTTGAAATATTCTCTTTCTAATGTGCCAAGGTACACAAAGCACCCAGGCTGGGGGCAGTCCCGCAGCTGTGTGTTCTTCAGTCTTTGCATTTATTCCACGACGGCTTTCTTTCCCTTTAGAAAATATTCTTGGCACAGATATTCAAATGAGGAGACATAATAGCGCTTGGAACAGAAGCCTTTGGTGTTTAGAAGGGAAAAAAAAGATACATGGAGGACTCTGCAGTGCCGACCTATTCCATTATTAATGAATCAGTGTTCAAATCCATGAGTTCCCTCTCTGCTGACCTTTCAGAAAATGTACAAAAGTTTGCGTTCAAAGCTTGCCAGCTGACGGCCATGCGTGGGTTTACTTAGAACGTAGGCTGTGAAAAATCACACCCGGGGATTCGCGGACTGTGAGCCTCAGCCTTCCAAACTTGCAGCAGGACTTCGAAATGCTGAAGGTGAGCTAATTGCTTGTCAGGGAGGCAGTGGTTTGGGGTCTGATTTGAATTTGAATGAAGTAGGTGTTTGTAGAGGTCCCAGCAGAATGCTTTTAAAGTTCTGTAATGGAAAAGTATTTCCATTTCCCACAAATTCAATGTGCTGCTAGGGTTTTCTTTTTCTTTTTTTTAATTCCATTCCAAGGAGGCAGTTGCCTGGCCCAATTTCCTGACTTGCCCATAGCAGTGAGAGCAGCTGCGTAAGAAGGAAGGAAAGAAGACAAGGAGGGAAGAGGAGAACATTTTCCCATGTTCTGGTTTTGATTTTCTGCCAGCTCACAGAAAATGATTTTTTGTTGTTGTTATTTCATTAACCAAGAGCAATAGCTGACCCATTTCCTGTGATTCTTGCTGCCAGTCACAATGGTGGTACTCATGTCTGTTTTCTTCTAAAAAAAATATTAAATTTATTTATTTTAATATTTTATGATACAGTTCCATAGGCTCTGGGATTTCCCTTCCTCCAGCCACAAAGCCTCACCTTCCACCCCCCCGCACAATTTCCCCTATATTATTACAATAATGCAGTCCTCCAGAAACAGTCATGAGTCCGTCATTCTGCTATTTAAGTGTGTCCTGACACTGTGGATATGGACAATGGCAGAGTCCAGTATCCTGTTGTCAAGATATATTTAACCATTTCATTGAGAGTCCATCTTTGATTTGAATGTAGAGATGCATACTGCATTGTATCCTCACATCTAGCTGTGATAGTCTCTACTATATAATTACTATACATCCCTTTCAATGAAAAGCCATAAGACAAAATCAATAACAGGAAGAAAAAATAGAAAATTAACAACATGAAGTTAAATAAGATGCTACTGAATGACCAATGTGTTGCTTAAGAAATGAAAAAGAAAATCAAAAAACTTCTTGAAGCAAAGCGTGCTACTGTGTACCTAGGATTGCATATCTGGCAAGAAGGACATCCACAGGTGTTGGGGTGCAAGGGGCAGGGGGTGACCACGGGGTTGGGGTGCAAGGGGCAGGGGGTGACCACGGGGTTGGGGTACAAGGGGCAGGGGGTGACCACGGGGTTGGGGTGCAAGGGGCAGGGGGTGACCACGGGGTTGGGGTGCAAGGGGCAGGGGGTGACCATGGGGTTGGGGTGCAAGGGGCAGGGGGGTGACCACGGGGTTGGCAGTATCTGAGGAACCCCGCTGAGATCTGCTTCCTCAAACCACTGGCCCTTTGCCTGGAGCGAAGGGAGCTCATCTTTTGGTTTGCAGTTTTCTTCTGGAATCCTTCATCATTTTCCACTTTTAATTAAGGCAATTTATAAAAGGAGGATGCATGAAGTATAAGAAAGTAGCATAAATGGAAAACAACTGGGAAAGGAGGAAGCACGCAGAGAAGCAACCCAGAGCCATGACTGACATTAATGAAAATATTACCGTGAATGTGATCGAAAGCTTCTAGGGTGGCAAAGTGAAGAAAGAAACTAGACACAGCTGACATCATGTAACTGTGCCATCCCCTCCACCCTGGACATATGACCGATCAAAACGAAGAGACGAGGGGCACACAAAACATGCATCACACTTTAAAGACTTGGTCTAGACCACAGAGAATAGCCCGATGATGCTCTATACTGGGGGGGAGGGGGCGGGGGAAAACATTTTGGATAGGTGAGCTTAAAATACCTTAATTAACCTCACCAGCTTCTTTTTACTTTTTGAAGTGTAGTTACTAAAAAATGCAGAATTACCACAGCTAACTCCTACTGGTGGTTCACATTCTATTTCTAGTGGACAGTGATGTTCTAATCGATTAAAAATAAACAACAAAAAATACCCATCAGGTGACATATGGATAAATAAAATGTTCTATCTATGCTAGGAATGTGGTTCAGCAGGGATAAGGGATGAAGTAAAGGATAGAGGTTGCTTTTTGGAGCCATGGAAAATGGCTCTCTAATGCATTAGGATGCTGCTTGCACAAGTCTGAATATGTTAAAATCATTGAATTGTAAAATTCAGCAAATGAATAGAATATATTTAGCTGTATTGTGAAAGTAATAATGCAATTATTTTGAACTTGAGAAAACCAGGACAAAAGCAGAGTGTTGCTGAGAGGCAAGCCCAGCTTCAAGGGCTTTCTCTCCTAGTACAGCCTGCGGAGGCACCCTGTCATTCCTTTCACTGTCATTCCCTGCTTCTAGGTGCTCTCTGCTGTGTCTGTCTTCCATGGAGTTTTCTGATTTTGCCAATGGTATTCTCAGCTCCCTAAACACCTACGTGCTAATGGCGCCCAAGTTCCTGCTGTCAGTCCAGACTTCTCAAAACTCCAGGGCCAGGCACGTCCCACGTGGTCCTCAAGTTCAACATGATCTGCCATGATTCCAACCTGAATTTTCTGCCCAGAGGCTGCCACATCTTCTGTCCAGTTCTAGAAAGCTAGGGGAACTTACCAACTCTTCATTCTGTCACCCCACACCATCATTCCATCTGCCAATCCAGGCTTCACTGTGCTAATGGCTCCTTCTTGTCCCCAGGAGAAGAAAGTAGAGTCTCTTTTGGTTCACCCCTGTGACTCCAAAGTCATGCCAGTGATTGCTGGCTGGGTGGGGGGATGGGTGCATGGGAAGATAAATAAATGAACAGATAACAAGGAAGGAAGAGAGGTTCACTGAAAACAAACTGCTTTCATGAGAACAGGCCAGGTGGAGTTCTATTTGTGTGTCAGCTCTCAAACCCAAGTTACTCAGCATCCAGGTCTCTGCAACCTAAAGCATTCACTTAGTCCTTGAACCAACAATTATCCAATGAAATGTGAGTGTCTGGATGACAAATCCTGCTGTGTTTCTTGCACCCACGTCCATTGTGAGGCCTGAAGGAAGATAATTCCAGTTTCTAAACCAAGGGAGAGATGAGAGCGTCTGTGTTGTTGTCTGCCTGGAGCGCAAAAGGCCACATCTCAAGTTCTGCAGGAAGTGTGTCTAGACCGCTTGACTCATTCCAAACAATCAGATGCAGCACATCTGCTCACCAAAGCAAGGGAGGGAAAGCAAGGCTCTCCTGTACAGCTCAGAAATGCTTTGTATGGTTAACGCCAAGACACCAACCGCTGTGGAAGGGAAGGGGTGTGGCTATCCTTCGGGATATACTGAGAGCTTCTTGCATGGCGGGGCACAAACAGCAGGAGTCAACGAGAGAGCTTTATGAAATGTAACAATCAATTGGTATGTTGGATAAAATCTCCTTGATCGCACTAAGGTAAGAGAAACAATACATCCTTTGCTACCACTTCTGTTTGTTGTTTTGTTTTGTTCATTAATGGGCAAAACCCAAGGGTCAAGCACAAACCCACACACCCCACACAGAGGAAGTAGAGATACTATTTGCATTGCCAGATTGCAAAGCTAAGCAGGAGCTTACTGATAGGAAATGCTTTATTGGCCTGTCTCTCTCTTCAGATGCGAGAGTCAGAAACCCTGCTTCGTTTTAGGCTTGCTCTTTTGGAAAATCAGGATGTAGAAATCAAGGTCTTTAGGCAAGCACCTTGGTGACTTGATCTATTTCTGAAAATGCCCTCAGTGGCAACCTCATCCAACAAACACTCAAGAAACTGACTGGTATGAAGACGTTTACATGAAGACTACTGTTGTGACGCAACTAAAATTACTGCCTGCCCATTGGCATCCTCTATGAGTGTTGGTTCAAGTCCCAGCTGCTCCACTTCCCCTCCAGCTCCCTGCTAATGTGTCAGGGAAAGCAGTGGAAGATGACCCTAGAGCTTGGGCCCCTACACCCACCTGGGAAACCTGAAATAATTTCTTAACTCCTGGCTTAGCCTGGCCCAGCCCTGACTCTTATAGCCATCTGAAAAGTGAACTAGTGAGAAATTTCTGTCTCTCCCTCTCTAACTCTGACTTTCAAATAAACAAATAAGTCTTAAAAAAAAAAAGACACTCACAGGCCTGAAACATCTAGATGATGGCAGCATGGTCCATGCCTTCTCTACAGGAAATGGAGTTGTAACTTCAGAGCACTGAATTCAGAGCCAATGGAAGAGGCTATGGTGTTTGGGAAGCCGGGGGCGTGAAAAACAGAAGAGTTTTGTCCTGACTGAGAGCAGGAGGCTGAAAGTCTCAACTACCACAATGGCAGTGGCAATGGGGAGATAAGGGTGTCTTCAAGGGCTATTTAGGGGATAGCAGCAGTGGGGCTTATGGACTAAATGGATGCAGGGGATAAAACAGTGTAGGAAGGCAAAGAGAGTTCTGCTAAGCCTCGCCCCTGAATCAGGGACACATTTTAATAGTGTTGAACGGGGGTCCAGGAGTAGGATAATGAGTTCCAGGTTTGGCCATGTTGAATTTTAGATGATGATGAGACACCCCTAGGGGTAGTTAGTGGGTACATAAGTGTGGAGCTCGATGAGAGAGGTGAGAGAGAGCTGGAAGTGGAGATTTGTATGCTCAGCTAAAGGAGTGGACAAAAAACCACAGAAACTGTGCCAAGTGAAGAAGGGAGGGGAGGGGCCAAGGATAAACTGACAGGAGGTAGGGAGAGAGAGAGAGGAACGGCCAACAAATCCAATAGCAAGCAAGGAGGCCTGAGGTAGTGCTGGATACCAAGACAAGAGGGACTTTTAAGGAGGACACTCCCCAGTGCCTGGTACACGACAGAATAGATAGATGTTCACTAAATGTGGGTTGAACAACTGAGTGTGGCCAGTTATTGTTGAGTTTTCATAGTGTAGTGGTTGTAGCTGGTGACTTTGGCCCAACTCTGCTACTTTCTGGTTGGATGTCCTTGGACAAGAAACCCAAACCCTGCATGAAGATACTAACCACAGTGTTAGCTGGCCATCCTAGTGAAGTGGGCAAATAAACTCCAGTACAACTGTACCAAAGAATGAGATGGATGTTTGTGAACTGATGTTGAATAAAGACTCTAGGGGTGAGATCAAGACGTTTTCAGGATGTACCAATCTATGAAACCTACTTTTCAATTCTCCAAGTATGAAGATCCGCATATAAATCCATAGAAGGTTCTGGAAGGATATACATCCAGGCGATAATAAAAGTTATTTGGGCGAAGAGACTGAAGTTGCAGCGATGATGTGGCTTTTCAGTTCTCCCTGTAAGATTTTATTTTTTATGAAATGTGCATTCAGTTGTCACTTACATACCAACAAATTAATACATTTAAAAATCATATCTGAAGTGTTGCCCTCCTCTTACTACTGCAAAGGCTAAAATGATGTGACCACAAAACACATTACTGGGCACAAAAGCTGGTCTTGGTAAATAGACTGTTGGCCCCACACCTAGTACAGAGCAACAGAAGATATGAAGCAACCCACAATTCCTGAGCAGCTGCTCTCTGCCTGTCACCTTTGCCACAGGGACCCTTTCTCCAAGGTACATTGTGTGTGACATTACTTAACCTTCTAGGACTTCAGTCTGCTCATCTGCTACTGGGAGCCATAACAGAGCATGATTTATAAGGTTGTTTGGAACATTAAATGCCTGAATGTATGTAGAGTTCTCCGAACAGTGTTTAGGCAGTATTAGCTATGAACATTATCATCATCATCAACATCAAAAAGATGCTATGAGCCAAGTGTCAGATAGAATATGTCTGACCTAGAACTTCAGCGGATTTCTATGTTAGTATTTTGTGCAGTACTTGTTGGGTGATGGTAAACAAACAAACCCCGGAAATGTGCATATGTCATAAAATGGACTGTGGATTGGGGCCAGCCCAAGGAGAAGGAGTTACCATTCATGGGCACAGGGTTACACTGAATGCCACTGAACTGTGCACTTCACATACAAGATTTTATGCTCTATGTATTTTACCACAATTTAAACTTGGAAAAATCAAAAGACCAAAATGAACTCCTTTTGCCTTAAGACTGCCAGCCTAGGCATTAGAGCTGAAGTCACCCTGACCATGACCTCTCCCCCGTGGTTTGGATTCCTGCCCCACTCCCCACCATCCATGCCGGCCTCACACCCTTCCCAGCTGCCCACCTGGCCAGCAGCCTGCTCTTCTTCTCTCTGTCTCAGCTTTCTTCTCCCCCTCGCCCCCTCCTCCCCAGGATCTGGACTAGCCTGGTGGGGCAGACCAGACAGTGGCAGCAGCTGTCCTTGGTCCTGTCTGTGGGCTGGGATCCCTGGAATCCACAGAAGTCCTGGCTCCAATGTCAGCTCCTCTTGGAAGGCCACAAAGACCCATGGCTGTGCCCAACATCTCACAACTGGTGTGTGGCAGCTGTGATACCGCCCACACTGGGTCCTGTTTCCACAGCAGCACACACTGCTGCCAGCTTCAAGAGTTGCCACCAGCACACACTGCAGGCCAAACCTGTTGTAGACCACTGAGAATGTTGCCAGCCTTTCAGTGAAGGGCCCTAGTGTGTGTCTTGGGTTTTGGTGACTGAAGGATGATCAGCAAAGATACGTCCATTAATGTTAGAGCTGTCACTCTCTGCAGGACAAGACGACACCTGTCACCCCAGCCACAGGCGCATCTGGTGACCTCCGTCCTGAAGTCTTCCACCATGCAGGCACTCTCTGTTGGTCTCTGGTGTATGGGTGGAGAGGGGAAGGTGGCTGAGTGCTAGTAAGCCCACCTGCAAACTGGTTCATACCAGAATCAGATCCTCCAGGAGTGCTTGGCCAGCTTCATTCAACTCCCAGTCCACTTAAAAACGTGCCTGGCAGATCAACATACCTCACTGTTGGGGCCTTGTATGACAAGCGTGTGGCACCAAGACCCCTTTCTGGCGCTCTTCAGCTGTACAGTGGATCACACAGACTCACTGGGATGTATCCAGCACTGCCACAGTCACAGGGCTCCTTATTCTGGATGCCTTGATGCTTGACTCATTCTGGGCATTGGGCATCCTTGTCCCTGAATCCAAATTGCTTCCTGGCTAGCAGGGCTGACGACATCCCCCAGCAACGCACAACAACAACTAAGAAGAAACAGCAGTGGGTGCTGAGAGACACAATGGAGAGGTACTGGGTGGCAGAACGTGAAGTCTAAACCAGGAGAGTGCCCAACAAGCCCTTCTATGGAGGGCAGCTGGTCCCACCTCTTGCTCCCTAAGTGGAGGACTGACCCTTCTCCCCACCCCCTAGGTTCACACACACTGCCTGGGCACACACTGATGTATACACTTTCAGGCACAGGGACCCTACATATGCAAGGCACACACACACACATGTGTGTGCAGTCCTGCCACACAAACACACACAGAGACATATACATACTCCTATGTAGACAATGTGCGCATGCATACACATGCACATGAACTTCCACTGTGACATTCCAAACCCACTCTGCGGGGCAGCTGTGTGAGGCTCTGTGTCACTCAACAGCACCCAGATGAAGCTGCTGGGGGCTGCAGGGGGCAGGCTGGCTGATGGCTGTGCACCCAACGACACAGTGGCACCAGGCTGATGCTGCTTGGTCTCTGTTGCTCTTCTGCTGCTGTGTGCAGCGAGGGACCAGCTCTCCAGTTTCTTTCTCACAGGAGGTAGCATCTGTGCCTTCCATTTCCCAGCATCAGACTCCTCCCTCACACATCAGCACAAGAGAGGTTCCAGGACACAGAAGCACCTTGCGAGATACAAAGTCTGCCACACATTCAAACATTCCTGTCCATGGGGGGGAATCCTTGGGTGAATGTGAAGGTTAGGAGGATGTTTCAGTTTCACTGGATTGCTCAATTGCTTTTGGCACAAGAGGGGCCTTAAAATACCACACACACGGAGAGTTTTAAAAATGGGAAAGCCATAGCATGATCAGTGATCTCACATTTTAAGTTTGGAAAAGGACCCAGCAATAGATTTCAACACTGTGCACAAAGCCCCACCATCCTCCATTGAAGCCTCAAACAGCAAGTCCCCAGCTCTTCAGGGTGGTCACTGTGATGACCACAGTGTAACTGGTTCTCACCCAGGTCTCTCATTAGCGCCTCAGTGCAAACCCAGTCTGCAAGTTTCAAATGCAGGACAGGCACACAGGAGATGCCAGCTCCTGCTTTGTTCTGAGCCTGGTAATTTCTCTCTCCTCCTCTTATGCCTTCTCCAAAAACCAAAGTGGACCGCATCCTGGTGGTGGTGAGGAAGGTGGCAGAGCCTTTGTAACAGCTAATCTGGAACGCAGCAGGTTTGAACTTGTGATTCAGCTATTCCCTGCAGAGTCAGTTCCCACAAAACTTTTCCAGCAAAGTCGATAGGAAGCTGACAGATCAAAAGTGAGCCATGCCAGCACTCCTCTTAGGAAACAGTTAGATGGGTGTCTGACTGCTAACACCTCGGTTCTTTTCATAGTAGGTCTGAAAATAGCTCGGAATTCTTTAAGTGTCTAGAGATGTAGGCGACGAAGAGTTTTGAGTGGAAAAAAACCTCCTGAGAACCCCGATGCTGTTCCTCCCACATCCCTCCCCTACCCCCGCATCCAGTGTGCCTGTTCAGACTGCATCCCAGTGCGATTAGGGACTGGGGTGCAGGGAAGTGGGCACACTTGTAGGTGTTTTCGGGTGTCTCCTTGCAAGAGAGATAAGCCCACTCATCCACGTTCATACCCCCTGGATCCTCACTGGGTAAATTATCATGACTTACATCATAAGCCTCTTAGGTTCCTACAAACTGCCCTTTGCAGCTTCTTCCTAACTGAGTGCCCTTCTCTTTCTTTGGGTCTTAAATGGGCTGTGCAGATTCATCACTTCAACCTTGTCCTTCCTGGTCATCATTGTATTTAACAGGTGCCATAGGTCGTCAAGAAGTCTCCAATGCACCTGAAATACGGCAGGGGGTAAGATGGGCCTGGGGGTTGGAGGAGAGAAATGGGTTAGAGCAGGAGAGTCTGGATGTTGGGAAGTAGCAAGGCATGAACTTGAACAAGGACTGGAGTGTAACGAGAGCCTCTAGGGTGAATGCAACTGGCCGGGTGTGCAGTAATGCCTTGCAGGAAGCATCGAGAAAATCTGGGGCCCAGCTGGAGTGGGAATGTGGCAGGCTGTGTGGACCGAAACAGAAGCCCTGGACCATCTGAGGTGGTTTCTCCATGATTGCATCAGGATGGCTGGGAGTTTTGTCATGGCATGTCTCCAGCTCTAGCCCAGCAAGGCTCTCATTTTATAGGTGGGTAAAGCTAAGAAATCCCTATAGTTGAAAGTTCCCCAAATGAAGCTGTTGCCCACCGGAGTGGCTCTAAAATCTGTGTTGCTTCATGACTGGGCAGTGCCTTTCCCACTTACGTCCCTCCCATCTTATAGGGTCGCTGGTGAGTAGTCAGTGGCCTGCAAATGACTTCATGGTGAGTTGATGGGTAAACAAATGTGGCAGAACCAGAGATGGCTGCAGGCCATGTGGTTTCATTAACAGAAATAAAAGATGGAGAAGGGAGGAGGAGCAGGTGAGCAGTGAAGGCCATCAGTCCTTTTTTAGATGAAGGTGCCTTCCAAATGCACTTCAGAAACATGAGCAGGGGGCTCAGTGGTGATGGGGCCCAGGCAGATGACATGGGGTATTATCTGCATTCCAGCTGAGGCTGTGGCTTGGATGAAGATTGAGGCAGGCTGCTGTGACCACAAGCATGGAGGAATCTGTGATGCAAAGCAGCAGACAGAGAAGAGAGGACCAACAGAGTGACAGGTGGGTGGGAGAGACAGAGCCAGTGACTTACATATCCAAAAACAGGAAGAAGGGAGTACAAGGAACTGAAGAGATTCATCTACAGGGTCAGCGTGTTTGGGAGGGCTTGGGAGCTAGGAAAGACTAAGGGCAAACACTGGTGACCATCAATCAAGGAGCTTCCCAGATGCTGGTGGTAAGAAAGGAAATGGACAGAGGAGCAAGCAGGGACAACTAATAGAGGTGACCCATCCAAGGCTCTCTCCAGAAAGAGAACAGGCTGACATCCTATGGGTTGTTGATCAACTGTCAGTCTGCGAGTCCTCTGTTGGCCCTCTGCCTATTTCTCCAGGCCATCTTTCAACAGATGCTTTCAACTTTCATGCCCAAGTGGATGACTCCTGTCTCACGCCTCCCTCTACACCCTATACACCTTCATCTGATGGCAACGCAGCTCACCCCAAGGAAAGGTCTGTGTATTCTCTGACTCTCTTGGAGGTACCACCATTCACCCAGCTACCATCTCAGAAGTCATCCTGCTGCCACCTCCCATCTCTCTCATGCCCCAATCCAGCCATTGGTGGATACCTGACAGTCCAACTCATTGGCAACCTATTTAGCCTTTTCTGCCCCACCCCCGCCCTCTGTATCTGGCCAGCACTATGGCTGTGACTCAAATAAGCCTCCGGGTTCCTCCTACACTTCCAAGGTGCTGCCAGCAGCACATCCTGACACTATGAATTGAGTCAGGACATCCCACGCCAGAGACAAAAGAATGATGTGCAAATTCTTGGCATGGTGTTGCTCTGGCCTGTTCCTGCACCTTCTTGTTTTTAGCTGTGCTGACCTAGATGTTTCTCACATAAGCTGGCAGCTTTTACCTCTTCGTCTATGCTTGTGCAGGGGACTGTTCATGGAAGAAATGTCTACCCTTGCCATCTTTCCTTCTTGCCACCCTGACTCCCTTCAGCACCTGCCATCCAGGCTACATGTCAGGGTTTTCCTTTGGGCAAGTCACAAGTCCCATCCTTGCATTCATTACTCTTTTTGCCTCGCTGCCCTTCTCATCCCAGCCTAGAAGTTTCTTAGAAAAGGCAAAGGGAAAGACAGGTTCCTGGTGAACAGGTGGGGAGTGGATGCAACCCAAGCGGTCACTGATGGGCTGAGAGCATCCCATGTGGTGAGAAATAATGCAAACTCAGCACAGGCCTGAGATGACTGCATGGATCATGGCCTTCATTCACTGCCTGCTCTCTTTGCCTCCCTTCCTCTCTGCCTTTCCCGTTATCTACCACCTTACAACTTCTTTTCAATGTCTCATTTCCCCCCTGGCTTCTTCCCACCCCTTCTTTCCCACACATAGGAATTTACCAGGCTTCAAGGCCTGCCTGCCCTCTCTTCTTCCTCTACTCCAAGTCCTTCTTGCATCCAGGTCTTGGAGACCCCCCCCAACCTGGGCATTTCTGCCTCTCTGAGCATGCCAGCCCCTAGGAGGTGGCATGCACAGGCACCTGTAACCAGGAGGGTGTGGTACTGACAAAGGAGGCCGCAGGAAGAGGAGAAGGTCGCTGCTTTCTAGATCCTACTACACATGTCAGGTCCTTGGGTAGAAAAGTAAAAGTTCCATGAAGAACAGAGGGAAGAAGAATAATGACTGTGTATGCAATATTCGGGTTCTGGCCTCAGGAGGACACACTTGCTTTTCCTTTTACGATGCGAGGCATCCTGGCTCCTACACCTCCCCAGACAGCCAATCCATACACCTGCTGGTGGCAGTCACACCACCCAACCAGAACTTAGGGTCTGTGGCTTGCCATGTCCCTTGTCTTCTCAGTGAATTTGGGGGTACCAAGAGAGGACACTGGCACACCCCACTGGCTCTCTAATTGTGAGCCCTGAGTTGGGGGAAAGGGGCTGGCAGACCTCCCGGGGGTCCAGACAGAACCCAGCAGAGCTGGTCCTCAAACCAAATGGGATTGATGTGTTTTCCCTTTCTGCCTCTTTCAGGAATTTGACTTAGGTGTCATTTAAAACTCAGAGGAGGCACTCAAGGACAATTTTCAAACTCTATTCATTAGGTGCAGACACCAGCCTGAACGTTTCCTTGGTCCCATCGGCCTTGAAGCCACCATCTCTCATCTCTCTCTCGGGGCTGGCTGACTGCTGAGGACAGCAAACACACCAAACAGGAGGTGGTTGGGAAACAGTCGTTCTGCTCTGCTTCACCAGAAATGAAGCTTGTGCAGCTCTGCTCCCTGCTGTAATGAACACGCAGGGACGTGGGGGGAGCTCCTCCTCTCCTCAGAGGTGAAGAATGGGGCAGGCTTTTCAGGATTATTTAATTCAACCATCTCATTTTTGCAGGGAGGGCTCTGAGAAGACAGGTGATGAGGCTACGAGCACGAAGCTGAAGGCAGAAAGCAGGCAGAACCTAGTTAGTGCTTCCTGTTGACTCTCAGCGGCCCCTGGATCGGTTCATCACACTCCTAGTCTGGACTGAGTCAAGCGCTGACTCCAGGCAGCCCCCAGCAGTCCCCATGCCTAAGCAGCCAGGTGGGTTCCAGCTCTGGTCGCCAAGGACCCAGCTGACTGCCAGGGAATGACCCATAGTGGCCCAGGGACAGGGTGTGACTGACATTGCAGGTCACGAGAGTTGCTGAGCAGACTTGTTGTTGGAGGAGACTTGTTGCAAGGGCTCCAAGAAGTCATAACCAGTCCTTCAACAAAGCAGGCTAGTACTTCCTGGCACAAAGGGGGTCCCACTTCTAGACATTCTCAAAGAATCAACAACGGTTTGCCTTTCCAACAACTGCCCCAAAGCTCAGGTTTTCCCCAGGGAATCGGATCTCCAATTTCAGACACCATTGTTGCACCTGCCACTCTCTAGCAGAAGGGCCTAGAGAGGCACTGATCATTGTTTTTTGTGTAACCTGCACATCTGGAGCTCAGTGTCCTGACACTTCACCCTCCCAAGCCCAGGGATGAGGCTGAATTGCAGCAAACAACGTTTCAGGCCAGCCTGCCTCAAGGCCTGCACGGTATTGTGTTAATGATTGTTAAAAGTGACATGTCAAATACAGCGTTCGCAATTATGAGAATTACAACTTTGTAGCAAGTCATGCTGTTAAAACATACAAGCAATACCAGTTAAGACTTCCAGTAAAGTCTTCCACAGCCTGAACAGATTGTCAGCCATTCAAAAGTCCAGAGCAAATAATTTTCTTTCCTTGAAATGAGGCAGGAATAAACAGGTAGTTCAATTATTTCGGTGGTAACAGAAGTAGAAATAGCACATCCAAATATCAAATGCCAATTATTATCTTATGAGCTACAAATCAGCTGGGCATTACAACATGCCCCTCCCTCGGTCACAAACCCAAGATGCTTGGGGTTTCACAGAGAAACACAGAACTACAAGCAGTAGGCAATCATGCAGTAGACATGGGTCATGTCCCAACTTGGCACTTCCACAAAGCTCCGCCCACAGATTGTGACAAAAGCCTGGTCCACGCGTTGGTCCTGGTGGCACTGAGTCCCTACTGCAGCTGTTGGGAGTGATCCTGCTTCCGAGTCCACACAGTGTGGCTGTGTCCCCTTTCAGAAAGCTCCCAGGTCAGCCTCACAGCCCGGTGGCCAAAGTTGTCACTTCCTGCTTGGAGCTTCCAAGAACACAGCAGTGGAAAGTGGGCTGTGGCAGATGTCACCTGGCAAGGTCAAAGATCCCCCACAGAGAGCTCTGGAAGCCACACTCCTTGGTGCAACAGTGTGGAAGGCCATTTCTTCCCGAGCCATGCAGTTGAGTGTCCACGTTTGGGGCCAATGAAGCCCACTGCCCAAGCCAACCATATAATTCTCAACTTCGGGTCTTGGCAGCTCAGTGCTGCGGGGACTTCCTCTTGCTCAGGAGTGACTAAAGATCTTGATGAATAAAGTACTAATTTATCTGAGGATATAGACTTGCCTATATGTACAAGAAGGTGTTGAAAAGACAGTCTCTAAAGCACTTGGGGATTCCCCCTCAAAGAAAGGCACCAGATAAATGCAAGTCATTGCCAAAAAAGAAGTCAAGTCTCCCAGCTCTCATGTCTGCCAAAGCTAACCATCAGGGTACCTCTCTTATTTTGGTAGCAAACCTGTTGGTTTAGAAAAACACTCAGAAGAGCAACTGAGTCCTACCTCCTTCCCTTCCTTGTTCTACTCTGCACAAGCTTCACGGTGAGTGACCATGGATTACCTGGTCAGCAACCTGAAATGGTCAGCCCTGGCCAATTGAGCAACCCGCATGGGCTGGGGCCATCACCTGCCTGCAGCACATGTGGGGCTGATTTTGTAAATGCTCTGTCTTCCAGGAAACATCCTCCATGTGTCCCCCTCACTGTGCAAAATAGGACATAGAAAAGCTGGCTCCTCTGACTCAGGCACGGCCTCACAGTCCTCTTCCCCTTCCCTGATGCCGTCAAGAAACAGATGTGGACACATCAGGCACGAGAAGGTGGCAGCCACGCACCCACGAGACTCCCGCTGAATAGCAGGATTTGAACTGGAGACTGTAGAGCCTGAGGGACCTGGTGCATTCACCCAGTAATCACCCACGCTTATAGTAGCCATGGCAACCACAGGTACAAAGCCCTCTGAGAAGATGTTCTCTACTCCCCCTGTGAGGTATGTATTATCCTCAAGCAACTAAAATACAAAATGGTCCTCTAACATGGAGGCCTGAGCCTTGGATCAAAAGCCTGCCTGATACCTCACTCAGATCCCTGAACTCCCACCCTTTCCAAAGACTGAGCAATCACAAAAGCTACTTGGAAAACCAGCAGATTTCCCAGAAGAGGATGGAAAAGAATTGTCCACCGGAGAAGCATCGAGCCCCCTTTACTGGGCTATATGCTGTTCAGCTGAGGCAGAGGAGTGGCAGCATCCCGCCTCATTCCCACACAAAGTTAGAAGTTCAAAGGTCTTTTCAATAGTCAAGTAGTATAGATTATTTACGACCTTTTTACTAAGTAGCCATTTTTTGACATTGTTACTCTTTCCTGTATCCCTGCTCTCCCCAGCTTCCCTCCCTAGCCAGAGGGCCATGGAATAGGGGTGTGGACCACAGTGCTTCTGTTTGCAGCAAACCATTACTCCTATGCCAGCATGCACATCCATGCCAACAGGTTTCTATGCGTTTGCAGGAATTCCAGGACAATCACAGCGTCAGGTACACATTGTATCCTAGAAGCAAAATGAACTGAGCCAGTTCTGCTTAGAGATCCACGGGTTCTCAGTGTATGAGCTTTTAGAGCAGGTGGGAAAAGTATTTGGGCTGCTGCCCTCGCTAAGGACCTAACAGCATTCACAACAAGAAGACAACGAAACAGTAAACCTCACCGTAGTTGAGCAAGACAAAAGGACCTCATTCCTAAATGTCTCAGAAACCAGTATTTCAAAAACATGCTAATACCTAAGACACAACAAAACTTTGGTCAAATAGCCTCGGCTGGGAACTTCAGGCAGAAATCAAAGTTTCTCAGTCACCTTAGGAAAGCTGGAGGCTGGCGTACGAACAGAAGGTTCCTCCTTGCCCCGGCTTAGCCTTAAATTTCCTAGGATTTGGTTTATGCTTAACCGAGGCTCACAGGAAAACTGTCAACCCTTGCTGTAATTGAGTAACATGGACAAGATGAGCAACAGCGTACATCATTCTACACACCATGCAAGCTACAGAACTACAGATCGCCCATGAAAACAACCCACAGCCTTGTGTCGGCTACCCCGTATGCTCCGCTTGGTGTTTGCTTTGTTTTGGTATCAGAACGAGGTGGGAGCCAAGGGATGCAGATTTGGTTTTTGTCACAGCCGAGTGTAAAATCTTATGACACCCTTACGGACCTCATCATAGATGCCTTTCCACTGGACACACGCATTGGGGGCTTTTAAAACAGATCTCACAAGACAATCTCAACAACAGCAGCACAAAGAACTTACAGACGCTACTGAGCTACGAGCACTGGAATAGTGTAGACGGTAAACAGGAAGAATCAGCATTCTGGAAACTCAGCTGGTAGAAGGGTGGCGGTTATGCCCACAATACAGAGACCAGTGAGTGTTGTGTTGCTGAGAAGTGTGAAGGCATGGTGTCAGACACACCACCCTCAAAAAAAAAAAAAAAAGGTTTTAAATACTCTAAAAAGCAACCTGGTGCACACTGCCCATCCGTCTCTTCCCGCCTGGGGCCGGAAATCCTCCTTACACCATAGCCCTAAGGGGCCTGGACTACTGCCGGAGGCGCAAGGGACAGCTCAGCCATTTATTGAAAGGTCTTCCCATCTAACGTAGGGAATCATTCAAACTCAGCTCGCTGGGCGAGCTCCTGCTCATGTTGGTCAGGCTTGCCATGAGCGATTTCACCTTATGGGCATAGTAGTCCCTTAGGTTGACCGAGGGGACCTCCTTCATTCCGTCTCCAAAGTCGCAGCTGCGCATGGCGCTCTCGAGTTGCTTTTGGCGCCGATAGAAGTGGGAAAACTTGTTGAAGATCAAGGTGATGGGCAGTACCACAACGAGGATGCCCGCCAGGATGCAGGCAGAGGCGGTCAACTTTCCAGCCGTGGTCCCAGGCACCACATCCCCATAGCCCACAGTGGTCATACTGACTGTGGCCCACCACCAGCAGGCAGGGATGGTGGCCAGGCCTTCGTTCTCCTCCTTTTCGATGGTGTAGGCCACCACGGAGAAGATGGAAATGCCCACGGAGAGGTACAGCAGGAGCAGCCCCACTTCTTTGTAGCTGTACTTCAAGGTGGCGCCCAGGGAGCGGAGGCCGGTGGAGTGCCGGGCCAGCTTTAGGATACGAAAGATGCGCATGAGCCTCAGCACCTGGGCCACCCTGCCCAAATTGGCCAGGGTAGGGGTACTCTCCACCACCAGGTTCACCACCAGTGTGACATAGAAGGGGACAATGGACATGAGGTCGATAAGGTTGAGGGCGTTCCTGAAGAACTTGAGGAAGTCAGGGGCTACAGCAAACCTGGCCACCAGCTCGAATGTGAACCAGGCGATGCCAAAGTGCTCCACCGTCTCGAACCTGGGATCCTCCCCGGGCTGGCCCTGGCTGTCGGGGATCTGGAAGTCCGGCAGGCTGTTGAGACACATGGTGATGATGGAGCCTAGCACTACCAGGATGGACAGGACGCTGAAGATCCGGCTCAGGACCGAGTAGCCTGGGTTGTCTAGCGCCAGCCACAGGCGCCTGCGCAAGTTTCCCAGGGGCTGCCCGTCGAACTTGGAGGCGTCACTATAGAAGGCCAGGATCTCATCGAAGGAGGATGTGGTGCTCTCCTGGTCACTCTGCTCATCCCACTGCTCCTGCTCGGGCTCCACTTTGCGGCCGTGGTAGCTGTAGCTGCAGCAGGAGTCGATGAAGAACTCGTTGATGCCCCAGTACTCGATCTCCTGGCTGAAGGAGAAGACGCACAGCTCTGCCATGACGTGCAGTTTGCCGGTGTGGTAGAAGTGCAACACGTAGGGGAACAGCTCCGGGTTGCGGTCGAAGTAGAACTCCCGTTGCACATCGTCGTAGTCGTCGCACAGCTCCAGGATGGCCTCACGGGAATGGCACAGCAGCAGGCGGCCCAGGCGCGTCTCCGGGAAGCGCAGCAGTGTGTGCGAGCGCAGCCGCCGCTTGAAGCCGCCTACGTTGACGCGCACCTCTCCATCCTCGACGTTGGACTCCGACACGTCCCACAGGCTCTGGCCGGTCATGCTGCACGCGCCCGGCCGCACGCTCCGCGCGGGGGCGCTACACCTGGAGGCGGCAGGAACCGCACGGGCGTGAGCGCAGGGTGCTGCTGGCTCCAGGCTCGCCTACCCCCGTTCCCTACCCCACTTTCCCGGTCTCCCCTGCCCCATCTTCTGTGGGCCTAGGTTTCCATGGGTGGTCCTCGGTCATTGAAGGGCACTGGGGTTGGGGACAGAATCCCCTGGGGGTTGCCTCCCAAGGAAGGGAGAGGGAGGGTATGGGGGATATGTTGCAATCAGCAAGGCTGCGCCTCCAGCCCGGTCCCCGACCGCTTGGGGGTCCTGGGCAAAAGCCTTCGCGGGCTGAGTTCGCCGCTGGCGCCTCAGGAGCCCAGGAGCCCAGGAGTCCAGGAGGGGCTGCAGGCTGACCTTGCCCGTGGGCAGGCGGAGGAGACGCCCCCGCCCGCTCGCCGCAGACAGGCGGGACCGCAGCAGAGAGGAGCACCAGCAGGGCTGGGCCAAAATGCGGGGTGCTCAGCTTTGGGGAGGGGGATTTCAGCGTTGCAGTCAGCAAATCTGGCTAAGGGAGGGGATTAAGGAACAGCTCTGCGTCTCTCCAGTGTCCAACCCCCCCACCACTGGAGCTCTTCCTCCTCCCACCCGGGATCCCCCATCCCACCCCCGCCCTCCTGGCGCCGTGCCCCGGAGCCGCGTGTGCGCCGCGCCTCACCAAGCCCAGCTGCCCCAGCTCGCCCTAACGCGTTCCGGGAGCGCTTACCTGGGAGCACCGGCGCCCGCGGTCGAGGCAGGCGGGAAACTTCCCCGACCCGCTGGCGAGCATCGTGGCGGCCGCCACTGCCGCCGCGCGGTGCGGGCGCGCGCGGGTGCGAGTGTGTGTGCGCCCGGCGGGCATGCGGGCGGGGTCGGCAGAGCCTCTTCTCCTTGGCTTTCGGGCCCGGTACGCCGCCGCAGCCGCCTGCAATTGCCCTAGGCTCACAGGTGGCTGCGTGGCCCCGACTCTAGGCCTAGCCCCTGCTCCAGATGCGCGCGCGCCCCTCACCCGGGAGCCCACGCTGCAGGCGCCCGCGGAACCGGAGTGGGAGAGCAGCCGGTGCGTCTGGGCGCGGGCCCTGAGCCGGGGCGCGGCACGCTGGTGCTGAACGGACAGCTCCGCGCGTCTCTGGCCAGGGCGCGGCCGCCCGGATCCAAGATGCTGCCACCGCCGTCACGCTTCTCTTCGTCCTCGTCCCGCGCGACACCGCGACCCTTCGCGCCCTGGCTGGGTAGGGGGCCAATACCTTTCCCTACTCGCCACCCATCCCCCGGTGACAGCTGTTATCTCCACCGCCCCGAGGGCTGCCTCCAGCGATCTTTTCCCGCGTCGTCTTGGCAGGGATCCGGCTAGGAATGCAGGGCAGGGGCAAATCTCCAGGTTTCCTTTTATTAGGCATCCGAAGAAAAGTTTCCTTAAGCCTTGGGGTGAGGTTGTTGGGCAACCGGGAAGTTTGAGGTCGAGGCCAGTTTAGTCCACCAGGGCGATCCTGAGGCTTGGGGTTGTTGGGAGCTGAGAGTGTGCTTGAGGTGTGTGCACCTGCTGTGTGGGCCGTGGAGAACAAGGAGCTCCTTGAGCGAGTGAGGTGTACAGCCGGAGCTGAGTGGGGATGTGCAGTGTCTGTGTGTGCAGCAGTGGTAAAAAAAAAAAATATATATATATACATATATATATATATATATATATATATATATGGGACTTTGGCTAAGTGGGGGAGACACAGAGAGCACATCTTTTGGGGGGGAACCTGGGACACATGGCAGAGTCCCCCGTGTGTATAATGGGGGACTGTGAATGCAGTGTGGTACCATGGAACAGGAACAAGGTCACGCAGATGTAATATATCTTGAGAACTGTGTTTTGGGGTCTGCAGTCGGTGAGGCCAGCAGAGATGTTTTGGGTGTCTGAATTCCAATTCCCAATCAGATTTGTGGCCCCAGTCTGCGCTCTTGGTCTGCTTGGAGAGTCCTTAAGGGCCTGAGCTGAGAAATGGACTAAGAGAGTCCCTGGGAAGCCGTCTTCCTTTAGCCGCTCAGCCTTTATGTGTGTGTGTGTGTGTGTGTGTGTGTGTGGTCCCCATTTGCCAAGGCAGGAGTACTAAGAGGTGTGTGCACTTAGCAGAGAGCTAGTGTCAACATATGCAGGCCAGAGGTCTGAGAAAACCCTTTCAGAAGCCTGTAGACTCAATCACCACAGCCACAGTGGGAAGCACATGCCCCACACCTTTATTTCAGTGCCATCCTGGCAATGCAATGCCAGCCAGAAAGGGGCATTGTCTGGTTCTTGAGTTCTTTAGGTCCCCTTGGAGGTCATGGAGAGGTTCCTTGATCTGGCTATTAAATACAAGTCCAGCCCAGCCCTGCACCAGTCCCTTGCCTTCTGTGTGTATGTGTGTGTGTGTATGTAGGTGTGCCACCTGCTGAGAGGGCTCTTATCTGTCTATCCTGAGTGTGTGTGTGCCAGGGTAGAGGGTGGGGATGTTTCCAAGGAGGCTGCCACCTGTGGGAGGCAGAGAGCAGGGTGCCAGGGGCTACATGAGCTGCTTTGCATTTGTGTTTGATGCCACAGTACTGGAGGGGTGTGTGTGTGTGTGTGTGTGTGTTAAGTGAGAGAAGTCTGGCATCTGTGTCCTTTGCATCCCTTGCTTTGTTGGAATGTGCTCACCGCATCCTCCCCCTAGCTCTGCTGGGACTATGGTGGGAAGGTACCATGGAAGACCCCCACCCCCACCCACCTGAGCTGCAGTCCCATCGTCTCCATGAGAAGTGTTGGGAGAGGGAGCCAGCCCTTGCTGAGGTGTGTGCATGTAAGTGCGTCTGTAGCCGCCACCCTGCTGCTGCAGCTGCTATTGCTGCTGTCTCCTGGGCTTTTGTATTCCCTCCCACACTTTGGGGGAGGTGTTGGCTGTGAGCGCTCTCTGCTGCAGAGGTCCTGAACAGCAGCACCTGGTGGGGCGCAAGAGCTGGGGAAGGGCAGCCTCTGGGAGCCCTAGGGTGCTCTCTGACCCCTCACCATGAGCTCTTCCTATGGGCCATGTCCAAGCTTCCGGGCCCTTAGTGCTGCTTGGTTGCTGCACACCAGCCCCTTCCCGTCCCCAGGCCTAGGATCCTGGCTCTTAAGGATTAGCTCCAGTTATACATCACCTTGCCCAGCTTCATCTGGAGGTCCTTCCTCCTGGCAACCCCAGGGCTTTCCTTCCTTCCCTGCTTTATTCATCTGCCTCCCTCCTTTGCTCTTGTTTCTCTTCTTTCTCATTCCTACTTCCTTTGTGGTCACAAGGGAGTTCACCCACGGAGAGACAGGCCCTCTTGGCTTCTTCCATACCCACAAACTGCTCCCCCTGACCCCCATGCCACAAGTCCCTGCCATAGATCCTGGTGCTCTCAACCCCATCTCTGTCTCTGAAATTGGAACCAGCATGCTACACTTCTCTCAGCACCCCCTCTCCTGCCCCCACCATGTCTCTTTTCTCCCTCTCCCCATCTCCCTTGTGCCCTTGCCCATCGGAACCTGCCCTTGGTTCCTGTGAGGCAGGTTCAGGGGCCAGCCTTAGCTTCAATGGTCGGATGCACACAGGGCCTGCAGGGAGAGCTCCAGGGTTGGGGCCCATCGGTTATTTCTTGGAAAGGCAAAGGCAGAAAGAAGCTCTGTGGGTCTGACAGCTGCCTTGGCGGAGGGTTAAGTGTATGTGACAGGCAGAGCCCCTTGTTTATTTCCTAGTCACTGCACGCAAGAGAAACAGAGCCGGCTCGCCCTCCTTCCATACCAGGGAGGCGGGCTGTGTTTATGGTTTATTTAGAAGTCTGAGCCCTGATCTTAAAATATGCCCTGGCGCCGGCTTTAGGCGCAGTGTGGAGACCTGCCTTCCAGCAGATTGGCCTAGCTTCTTGGGGACAACATGGTAAGGGGAGGGAACAGGACAAAGAAACCCCAGGTGGTGGCCCAGATCTTAGCACATCCAGGAGCGTGTGGTCTCTGTGGCAAGCGCTGCCTGGGCTCAGCCCACACATCTCCCTGCCCACTCCTCACTGGCAGCCAAGGGGGCTGCTTTGGCAGCTGTCTGACCTACATTCCCACCGCGGGAAGAGTTGAGCCCTTGTTCATCTCCTGGGGTGAACACAGGACCTTGGGCCCCTGAGGGTGTCACTGACCACCTGTGACCGTCCTGCTCCCAGCAGCCTCCATCTCCACTGTAGCCAGGGGGTCTCCTGCAGAAACACAAGGCAGGCCATTCTTAGACTCCTCAGAAGCGTCCTGGGCTGCCCGTCGTGTTGGGGGTGCTCTGAGACCCTCTGCGCTACACCCCTTGTGTACCCATCTCCACCTTTGCTGCCACAGCCCTGTGCCTCTCCCGGCTGTCCATACAGTGACCTTGCACCTGCTGTTCTCTCTTCAGCTCCAGCAGACTCCTTCTGTCACTTCCTCAGAAAGGTCTGACAGCTCCTTATAAACTTGATCTCTCCGACCATTTCTATGCTTGCCTGCCCAGAACTGAAGTATGTCCCAGCTGCTGTGTAGGTTAGAGTCTCAAACCTCCAACTCTTTTTTCTCCTGGTGAGTAGAGAAGGGAGCTGGAGGAGGAGGAAGGGCTCTGTGTTCTTGCCAGCAGCTAATTAGTCCGGTGGGTCACGTCTCTGCTGGGACCTGGGAGCCTGTGAACTGACTGGTGCTCATGGGTGCCTCAGGCCTCCCACCTGACTCATTGGTGTGGGGCCTGGGCAATCTATATTTTCTTAAACCTCCCTCTGTGATTCCACTGTGGTGCTAGGGGGTATGGATGCAGAACTCTGTGCCCAGGAATCAGTGCCAAGGACAGGAGCTGTGTCTCACTTTGGTGGACATCCACCTGGGTCAACTCTTGGAGGGTGGTGCTGGCCCCGTGGGAACACCTTCAAAGCTCCTCCCTTCCCCTGCTCCTACAGGCTCTCCTGCTCCCACCCCTGTGCACCTGCTTTGTTCAGAATCCTCCATTTACTGAAGATTTGCAATGGTTTCTCAGTTTCTACTCCTCCTCCAAAGGGGGTCAGCTCCCAAGCCTGTGGTCACTGGGGTTGAGAACAGGGTTGTCTTGTCTGGGCTCAGAGAACCTGTTGGGGTGGAGTCAGGCTCAGGAGAAGCAAGGGAGGCCAGGATGGGGAGTATGAGCCATTGTGAGCGCCAGGGAAGTTGGGGAAGGATTTTTTTAAAAAGATTTATTATTATTGGAAAGCCGGATATACAGAGAGGAGGAGAGACAGAGAGGAAGATCTTCCATCCTATGATTCACTCCCCAAGTGAGCCGCAACGAGCCGGTGCACGCCGATCCGATGCCGGGAACCAGGAACCTCTTCCGGGTCTCCCACGCGGGTGCAGTGTCCCAAAGCTTTGGGCTGTCCTCAACTGCTTTCCCAGGCCACAAGCAGGGAGCTGGATGGGAAGTGGAGCTGCCGGGATTAGAACCGGCGCCCATATGGGATCCCAGCACGTTCAAGGTGAGGACTTTTAGCCGCTAGGCCATGCCGCTGGGCCCTTGGGGAAGGATTTTAAGAAATTGAACTGCACCTTGACAAGTGTTGCTGCCTGAAGCAGCTGTCAATATTGATCACTTCTTGCATTGATTGTGGGTGCAGGAATGAATGATTTTGATGTGTGAATCCTGGCCTCTGCTACCCCCCCTCCTCACCACCCTCACAGCTGCAACCCTCGCAGTGCAAGCCTCCCGCTATCCCATAGCAACAGCCTTCTGTCTATATATGCTCCCTAGAGAGAAGGTGCTGTTTCTGCTGTTGTTTAAGATTTATTGTTTATTTGAAAGGCACATAAAGAGAGAGATTTCATTCATTCTCTAAATGGCCAGCCTCAGACCATGCTGAAGTCAGGAGCATAGGACTCCATCCAGGCTTCCCACATGATGGGTGGGGACCCAAGAATGTGGGTCATCTTCTGCTGCTTTCCAGGAACATTAGCAGGGAGCTGGATGGGAAGCGGAGAGGCCATAAGGGATGCAGGCGTCACAGACTGCAGCTTAGCCCACCACACCTTTTCTGAGGGAGTTGGAATCCTTGAGCCCCTTCTGCTCCAAGCAGAAGGCCATTCCCTTTTTCCATCTCCTTTGGCCTCCCCCAGCCCAGCTGTGCTCTGCTTCCAGGGCCCATTGCTCATTTCTGCAGGACATCCTAAAGCAAAGCTGGAATTGTTCAGAGAAACTGGTTTGCAAGAAGACTTAGAAAATGAACAATATAAGGACAACATGGTAGGAAAAACAGGGTGGCCAGCCACCTGCCTCCAGGAGCCCCTCCAGCCTCACAGGTCTGCCCATTTCCCCCTCCAGTCCTGACCCTCCTTACAGTCAGCACTGTGGAGAGCATGAGGCTAGACACCCGGAGGTCCCTCTCCACCTACGGTGGGGTATCTGCTGGCTGCTACGGTGTCTCCTCTAATGACCCTGCTCTGTGTGATTGACAGCTCAGTGGAAGTTCCTAGGCCCTCCCACTAGCTGTTCCCTCTTGGCCCAGGGGGATTCAGGACCAGGAAAGTCCACCTCTAGGCCCTCCTCTGGGTGCAGGTGTCTCCAGAAGCATACAGCACAGTATATGCACTTTTGAAGGGTTCGGGTAGCAAACGATGGACAGAGGGATGCTTGCCCTGGGAAGGAGGTGTGGGTAGCAGTATAGAGAAGCTGCACTGCAGCTCAGGTGTGTGCCCTGGAGCCACATTGCTTCAGACTGACTCTTAAGCTGTGTGTCCTTGGACAGCATTTACTCTCTCCTTGCCTTGGGTTCCTGTCTTTAAACATAGGGGCTCTTAATTCAAAAGGTGCTTGTGGGAATTCAGACACATGAAAGAGCAGCCTTAAAGCCTGGCCCACAGCAAGGGCATACAATGGTGACCCTAACCAGTACCAGTTAGTGAGTGCTTGTAGTGTTCAGTGCTGTGCCAAGCTCTCTGTTCACCTCTTACCCCTCACCAGGTTGCTGTTCTTGAACTCCTTTTATTGGTGCCTAGCGATGGGATGTTTAACCTCAAGTACGTCTCTCTAGTTCCAAGATCTTGTGTTTTTACTGTGCTGGCTGTCTCCACCATAGGAGAAACAGTGGGACCATATATAGCTTGCTAAATACGATTTGGCTCCGCAGCTAAAGCCGACCTTTCAATCCCAAAGACATAGGCCAATGGGTTAAGTGCAGAAGCTTTAGCCAATTACAGTGTCTGAAAATAAGGCCTTTGGGATGGGATTAGGCTGTTGGGATAGAGGTCCCATGATGGAATCGTCATAGCTTTGTAAGAAGAAACCACACAGAGACAAGGACAAGTTCCCTCATTGTTTGCTGGCTTTCTGAAAGACCCTTCCTCTTTACCCATTCTGCCATCCACTACCCTCATGTGACGTCACACCAGCATGACCACCCAATCATTTTTAAAGTTTTATTTATTTATGTATTTATTTATATTGGAAAGGTAGATTTGCAGAGAGAATTAGATACAGAGAGAAAAATCTTCCATTCATGAGCTCACTCCCCAAGTAGCTGCAATGGCTGCACCTGAGCCAATACAGAGCCAGGAGCTTCTTCCAGGTCTCCCACACAGGTACAGGGTCCCAAGGCTTTGGGCCATTCCAGGCCACAAGCAAGGAGCTGGATGGGAAGTGGAGAAGCTGCGACACAAACCAGCACTCATGCTGAGAGCCACCCAGTCTTGAACTGTGTGAATTCCCAAAGCCAAGAGCCAATATTAATCTTCCTTTATACATAGCTCAGATATTCAGTATTGTTATGAAAATCTGCCCTAACACCCAGACCCAGGCTGTCTGGCATCTAGGTTTGACAAGACAGAATGCTGGGGATCCCAAATTCTATAACCTCAACACCCTGCAGTTACATGGGGTCAAATAGCTGTGACCACCACATTGTGGACAGAAGCAAAATCCATCTCTCCCAGACCCTGGCTTGCAAATATCTCATTTCTGCCCTGACCTCTTTGTTCTTTCCCATGCTCAGCTGTCCACTCTAGGACACACTCCAGCTTCAAGGAGCTTGCAGCAACTGCTGCCCCAGTGCCCTCACCCCTTCCTTCACCCATCGAACCATCTAGCTGTCCACCCACCTCCCCATCCCACATCCTGGATGCCTCTGTGGGCTCCTGTTTCCATGGTTACCTCCAGGGCCCGAGTCTGCTCAGAGTTTGTTGAAAGGCTCTGCAAGCTTTAGGCTGCTCCCCATCACAGCAGCTTTGCTGTGGACCCCAACCTTGGATGGCTGCTGGGGTCCCACCCTGCTTGTAATTTTCCCCGTATACAGGTTAGACATGGCTTGCACAATGGTTCTTTGGTGTTGGATAAATAATAAAAACCCAAAGCTCTCCAGCAGCAGCTCAGGGTTTGCACAGGAGACGACTGTGTGGGCAGCTACCAGGAGTAGGGGCACACTCTGAACAGAGGGTCCTACGCTATAACACAAGTTGGTGTTTACTGGGCACTTACTGTAGGGCATCTCGCAACTAGACTTATCCTTAGGATAACCCTATGGGATATACATCACAATCTTCCAAGGGGAAACAGGACAGGCAATCAAGTTCAAGGTTATGAGCTAACCCATCCCAGAGCTGGGATTCAAAGCAAGGCAGGCTGACTCCAGACATCAGTGTTCTCAAACACCACATTCACAGCCTCTCCAGGGTCATGCCCCTCACCCCGATGCAGGTGTTCCACAAGTCTCCTTGAGACATTTTTTCTTCCAAGGCAAGAGGTTCCAACACAAGGATCTGCTCTATGGGTGACAAATGGTCAGAATTTGAGAAGTCTTCCTCTCGATCCCAGGCCTCCGGGGAGCAGCTGTCAGCAGCAGCCAGGGTGGGCCCAACTATTGTCAGAGGTGTCCCCTGTCCCTGCCTGGGCCTGAGCCAGGCTGTCTGTGGGCCCTGGAGGTCTTCCCAGATCACAGCAAGTGACAGCTTGTCCTCAGGGACCTTCAGGGGAGGTGGGAAGAAGCAATCCTGCCAGAGAAACCCAGCTGAGGGAAGACACAAGATGTTCCTCACGAGTGACAGAAAAATCAATTCACACCCTTCCCTGCAAGCCAAAAAATTAATTTTTCATTTCTCTACTTACATACGACTCGACTAAACATAGGCATCTAGGAATGCAAACAATGACTAGATCTTCTTAATTTAGGACAATTTTAATTAAATCTTGCTGAAATGATGGAGGCTTGGCTATTTTTGTCATGGTAAGGAGCTATGTCACGTGGGAGGAGGAGCACCAAGGAGCATGAAGCCTCCAGGGTGGCCCCATCACGCATGTCTCCTGGGAGAGGGGGAACTCCTCCCTCAGGGGGCCTTCTCATTGCTTCGCTCTGCTGCTCAATAAAGGCAACTGGTCTCCTTGCACTGTAGTCGTTCCAGCTTGCAGGATCAGTGCTGAGAAAAACATGGACCTACCAGAAGTCCAAAAAAGGAATCTTCTAGTGCTCACAGCTTGCTTATATCTAGTCTGGGTCTCCTGGGTACATGGAAACATTGTGTGGCCCTTCTTCCTCCAAGCTTGGAGAAGTCGTGTGACATCTTGCAGCCAATAGGATGTGGCTGGAGGTAGAACGTCACGTATGGGCTGGAGTCTCTGAAACACATATTTTTTATGAGGGGCTAATCCTCCACTTTGTGGTGCCAGCATCCTATATGGATGCTAGTTCATGTCCTGGCTTCTCCACTTCCATTCCAGTTCTGTTTGTGGCTTGGTCCTTGGAGAGCTGAAGGAAGCTCCTGGTTCAAATTACCTCAGCTCTGGCTGTTGCGGCCGTTTGGGAAGTGAACCAGCAGATCTCTCTTTATGTCTCTCTCCTTCTCTCTGTAAATCTGCCTTTCAAGTAAAAATAAATGAATCTTTAAAACATTTTTTGTAAAATATATTTCTTTTCATCTTATTTGAAAGGCAGAAAGACAGAGACACACAGAGAAAGCTTCCAACCACTGATTCACTCTCTAAATACCTTTGCCAGCCAAGGTTGGGTCAGGCCAAAAGTAGGGGCACAGAATCCGTCTGGATTTTCCACAGGATGGCAGGAGCCCTCATACTTGAGCTGTCATCTGCTGTCTTGCCAAGGTGCATGTGAGCAGGGATCTGGCTTGCAAGGAGAGCAGCAACTTGAACCAGGCGCTGTGATATGGAGGCAGGCATCCCAAGCGGGGTTTTACCCACTCCTTCAAACACCTGCCTTGATGGCTAAAAGCACTGAACTACCATTGTGAGGGGCTTTGGTGTGCTCTTCCTCTTCCACAGCCTTTACCACCGAGAGGCCAGCATGCTAAGATGAACGCTGTCCAGAACCCCAGGCTACCCAACGGAGCCCAGCTACCCTGGCATCTTCTGGCCTTGAATCCAATGTGTGTGTTTGAGTGGGTGTATCTCTCTCATCTGAATTAATACAACAGATTGTGCTTTTTTTCAGTAACCATTGTGCAAGGGCTCAGCATTCTTTTTACTGTTTTTATGCTAGATTATTTTGGAATTTTAAAATAATCTGTGTGGTTTGGTTCCTACGTGGCTTATTAGAGCATAGCTTATGTGTTGGCAGGAAAGGAGAAAGGTGATGAGGAGACATCGGAAGAAGAAGTCTAAGACTTCTTTTTCCTGTGTGATGTGAAAACCCTTTCTGCCGTGCAGTTAATTAAAATAATGCCATCAGCAATGATAAGCAATGTATTATGGCACAGGCACAATTAAAGTTTACTTCTTGTCCACATGGGCTCTAAAATATTTGTTCTAAATCGGTGGGCAGCTCTCCGGCAAGTGGTGATTCAGGGAACTGGCTCCTTCCCATCCCCTCCACATCCTCCCTCTGCTGCAGAGTTCATGTGTGGAAGCTGGCAGAGGGGCAGAGCGGACGGAGATGGATGTGGGATTTTCTCATACTCCAGGCCTAGCCCCTGTCTGCAGACCATTTGATGGAGTTTCATTGGTCAGAACACAGTCACACGACCACTGCAGGGCAGGCCAGGCGATGTTGTGCCGCGTGGTAGCTGAGTGGTTTATGTCACAAACATGTCCCTTCTTTCAAAGTGCATGTGTCTGTGACAGTGATCCCAGCTACAAGGAGCCACACGCGGCAGGGCTTCATGCAGTTTACATTTGGATTGAGTGGTGAGTGGGATTTTTCAGACGTAGAATCTTCAGGTGTTTAGGGTAAAACCATCAACCTAAACTTGACCCATAGATGAACCTTCTGGAATCACTACACTGTTAGAATTACAATACAAGCAAATATAGGTAAATCACATGAGAGGACTGAATGAAGAACCTGAGAGAAATGAGTCTACAGTGACATCAAAATTACTGCCATCTAGAAGAAAGTGATTTTCAGGTCTTGGTACCACAGAGAAGCAAGCAGGAGCCTGTCAACCGGGTGGAATGGAGAATGCCTGCAAAAACTTTTCTAACAACGGGAAATTGGCTCTTACTGTTCAATTCAGCCCTCATGGACACCCGGGCCTGTTTTAGCAAAGAGGAAGCATTTACCAAGGAGTGAGATAGCACTAAGTGTGCTTGTACCAGCTGTTGTCTTGCTCTGGCTGGAGCCAGAAATGAACTGCTACTGTGAGATTTGTAATCCAGTCTGCTATGAAGCAGTTTAGAAAAGCTGATTGCTATCAGACATGTATGACATTTGCATCAAGTTCCATGCAAGGCTCCACAGTGAAACAGAGTTGTGTTAGCACATCCATTGGAAGGTCTTGGGGATGGCAAGGAAATGGCCAATGTAGAGGAGGTACCAGATTCTAGGAGAACCAGGTGCTTGCGATAGTGTTTGGCCTCCAGAGGTAGTGGAGGGTGGCTAGGGTTCCTTTATTGAATTCATAAGTGGGAATGTGTAGCCGGCACTGATGCCTTTCAGTGTTGTGCGAGGAGGAGCCAGCACAGCAAGGCATCCCTAAGGGGTGATAGAAGCTGGCTTGGATAATGAGAAGCACTTGGGTAATCCTTGAGGGAGAAAGATCAACAACTTTTGGCAAAGAGTGGCTGAGCAATTGAGAACTGATTTTAAACGGGTTGGACCTCCCAAATCCCTCTGCTGGGATGGCCAAGCAAGGAAGCACGTGACAGCTCCTGGGAGTGAGATGGAATGAAGATGCTCGAGGCAGGCAGACTGGGTGGTCAGGGGGGAGGCATCTCAGCCAGTGCGGCAAGCGGGTGGGAGAGCAACTGACCTGGTCCCCTTGGTGAGGCATCTCAGATCCAGTGCAGAACCTGGATCAAGACCATGTCCCCAGAGGGTGGTGTTGGCTGTCCCAGCCTGAGAGGAGATACCATCACCTTCAGGCTGTGCTGAATTTGTGAGGGAGTGACCTGTGTGTTTTATTTGTGGCAAGAATGGAATATTTAATTTGCAACTTGGAGGAAATGTGATCTGTGGGGACCACTGAGAGGCAGACTGTGTGGGGGAGAGGCTGGCTGGGTGGGTTCAGCTGCTAGCATTGCAACAGGGGCAGAAGCTGGCTGGCGGACAACTTGCCCTCTCCCCTACCAGGTATCCTCCCTGGGTCCCTGGGGAGCAGGCGCACTGGTCAAAAGTCAGGATGGCATGTGTGGCTTTTGCAGACTTCCTTTTCATAAAAATATTAAAATATTTATTTTTCAAGCAACTTTAACACTATTAATTTATCTGAAAGGCAGAATGAAGGAAAATCTTTTAAGAAGCAACACCTCAGGGCTTGACCAGACTGTAGCTGGGAGCCTCAGTTTCCATCCAGGGCTCCCACGTGGGTGCAGGTACATTAGCAGGAAGCAGGAAGTGGGTAAGCCAGGTCACGGAACAAGGTCCATATGGAACTCTGGCATTGCGGGTGGTGGCTTAACCTGATGTACCACAATACTAGTTCTTCTGCAGACTTCTCAAAAGTATTTAAGCAGTTTGTTGGTTCTGGAAGAGCTGAATGATGATGGATTTTACTGCATAAAAGTTCAAAGCACAGGTCGGTGGCATCTCACGAGAAGAGCAGTTAGAGCAATGGAAAATCTTTTATTACCTCATCCAGATAATCCTTATCCAACTCTCTGCTATTCCTTGAGGATATAAAGGTTCACTATTTGTCCTGTCTGCTCTGAAGCATTGCCGCTAACACTGAAGTCCTCTGTCCTCCCATGTTTAATGCCCGATGCCTTATTTGCAGCACTACTCCTGTGTTTGGGCCCACTAGTAAGTAAAATAAGGGTTACTTGAGCACAACACTGTGAAGCTGTGGGCAGTTGGTCTGAGTGACCAGATGGAGGGTGATGTATACAGTGTGGATACATTGGATGGGGTAAATTTATGTCCTATGGGAGATTTCATAACTATACTCAGAGTAGAGCACAATTTAACAACTACATATTGTTTACATTACAAAACTTTCCATTTGATGTTTTTGACTGCAGGTAACTGCACCTGGGGGGAGAAAGACCCACAAATAATGGAGGAATATTGCAAATCTCATTTAAATATGAAAATTGATGAAATGGTTTTTATTTTTATATAAAAAACATTTTTATTTGAAAGGCAGAGTAATAGAAAGACGAAGAGGCAGAGACAGAAAGAGAGAGACAGGTTATTTTTCATTTGCTGATTCATTCTCCAAACGGCTGCAAGGGGTAGGACTAGTCCAAGCTGAAGCCGGGAATCGGCACCACAAGCTGACTATCAACTCTTACTGGAGTTGGTGGCACTGTAGCCCAAGGTGCACATTAGCAGGAACCTGGAGCTGGGGATGGATTTGGAATTTAAATTCAGGTATTCTAAAAAAAAAGGAGGGGGGAATCCAAATGGAGACCTAACTGTTACATCGCTTGCCAAACTTTTGGTAGGAGTGCCAGTGGATTCTTGCTTAATAAGTAATTCATTGTAACAGTAAAATGTATTTATAAAGAATATGCCCCTGAAACTGTGTCCTTGGTATTAGCCTCTTGAATTATGCCCAGACTATTGACTGCAGTTCAGTTATGTGAGCTCCAGGTACTTTCTCCTAGTACCTGGAGCATTTTTAGAACATGCAAGGGGGCAGTGGTGTGGCATAGTGAGCTAAGCCACCACCTGTGACACCTGCATCCCATATGGGTGCCACTTTGAAACCTGGGTGCTCCATTTCTGTTCCAGCTCCCTGGATCAGAACGATGGCCCAAGGCCTTTGGGTCCTTGCACCCACATAGGAGATCCAAAAGAAGCTCCTGGCTCTCTAACTCTGACTTTCAAATAAATAAAGATTAAATCATAGAAAAAGAAGACAGGCAAATGTGTGTGTGTGTCTGTGAAGTGAGTACTTACAGGGGGTTAGATGAGATGGAAGAAAGATGGCAGAAAAATGCAAGGGGATCATATCACAAACAGATTCAATATTATTTATTCAGTTAGTTGCTACCATAAGAGAGAATGTTTTTCTATCAATCATATTACTCAATGAGTGATACATTTTCCATTTACCCATATTTCTGCCAGTTTATACATATAACTCTCAAGAAAACCCTTTGAGGCAGCTAAAATGTTTGTACCTATTCCTCCTTCTTCATTTAGGAAGCAAACATTCATTAAGGCCTTACCACGAGCTCATGAGAGTGTAGCCAGCCTTCCATATCCCCTGCACCTGTGGATTTGACTAACCTTTCATAAAGAATCTTTTTTATTTTTTAATTGTCAGTACTTAACGTTATAGACTTTTTCCTTATCATTATTCTCTACACGATACAGAATAAAATCAAAGAGTATTTCATCATATCTAAAGATGATTTAAAGCTTACAGGAGAATTGTGTGTGTGTGTGTGTGTATGTATGTATATATATGACTTGAGCACACACAGATTATGGTGTCCACAGGGGTCCTGGGACCGGTCTTCCATGGGTACCAAAGGACATCTGCGACTTTGAGAAATGCAGGTTGGTAATAGGGGATAAAACCACAGGCTAGGGACTCCGGGGTGATTCCCACTCCAGAAACACGTGGTCTCCACATCCTGATCTCACTGTCTGCAGAAGCAGATGCAGAAGGGAGCCCTTGTGTGGCTCTCCGTGTCCTCCTCGGAGGGAGGCAGAGCCCTCAAGGTCCCAACCACTCTGTGCAGGACTTTCCCAGTCTCCATTGTAAGGAGGTTGAGTCAGAGATTGCTTTCCAAGATCTCTCAAAACAGTTTTGCCTGGTTTTTAATGCATAACCGGCAAAATACTTCATTATCTTTAAATCAGTGGTTTTTAATTGTTTCCCTTTTCTAACAGCCCAAATGAGAAATAATGCAGAAAAACTTAGGAAACACAAGGCCAGGGAAAATAAATAAGGTTGATTCAAGGGTCTTATATCCTAAACAAAATATGACTGATTGAAGGTCCTCTGATTTGGGTCAGTTCTTTCCCCTTGAACATGAGGTATTCTCTGGCCAAGGAGGGGGACCCCGAGGGTGTTTGGGACATGCAGGCCCTTCCTCCACCCTCCAGGCTGGCCTAGGAAGCATTTGGCACAGAAGGTGTAGCAGACTGTCCTAAGCTTAAGGACCACTGAGAATGAGTCAGAAGGGATTTCAGGGCAGTGCAAGGTCCCCAAGTCATGGAAACCACATTTTTCAGGTCTAAAATCAAAACACATGCTTTCTGACACACAAGCTTCAGTGGGACAGAATATCTGGAAATAGCATTCACCTTGCGGTATGTGGTGGCTGAGTCCTACGTGGGATTTGCAGCTTTGCTCTTAGTAGACCTATGGTCCACCTGGGGATCCCCTGAGTCCCAGTTCAGACCAAGTGAAACACATAGGGTCTTTCCTGGCTGGAGCCTGGGAGGCATAGATGGCAGATGTGCTTTGGGGAAGAGAGGAAGATGCTGAAAGAGGGAATGGTGGAGGGCAAGGCCTTGCCGGGCTCCTCCTGTGGCCAAAAGAGCTTAAAAGCGAGAGCCAGGGAGGCTGACTTCCTAAAGAAAGGTGACTCTGCCATTCTGCATACCGCCAATGCAGGATACACTTAAATAGTAGAATGATGGACTTAACAACTGTTTTTGGAAGGACTATATTATTATACTAATATCAGGGAAGTCAGTGGGAGGAGGAGACTTGGAGAGAGGGAGAGGAATCTCAAAACCTGGGGAATTGTATCATAAAATAAACAAATAAATAAGTAAGTTAATTAAAAAAAAAGAAGAAAGCTGAAACCAGACAGGGACAGGCAGGGTTGTTTGGAGAATTACAGACAACATACAGAGATACCCTCCCTCTCTCTGCATGTGGAGCCCTACACTGCTCTTGCACCTCATGGGTTGCAGACTTAAAGATCCCCAAGAGACAGAACCTCCCTCTCACCCCACATAATCACCATTCTTCAAAATGCATCACCAGCATTCCCAGCGAGCTGAGCGGCTCAGGGTCATGGGGTTTAGTAGGCAGTTTGGGGATGAGCCTCCCAGTGGGAGCAGAAGGGTCAGCTAGAGGAACTCAAGGTCATGGATGTCTATGAGGCGCTCACAAGGCACACTGCATTACCAGAGCCAAAGATGACCCCATAACAACAGGAGGCCATTTTCTTGCAAGCTCAGAATTGGGTCACGTGGTGGGTAACAGGATGAGTATCTGAATTCAGGACAAGCCTGGAAAAATCGCCAAACTGGTGTCAGATGAACTTGATTGGCGGTTTCATGTGATGAGATCCCTTAAGCCCTTGTATGCATGCTTCCTTATCCAGCCTATTGTCTAAGTAGCGGGACAATCCACGTCAACATTGTAGCATCAGCTAGAGCAAGCCAGCCTGCCTGCCTCTCTGGCTTTGAATTTTTTTCATGAGCTCTCATTTTAAGGAGGCTGTGTTAGTGAGACCTATTTCGAATACAAATGATTGTTTAAACTCTCTTACATGTTTTAAGAATATATTTTAATCATAGAGTCTTCCCCTAAGACCAGCAGAGTACTCATGAATAAATTGTTGTGCCTTTGATTCAACAGGAATTGGGTAGGCTCGCTGAATTAATGAATCACTCTCTTCTTCTGGTACCTTTCAAGACTGCAGCAATGAGCATCTCCCCCAGCTTTGTGAAACGCAGATGAAGTATAATTTTCCCCAAATTGATGTGTTCTACATCACTGAATTCCAGTTATTTACATTTTTATGCCAGGATCAAATTTGGCTTATTATTATTGTTGTGGAAAATAATGCTAATCCTTTAATTGTCACGGTACTTGACAATTAGAAAACTTTACCAATGGTATTTCAGCCCCATCCTCACCATGGCACTGAGGACAAAGCAGAGTTGGAAGGAACATCTGGGCCGAGAGCTTCAAATTGTACCCCCTCTCCAGCTGGTACATGGAGCTCTGGAGAGGTTAGGGGACTCACCCACGACCACACACATGGGTCAAAGCTGTGGGCACAGGGATGGAAGCCAGGCGAGTGCCTTGCCAGTCTGGGGTTCTAGTCTCTGAGAAGTCTCTGAAGTGAGTTGGATCATCCTTGCCCTGCAGGTACAACGTGTGATGTACGTGTGGGAGCTAGCACAATGTCTGACACATGCTGGGGTCTTAGTTGTCCGTTCCCTTTCCATCTCCAAGTGATTGTTCTTCCATGTGAAGGTACTGAGATGTGATAGCACAGAGCTTTCTCCCCAGGAGCTAGAGGTGAGGAGACCAGTAGTCATATCACACATACACACACGAGGGCATGCATGCACACATATGCACGTATACACACACATACACCAATACTCCGCAGCACCAGCTTCTCTCTGAAGTTCAAATCTGTAGCAGGTGGTAAGGAAGATCCCTCTCCTTCTTAAGCTACAGTTCTGGTCTCTAAAAGCAGTTTCACAAATTCTGCCTGTCACCAGCATTCAGAGCACCTCATGCTGCAGACCCACACGATACCTCCTGCCAAGGCCATGACTTTCACTTCCAGACCGTTGGCCTCGCCTGCTCACTTCCGCATGGCCTGTGCCTCCTCTTGCCCTATGGACTGCAAGAGGGTCTTCCCTGCGTTTCTACTCAGCGCTCCTTTGCTCAAAGTTTAGCTGGGCAATTGCCCCCCGACAATCTCCGTTTGAGCCTCATACTCCATAGCAAGTTCATCTGGAGCAGGAAACAAGTGGATCTCACTGGATGTCACTGCAGGGCCGCTTCTTCCAGGCTGGACTCCAGGACTTGAATCAACCTTTGCCAGCACAGAATTCAACCTGCTGCTTTTTTTGGAAGGGATACTTAAGTTTACTTCTGGACTCAAGCTACCTGAGCAACAAGATGTTTTCACTCCTTCTTGGCAGGATAACCAGATAAAACATGTCTTACTTACCCATCTTCAGGGTTCTCTGGAAAGAATCAGAGGTCCCTGCCTGGTCTCGATGAGGAACTGAATGACAAGCGGCAGGAGGCTGAACTGAAGCCATTTGAATCCAGAGCCTGAAGGCAGGTCCCTGGAAGCACTGGGTGCAGGCTCAGTGACATCCCGGCTGGCTCTGGTGGCTGCCTCCATGTCTATCACATTTGGCCACTGCGTTTTCTCAAGCACATGGTTGAACCTGCAAGGCGGTGTCTGTGGGTCAGGCAGGAGGAAGAAGCAAAGAGGAGAGGCCAGCACGTGTGAACTGCTTTGTATGTCTCAATGGCTTACACCAAGTCCTATGAGCCCTCCTTGCTGTAAGGGGGCGGGCTGGGACCCAGGAGCATTTCATACTCACCAGCCTCTGGGGAGAAGAAGGTGTTAGAACTGGCTGTTGGTCAGTCAGTGTTATCAGACAGTTCTCAGTTCACCATGTCGGGGCTACAAACCTCATTCATTTTAGAAAAGAATATCTATGTTTCTTTCACCTGAATTAATGAACGAAATTCATGCCCTTTATTCATACAATAAACCTGTGAGTTCCTACTGAGGGCCTGGTATCATACTAGATATTAAAATGCAGAGACATAAGTAAACATTCAATTAGCAAGCATTTGTTGTATACTTACTACAATATGTGTACAACACTAAGTGCATTAACTTTTTTTTTTTTTTTTTTGCAAGGCATAAAGACAGAGACAGGCAGACAAGGAGAACTTGTCCATTGGCTAGTTCATTCCCCAAATATACACAACACTCAGGGCTGGACCAGGCCTAAGCCATGAACTGGGAACTTACCAAGGTCCCTCACATGGGTAGCAGGGATCCAAATTCTGCCTCCCCAAGTGCACACTAAGCAAGAAGATGTAGTATCCCAAACCACATCTTAACCTCAAGCCCAAACACCAGCAGGCGTATACTTATTGTGTGTTTCATAGTATAACCACCCCCACCACTTACCAAGGGCTTATCACAGGCCAGACAAGACTCCAGGATTTTATGTGCATTATTTAATCTTCAGAACAACCCTGAAAGGTGGATCCCCAAAATTATTGAAAATGATCACCAGTCTTCATCAACTCTGGAGAATTTTTTTTAGCTGGGCAGGAGAGAGTAGGAGAAGGTGCAAAAGACTTGTAAGACTTTCCAGGGACAAGAGGGCCTCTGTAAGAAAAAGCCAGGACCAGCAAAGAAACCTCTGGTTACGAATCTTTCATGGGAAGCCTGTGTTCCAGAAACAATAGAAAGCTACAGAGCCACAGGGGCCCCTTCATTTTTCCAAGTGCAACTTGAGTCATGTGGTAGGAGGCATGGTTGGACAAATGAGGCGGATTAGCTGAACGCAGGGCTGTGCTTAGACCTGATTGCAGGTTTGGTTGGCTTGGATCGCTAAATGCTAGTTGTGTGTGCTTGTTTATCCGGCCTATTGTTTTAGCAGGATAAGAACCCGCGTTCAACTGGAAACAAGCCAGCAAGAACGTGGTCGTCAGGCTCTGCTGTGTCACGGAGCTGGTCGAATGCAGTGAAACCAGTGTCCTTCTGGAAGCAGGACAGAATTTGCAGCAACTAGAGGCACCGTAAATGGAGGGTTGGGGGAGGGGTTATGGAAACAGAACAAGGGAGGAGTCCCTAAATGCAGTGTAAATCCCCTGCCCAAATCTCTGAGTGACCCCTGAACAGTGCGGGTGCCACCCTAGTGCCAGAAGAAGCAGTTTGGGTCCAACCAAGTTAATGGCTGCCACAACAAATCGAGTGAAACAAAACCTACAAATGTCACTACAGCCACCCTGAGGGACGGGCGTCTTTGCTTCATGTCAGAGGGGGTTGCAGCAAAGGCTGTGGGTTATCCTGCATAACCCCCTGAGCACCTTCCTGGCTCTCTGAATTTGCTGAAGCGCTGAGGACTCTGCCTGAGGACTCTTCCACCTGCTGGTGCCCGCTCTGCCCCGTGCAGGGAGCCGCCCAGAGGGGCACAATGATGTCCCTTAACCCTCTACCCGCAGCGACTTTCTTTCTGCCAGTGACTGTTGGGAGCAGGTGGATCCATAACACCCCAGGTCTATTATCCCTGGGTGAAGCAGGAGGCGCACAATTCCAGGGCCTCTGTGTAACGCTGCCTGCGGAGAGCTCCCTGGGGTCCTAGGCTTTAAGCATGTCTACCTGCTCAATAGCGCCTCTTGTGGCCTATTTCCCCATGCTGTCGCTCACTGAGCTCACCTAGCACTTGGAATCCAAAGCTCAGGAAAAGCTTCTACCGAGAAAACCAAACTTGGATGAAAAAATCCCAGGTGCAGAGGGCTTTTAAGCAAATAGGGCAGTGCAGCTGAGTCTCAACGGTGGGGCTTACAAATTCAAAGCCGGACTCCTTAAAGCCCACCCTAAGTTCAGAGCATAAGGGGTCAAGGTGGGAGTGAGGGTGGGAGTGCGGTCCCTAGCAAGGCAAGGACTCAACTCCGCTGTGAGGGCGATGGGGTGGGCCTCCCTCAAGTGTAAAGCAGCTGTGGAAATGACTGAGCTCTGAGCTTCCAGTCATCCTTGACACTTAGCACCAGGCCCAAGGAAACCATTCAAAAGGAAGGTCAGCAGGTGCTCCCTGGGCATAAGGGGGCCACACTCCACGGTGTGCAGACTCGGCCTCCCTGCCTCTCCTCTGCACCCCACCGTGAGGAGACAGAGCAGATGCGGGTCTCCTGCGGAGCTCTGCTGGCTGGCGGAGGTCGCGATGAGCCCCCGCAGAGATCACACTGTGTGTTCCTTCCTGGTGAAGGAGCGAGCCCCGCCCCCGCCAGAGTTTCTTCCAGGACACAGGGAACAAGCACAGGCTGCCCCCTGCCCAGCTGGTCCCGCACAGATGCAGCCCTCATGACCAGGGACAAGTACTCCCAAGAGCGGGAGGAGGAGGCACTTGACACAGGCGGTGCTGCCCGAGGCCGCCCCCAGCCTCCCAGCAAAGCAGGCTCCCTTTGATTCAGCAGGCAGGCAGGCAGGCAGGCAGGCAGGCAGAGGAAGGCTCCTATATGGCCGCACTTAAGCACAATGAAGCAATGAAGACATAGAACATTTAGCTCCTTCCGCCCCCTCAGACCCACGAGCCAGCCACTCACTCCGGAGAACTCTTCTCCTTTTATTTTCTATTGAAAAAAGAAAGAGGAACAGATCCCAGTTCTAGACATGGCTCAAGATGCTCAACGAGTTATGGAGGGTCGGGGAAAGGATTCAGAGGTGGCCGAGTGGTTCAGTGGAAAGTCCCCAGGCCTTGGGGTGGGCGGGCCCCTGCAGTCACACGCTAGACCTGCCTCCCACCCAGGTGCGTTCAGAGAGCGGTGTAGACTTCAGGACTGTGATCAGCACAGGCTGGTGTGACACATGTGCAGCTGCTGAAGAGGGCGCAGGTGCTAGATGCTTAAGCCAGTGGCACCTGGGGAAAGCACAGACCAGCAAGGACAGTGTGATCCTGTCTGTGTCGGAGCAGCTGTGCCGCCGGAAGGCTTCTCACACACTGGAGTAGTTGACTCTAGGTAATAGGACTGGGGAGACACTTATGTTTTATCTGTGTGCTTTCAAAAGTTTGTCTGGAAATCTTCACTTATTTTATTTGTATGTACGTTTATTTGAGAGGCAAAGAGAGAGAGAGAGAGGTACAGTGATCCTATCTGCTGGTTCACTTCCCCAAAGCACCCAACAATCCCTGGCTGGGACTGGAGCTGGGAGCCAGGGAGGAGTTTTGGCACACATTGATTTGGGCCATCACAGCTGCCTCGCAGGCTCTCCCTTATCAGGAAGCTGGAGACAGGGACAGAGTGGTTATCAAACCCACTGGCTGGATTTTTGATGCCTTTAGGAATGGAAGTTTTTGAATTATAAATTTGAAGGGAGCTGAACTACTATTTATGGCAGAAGGACAAGTGTTTGGACCCCGGGAGCAATCTGAGAGGTGGTGCAACTGGAAAAAAGAATGTCAGAGAGGAGGCAGTAAAGTGCTAGAATCCCACCTGACCTGCAACGTGCCCTTGAGTTTCCTATGTGGTCTGCTGCCCTCTCCACTCTTCCAGGGCTTAGTGTGAGTGATTTCTGCTGTGGACGCTGACACCAGAGCCACATTCATGTGAGTGTTAATGGAGGGTAGAGGGGAGGGCAGGGGCCACATCTGAGGACACTCAACTCACGAGTACTTAAGTCATTGTGTTCTTCCCGGAGTCAGCACAGATCTTTCCAGAGAACACAGAACTGCTCAGGTTAGAGCCAAATAGGTCCTGTTATCTGTGGATGCATGACAAAGCATCCCAAATGTAGTGAAACAAAGCAGCATGAATCATGTGTCAGGATCACTCCAGAGCCTCGGAGTTGACTGGGCTCAGCTGGGTGGTCCTCCATCAGGGTCCCTCCTGCAGTTGTAGGCACCAGGCTGTTACAGTTGGAGTCACAGCAGAACCTTTTCCTTTCATGTGTCTGGTGCGTGAGCTGGAGAGGCTCAGACAGGTAGGGGCTGGGACAGCTGGACTACTGGGGATTTTGGGGTCTCTGTGGTCTTCCCGTGCAGGACTTCCAGCAGGCATCCTCAAGGGTAGTTGGACTCCTTATGGGACTGTTCAAGGCTCCAAAAGCATGTGTCCTGGGACAGGGAGAGATGTGGGAGCTGTGTTGTCTTTCCCATTCAGCCTTTTGGAGGTCACATAGATTTCTGTCTACCGCATTCCATTAGTCCAAACAGTTGTAAGTTTCCTCCAGGTTCAAGGGGAGGCAACACAGCCCCACCTGTTGATGAAGGAGTTGCGAAGTTCTGGAATCAGCATGTGGGATTGCAAATATTGTTGTAGCCATGTTTGGAAAATGCAGTCTGCCACAGGACATTTCACAGATGTCCAGGGACAGGGCAGTCCTCAACTGATATCTGAGCTTAGCATCAGCAGGAAAACAGCAAAACTATTTTTCTTGCTTGAAAAAGGCAAAATATTAACAGAAGTAGACTTCCGATCAGATCTAACACTATTTAGAAGAACATAGATGATGAATAGGGGCTTCTATGGTAGCAGCTTCACAGGAATTGGCTGTGAAAATTATAATGAAGATGAGAGAGCCAGAAAGAAAAATGTTCCTCTTGCTCACAGCTCTCTCTGGATGGGATTAACAGTGCTGGGAATTGAACAGGAAAAGTCTGGGTGAGAGCCAGAGGGTCAGCAGGGTTAGATCTCGGCTGATGGCAGGCCACGCATGGATCAGCCTGCCCTGAGCACAGGCTGGGTGTTGGGCCCGTGAACCTCAGCACAACACGCACCTTCTGTTTCTACAGATCACCTGCTTCTCCACACATGCTTCCTTGGTGGTGGCACCCAGGCAAGGCATGGCCTTTGGAAGCCTGGGACTCCCCTACCCCACGATGAACTCCAGGCAAGTGAGTCAAACAAGGGCTTAGGGCCCTTTGCCCGTGTTCCTTGCGGAGTCGCTAGACTCTGACCTCAGCTGCCACCTCCCACAATTGAGAGTTCTTCGCCACAGGAAGACTCAGGTCATCTCTCATTGCCCTGATTGTCACTGGCTCTGCATGCGGAGTCCTCCAGGCAGACCTGGAATCTCCGACCCTGAACCTGGAGGGAGCTTCAAGGGCCACTCCAGTTGGAAAGGCCAGCATTCCACGGCTGCCGCACCTCTCCCGCCTTCAGTACACCACACCCATCACTACTGCTCTGCTGCCCTTGGTTGACAACACTTGGGCCGATGCTTTTTCCAGCTTCTTGGGATGAAAAGCAGTCACGCAGCACTTTCTGATGTCTCATTTTAAAGAAGTTGTTCCCTTGATCTTGTCTTGAAGAGTTGAGGCAAGTCTGAAAAGGACCTTGGAGAACATCTGAAATCTTCCTTGTTTTATGTGTGAGGAAACTGAGGCCTAGAAGGTGAGGAGCGGGAAGACTTGCTTGCCAATATCCCCAGGAAGTTTCTCATGTGGCCTGCGGCATGGTGCAAATCTCCATTGACCCTGCCAGCTTCCCCTCCAGTCCCCTTGCCTGCAAGTGGCCAGGCTGTCCCGAAGCTCCTGCCAAAGAGTGTCAACCAGGAACGTGTCTTCTTTCTTGAAATACGTTGTGGATCAGCAGACAGGCCCCTCAAGACCCCAGCAATGAAGCTTGCATTGAGCCCAGCACACAGTAACCCAGAAACATATGTGGTGAGCAATAACAGTCATAAATTTTATGAGATTATGTGTTCCTAATGTGAGATTTCAGGCTGATCTGTTTGTTGAGCTATGCCAAGCTTCAGCATGATTCAATCAAGTTGTGCTTAATCTTCCCTTATTTACTCTGGGTGAGGGTGAGTCACAGAGCATGGCCAGTCTGCTGAACTAATTTACCCCAAGGATTCTGATGGACCAGTGATTTGTTTGCTCTGAATGTTCAGCGTTTATTTACTTCCATCGTTTCGATGGGGTCTGAATTACGTAGAGCAAAAGTCTGTAGCCACACAGAGGAGGAGGCTGAGAACCCCTTTGGAGACTCCACTGGAGACAGGGAGCCCCCTGGGGAGGTGCGCTCACTCCTTTCTGGCCCAAAGTGTGTGTTACCTGCTAACCAATGGAATTTAGCTCCGTGGTCTCTGTATCATCGAGAAAGGCATCCTGGCCCACTTCCTGCATCTCTGAGCCCAGGCCATGAGGATGTGGAATGAAGGGGGAAATATCGCCATGTCTTCCAAAGGTTTGAATTAGCCCGAGGCCGGCCTGACTCCAGCTGCCAAGCATCTGCATCACCCCGGGTCCAATTATTTGCAGCCTCTGGGGAGGTGGGAACATGCAGATGGAATATGATACTATGTGCTCAGTGTCTTGTCTCAATGCTCCATGGGCGGAAGTCAAATCCCCACGAACAAGAGCAGTGAGAATGACACTGAAGACTCACAGTGAAGGTTCGCAGAACACCCCGCTTCCATGGGGTGGGACAAATGTGGCTTTCCTAGCTAGAGGTTAGTACAAGAGTTTCCCCTGTTGTCTACCTTGGTCATGGCACCAACTGTACCAGTTTGCCTAGGACTAAAAGGATCATTAGGATATAAGGATTTCCATGGTTTAAAACAAGGTGCCAATGCAATGGCTCAATGCAAAGTTCTCACCTTGTATGGGCCAAGATCTCAAATGGGCTATGGTTTGTGTCCTGGCTGCTCCACTTCCCATCCAGCTCCCTGCTTGTGGCCTGGGAAAGCAGTCGAGGACGGCCCAAAGCCTTGGGACTCTGCACCCATGTGGGAGACCCAGAAGAAGCTCCTGGCATCTGGTTTCAGATCAGCTCAGCTCTGGCTGTTGCAGCCATTTGGGGAGTGAACCAACGGGTGGAAGATCTTTGTCTCTCATTTCCATAAATCTGATCTGCTATTTCTAATGAAAATAAATTAATCTTTTTTTAGAAAAGTGAAGAAGATTCTGAGTCAACCAGAGCAATCTGATATCCCCTGACTTTGGCCTTGAGATGTGGCCAGAGCATTGAGTCCGGAAGGAGCATCTTCCCTTCCCAAGTGGCTGTTCTAGCCCCCATTCCCCATCACCACTGATGTAGGACTGTTTGCCCACCTGCTTTGCCAGAAACAGGGTGCCTTTCTGCCTCTGTGGAGAGCTGGCAGCAGCATTTTCTGATGGTGTGAGGGGCACAGATAGGTCCTCAGCCTCTGCTGGGGTCAGAGAAGTCCCAGCATGTTCGGGGAGAGAGACACGTAGAAGTAGCTGTCCCTAGGAAGGCTGTGTGACCCATTGGCTGCAGGGAGTCACATGGATGCCAGATTCTGAGGTGTGGCATTAACATTCCTGGAACCTTGGCAGTCTGGAACAGTTTCAAGCTGGCGGCAGGTTGTGTGTGTGTGTGTGTGTGTGTGTGTCTGCGCATATGTATTCTTTAGGTGTAAAGACCCAGAATGCTGTGGGGAACATTTTGATTCTAAGATCTCCCTGGATAAGAGCATGGGCCCAGGAGCCACATGCTGCCATTTCATGTGGCTTTGAGTAATTCCTGTAACCTCTTGGCAAATAACTTGAAATGGGACCTGGGACAGAGTCATTACTCAAAGAATACACTCTAAGGTTCTGGAATGGCATGGCAGAGCCACACATGTCCAATTGCTTTGTGCGGTTAATGAGCTGACTTGATTGTCATCAGAGTTGCACAAGAGACAGAATCCCAGTGGCTGTACCTCCTGCTTTGAGGCTGGATGTAAGAGGAGGCTGTGGACTAGGACAACATTTTGCTGATGGTCTGAGTTGACAGAAGGTCCTGTAGAAGAGATCACTGAGCCCCCTGCCATCAGACATGAATGTTCCAGAATCTCAGGGGTGAAGGGCTTTGGTCCCCTGCCTACCACTGCGCAAGGCAGGAGGTGTGGCGTCCACCTCGCCCTCCTCCCCAGATTCTGCTGTCAAAGGCCTTCTCTAGGCTCCAGCAGGAGGCACCTCCATTTCTACCCCATCTCTCAGTCAACGTAATATGCACAGAATGTTGTTGGCTGCTTCTTCAGGCAGAATGTTAAATTTCAGATTGTATTTCATTCATATATTTGTATATATATACACACACACACACATACACATATACATTTATATAGAGAGAAATGTAAATATGTATCGCATTAATCTTGCTTAGAGCATCTGGCCAAATGAGCTTAATAGTGCCTATGTCTGAAAGCTTACCTTTGGCCTGAATGTTATAAACCGACATCTTTATTAATACACCAGCATTAGCTAAAGAGAAATTGCATAAAGTCTTTAATGGAATTTTTAATGCCTTAATGGCATAAACTCAACTCTCCCATCATGCACTTGACAGCGTTTCAAATTTGAATTTGGTAAATGTGTTTTTAATACAGAGCACTCACTGGAGCTGGAAAGCAGTTGTCGAGAGCCTGGATGCTGGAGAAAAAAATTTTCAGTGGTGTCAGAAGAGATTTTTGCTGCACCATTCACTACTAAGATCAACATATCCACAATCAAGGAAGAGAAAATGCTGTAGTTATTTTTTAGGATCATCTGTTTCAATCTGTTGTGTTTTCCATGCATATTTGCAGTCCTGTGGTATCCGTGGCCCCTTAAATTATTTTGTGCCTGATTGTTTTAGTAAGCTGTCTGCTAACACTGTTTATAATCCTTCTCCAGTTGTATCATTCACTGGAAAAAATACATAATATGTTTACATATAGAAATATTTGTGTTTTGGAAAACTACAAGTCCAACAAAAATTGTTAGATGGTCGATATCCATCAGGGGTTGTGTCTCAAGCACACTATCAAGAGTTTTAGCCAAAATAATGAGTGATATTTAGCTCCTCTTACCTTATTCAGACTGATTTCATTCATTGCATCTGTTGCAATTTTAATGATTTCAGTTTTACATGTTGTTACTCAAATATGTGCAATATTATTTGGTATCAATATTTACATTATGCATAAATGTTCTGCCATGATATTATCATTTTTTCTGGCTTCTTCCAAGTGGATACAATTTCCATTATCATGTTCATGCTCATAAACTTTCTTGGATGCACCTCTGAATGCCAGCTTGTGCTTGCCAACAATTAAACCGTGTATGATTTGCATTCAACAGCAGCACAACTGTTTCTTTTTTTTTTTCACTTATTAACAGCATTTTAAAAAAATAAAAGCAGAAGTCAGCTTTTCAATACTTTCACAAGCAAATAATGCAAGATTTCACTGATCTGAAACAACCAAAGTTAATATCACATCTGTGCAATTTCTGCTGCAAGGCTGGGTGACACAGAAAGGTTAGCTTCCCTGCATGGTTGGTCTCAGTGATCCAGCCAGACGTCTGCAGCTCCACCATCCTCAGCCTATGTGGCAGGGGACAGCAGCAGAGGAGCTCATGGTAAGAAGGAAATAACAAGGTCATTGCCATTCGCCACTCATTGGCCAGAACTAGGCACACTAGGGAGCAACAGCGGAGGGGGCCCAGATAGAAACCAGCATAGAATTTCTCCACCACAATAGCTGAGTGTTTGTTATGCTCTACATGTTGACAGAGGCTGTGTGATAAATGGAGCCAGTCTTCACGCCCACATTTTAGTTTTTCACTCTTCCTATCCCCAAACAATTGGCAATCTTGACAAAAGATCCAGAATCCTTTGAGCAAAAAAGAAGTAAACACACTTTACAGATACATTTTTCCATGCTATTTGGAAGAATTCATGTGTAATGTTTGTGAAAATTTCCTATTCCTTATGTGTTCTGGAAAGTTAAATTTTTTTTATTGGAGGTTAAAAAATAATAACTCAGGCAGAGTACCCTCAAATGTAATATTCAAATTATGTGGTCTTTTTGGTTCTAACCACATCCCTTCTGTATGATCTCCAGTCCCTGGAGATAGTTTTCAGAGCACTTGTCCAGCCAGTTCTGTAGGCTCCTGCTTATTCTGTTCCTTTCCTCCTCTGACTATGCCTGAAGCATGTGAGGGCTGAAAAAACAGCAGTGTCCCTAAATATACACTTTTCCACTGTGCATAGCTCGTCACCACATCCAGCTTTTCCTGTCTCCACCTATTGGCCCATTGCTACCACTAAACCCTTGTACTCAGTGTCCCAGAAATGGTGTAGAAATAGCCATATCTACGTCCAGGCTCTGCAATGGCTAGCTAGTGTTGCTACATCACAAACCACCCCCAAAGTTCAGTGGCTTACACAGGCTTTTTCTCATGATTCTGGAGGTTGGCAATTGAAGTAAGAACTCTACAGATTCCTCTTGTATCTCTGGCCAGCTGTGGGTCAATTTTTTTTTTTACCTTTTCTTATTCTTTCACATGCCTGGTCTCTGGGTAGGATTCACTTGGCTCACTAGCTGCAGTGTCCCCAGTTGTGCTACCCTAGCTAGCTCAAGATTGTTCCTAGAGATGAGGAGGGAGTTTTGAGAGAAAGAGCAGAATGTGTAAGTCCTCCCAAGTCCTGGGCTCAGAACTGTCCAAGGTTCCTTCGACTCCATTGGCCACAGGAGTTACAAGGTTAACCCAGAGTTGAGGAGATAGGAAAGAGACTCTACCTTCTGATGCGAGCAGCTATAAAGTCACACATGCAAAGAGTGTATACCGGATGGTGGGATTCCTGCCCTATGTGTGATCTTCCACAACCTCTTCTCAAAGTGAGGAGACTGGGTGAATCCATGAGGACTGGGCTTCAGGATATGTGAACGAGAGTTCTAGGATAGCTCAGAATCACCCCTGCCCCAGTTCTAGTGGCCTTGGCCTCATTCAGAGATGCTATGGCCTTGACCTCATTCAACAGATTGAAACAGTCTCAACCCAAGTTGAAGCCAAGGAAGGTGGGAGGGGCCCAAGGGTAGCCAATCAAGTTCACTAGGGAGTGGGAGAAAGGTCCCTTAAGGAAGCCTCCCCAGTGGTGCTCTCCTTGCTAGCCTTCCAACTTGTTGTTGCCTTTCCCTAGGATTCTCAAAGGCAAGTGAATTCCTCTTGAAATGGCTGCAATCCTTGAACCCCGAGTATCACTAAGGAGGAGGAGGCAGGGAAGAGGTCAGGCAGCCGCCGGCCCCTCAGTGATGAGGTTTATTCCACCTCCTCTTCTGAACTGAAAATGGAGACTGAGGAAATAGTTGCAGACCAGGGAGGGGTAACATAGCCATCTTTGCCCTGTGCTGCTAGAGCCCAGTTTCTGGGCTTCATCTTTTAGAGCCAACCTGAGGGAGATCCTTGGTTTCATGGACAGGAGTGGGAGTGCAGAGCCCACTGGCCAGGAGATTGGGAGCTGAGGAAACCATGACTACTACACTCTTTAGAAACAACAAACCTCTAAGGGATGCACAAGCCAGCAATGGGTCAGGTGGAGAGAAGAGGGCTTGGTAGGGAAGTCCCAGCCTTGGAGTTCTTGGGGCATGGTCTCCTTGGGGCCCTCCAGAACTCTCTAGTGTGGTTAACAAACTGCTGTTGGTCTTTGTTGAACATTGAAAAAAAGATTAAAATGTAAATCAACTTCTCCTTTTGTAGTGGAGATGCATCCTCACACATGGGTACTCTTTAGGATAAGATATGGAAGCAAGTGCAGGAGCAGCTTTAGAAAGATGAAGCAGTCATGAACACAGTGTGTTTTTTCATTTATTTATTCATTTATGCCTTGTCTACCTCCAAACAGAATTTGAAGCAGCTTACAAGATTAATAGAATGAGAAGTCCCTAAACTACCATCAGAGAATTGCAAGAAAAAACCAACTAATAAAAGGCGTAGGGAAGAATAAAATTACATCCAAAAACCAGGCTAAACCTAACATTTAGCTGTTGGAGGATGAAAGGATAGACAGGTACAGCGATGACTAATGTCTACTAAGCACCTGCTATGTGCCAGACCCTGCAATTAGGTTACGTGAGCCAAGTCATTCTTTTCCCTGAGCTTTTCAGTAGCCAGGATAAAGAGCAGAAAAATATAATCTAATAAAAGAAATCTGTATCAATTCACCAGAAAACCACACTTTTCTGTCTTTGATATTTCAAGGTGAGTCTTTATAAGGTTGTCACTCAAGGAACTTGCTGGAGAATGCCCTCTGGAGCAGTTTCCTAGTGATCAAGTTCCAGATACCGTGGAACGAACGAGTGAGCACACCCACACCTTCCAGGGAAATGCAGCAGTCAGCTGGGTGGGAGGGGAAGGCAGGCATTTGCACAGTGGGGAAGATGCCACTTGGAAATCCCATACCCCCTATCTGAGTGTCTTGGTTCAAGTCCCATTACGGTTTCCAATTCCAGCTTTCTGTTGATGTGTGTGCTAGGAGGCAGCCGAGGATGGCTCCAGTAGTTGGATTCCTGCCACCTCCGTGGGAGCCCTGGATTGACTTTCTGGCTCTTGGCACTAAGCCTAGCCCAGACCTGGCCAAGTCCAGGCCCAGACCCAATCCTGGCAGATACTTAGGGAGTGAGCCAGTGGGTGACAATTTTCTCTCCCCTTTAAAATACAAACAAACAAACAGATATTTAAAAAACCCCCAAAACAAAAACAAAAAACCCTGGGAAGACTGCATGAGATATTATTCAGGGATTCCGCAACAGAAATCTAAGGTCTTCAAAAAAGTTCACGGAAAATGTGTATTATAAAAATTTATGTATAGATCTCAAAAAAAATTACACCTGTATAATCTTACTTTTTAGTTCCATCGTCCATTATCTTTTTGAAGCACCCCCAAGACTGGGGAGGAAGATAGGAATTTGACATGACATCCAACTGGCACGTGTTTCCTACGTATGCCTCTGGTCTTTTTTTAGCTTTGACTCAAAGGTGGGTGCAGACATGGGAGTTGTACAGCAAAGTGGGATAGCCAGGGAACTGAAACAAAGAGCTGGAAGCAGCAGAGAGAGGAGGAGAGCGTAGGAAAGAACTGTAAGAGAGGAGAACTGCAGGGCTCAGCCCTGAGCTGCTCCTGTGCAGGTCTGGTCCTCATCAGAAACCTGAACACTCACGCCTAGAACACTGCCCAGGTCCCAGCCAGCCACGTAGCTAGGGTGGATTTTTTAATTTTTTGCTTTGAAAAAGAGAAATGACCAAAATCTCACAACTTCTCATTTGCTCCTCAGATGTCTGCAAGAGCTAGGACTGAGCTAGGCCAAAGAACGAAGAATGAAACCCAGGCCTCCCACATGGGAGTCAGGAAGTCAACCACTTGAGCCATCCTCTGCTACCTCCCAAGGTGCATATTACCAGGAAACTGGAATTGGGGATAGAACCAGGTGGCAAATCCCGGCCCTTTGGCATGAAATGCACGCTTCCCAAGTAGTCTCTTCACTGCTACCCAGAATATCCACACCAGGACAAATTTTCTGGACAAAAATGAAAAAAATCTCAGCAGAGGAGTAAAAAAATATAAAATGAACAAAATGAAAATTTTAGAACTGAAAAATATCAAAATTACCAAATAAAACTACATTGGATAGACTCAATAGCAGAACTGAAGTAATGGAGAAAAGTATCAGCTAACCGAGAGAGTGATACATAGAAATGATCTAATCTGAACTACTGGGAGAAAATTATAAACATCAATTGAACTCTAGGTACCTGTCACACAGTATTAAAAAGTCTGACAGTCAAGCTATCCCAGGAGGGAAGCACGCAGCGTTCCAAAAAGCCATTTGAAGAAATGGTGCCTGGGCCTGGCACAGTGGCTCAGTGGCTAAACCCTTGCTCTGCTTGTGCCAAGATTCCATATGAGTGCCAGTTCATGTCTTGCCTGCCCCACTTCCTTTCCAGCTCCCTTGCCTGCAGCCTGGGAAAGCAAGAGAGGATGACCCAACGCTTTGGGACCCTGCCCCCACATGGAAGACCTGGAAGAAGCTCCTGGCTTCTGATTGGCTCATCTCTGGCTGCTGTGGCCATTTGGGGAATGAACCAGTGGATGGAAGACCTTTCTCTCTGTCTCTCCTTCTCTTTGTAAATTTGCCTGTCCAATAAAAACAAGTAAATTCTAAAAACAAAAAAAAGAAAGAAATAGTGCCTGAAAAATTATCCTATTTGGTGAAAGACATTAACCTAAAGATTCCAGAAGATGGATGACTCTCAAGCAGATTAAACCTTTAGAAATTCCTCCCAGTACTTTATGTGACTCCTGAAAATTGAAGTATTGCAAACTAGCAAAGAGGATGTCTTGAAAACATTCAGAGGAAAACATGCATTCTTATGGCAGGACCAGCTCAAACACTTGAGGGCTCCTCTGCAGAAACCCTGCAGGCCAGGAGGAAGTGGCACAATAATTTTTATGTGCTGAAAAAAAGCCCACCCTGTCATCTCAGAACTTGATCGCCCATGAAAATATATCTTGGTAAGGAAGGTGAAATAAAGACATTCTAACAGAAAGGAAAAGTAAGATGATTTGTTGCCAGTGGATTGGCTCGAAAAGAACTGCTGAGAACTCCAAGCAGATGAAAAATGATGTCAGATGGAAACTTGGGATGCTGACCATGCAGGCAGAGCCACGAGAATGATCCGTGATTGGAAGTAGTTTTATTGAACCAGCAAACCTGCTGTACTGGAGCTGTTTCTTAGGCAGGTTTCTGAGAAGAATCCAAGGGCAGGAATTAAACTGTAGTTCTCAAGGTCAATGTTGCAGGGGAAGTGGGCGCTGCATCGTATTGAATCATGCCCTTCCTCTAATCAGTGGCACCTCATCCCATGAACTATCACCTTCACCTTGAGAATTTTATTTCAAACTGAAAACTCTTCCTTACACTAATGACTATTATCATTTTCTTCTTTTCTCCATAGCACTGATCAACACTATTATGTCACCCATATCTGTATATTCTTATTTGTGTAATTGTCTCATGCACTCTTTTCCACTGAGATGGAGACTTTTGTTTACTGCTTTGTGCCTGGCACAAGGCCTGACACACAGTGGGTAGTTTCAATGTTCAGTTGTTTCTTAGGGATTTATGTTACAACCTTTAGGAATGAATAATTAAGAGTTGCAGTTCTTATTATTGTACTGAGCATTGTCTTGAGTGGCTCACCTAATGAGTATATTATTGAGTTTGGTTCTAAATTGAACTTCACAGTTCAGTTCTGTAGCTCCTGTCTTTCCTCCTGGTGATAGTTGACAGATGTGGGTTGGGGACAACTGTTCTCTCCCCACCTCTAACTCATGATCCACAGAAGAGCTCCATCAGCTTCCTAGCTTTGTTGGTTGGTCAAGGGTTGGGCACCAGATGAAGCCCAACCAGTCTTCTTACCTTACCCTTCCCTGGGTTTCTTGAATTGGAACTAAGCAGGAGTTTGTGCCAGGAAGCTGTCCTTGAATGTACTTGCTATTACATACAACTGCAATAAGCTGCCAGTACACCCAGGCCCTGGTGACAGTCCTCCTTCAGGGCCTGTACCACCCATGTCCTTCTTGTCATTTAGTTATGAATCTGTTGGCTTCTTTCTGCTTCACCGCACTAGCTGATTGGGCTTGTTGTCACTACAGAAGGAGTTCTGAATCACAGTTTGTTTGAAACCTCAGCCATCACCATCAACAAACACATTCTTTTATGTAAACATTGTGCTAGGACTGATGGTGAAGGCAGGAAGAGGTAAATGATACAGGAGTCAGTGTTGTCAAGGGTCCTTCTGTTGGGTAGATAGTAATAGGCAGGCTGTCATTTCAGAGTGCCAAGTGAGCATAACTGACAACAGAGGCAATGAAAAAAGGAGGAGAATCACCAGGGGCTGATGTGGTTAGGAGAGGCTTCATGGGCAAGAGGAAACTTGGGCTAAGGGTGCAAGGAACAGAGAGACATTCATATGCAAATCAGAGCAAGGGAATATTCTGGGGAGTGGGAAATTGTTTGAACAAATGCCAAGAATCAGGTATGTGTGAAGGGATGATGTAAGCCTGTCATGAGGGATGACTTATACGATTTACAAAGAACTCTCATGTGCCTGCCTCTGTAGTGTCACCATAAGGTGCTGTATTATGGTTTTGATCCATTCAAGCATTTCTTCAAGGACACATAGCCTGGTAAGTGGCGAAGGTAAGACTTAAATCGAATCTGTTTTTTTCAAGTGTTAGGCACCACTTGCCAGAGCAGAGAATGCTTTTTTTTTTTTTTTTTTTTTGTCCTACTGGTATAAGACATCAGCAAATATTTAACAAGGATTTCTTAACTGTCAAATAGACAATCCACAAATTTTATTGTCATTCAATTTTTGACATATTTGACTCACTCATACAAAATCTGCAAACTGAATCTAGCTGATAAGTGTCGTAAGTTTCCTTTAAAATCTGTCTTTTTCCTCTCTTTTCCTTTGTTGTTTATTTGCAACCTTGTGGATTCTGCCAACTCATCCCTGTGCTGTCAGTGCACATGTTATTTTGACCCCGCCACTTCCTGGAAACATAATGAAATCTTGAAGTTTGATCACATTCAGGTTCCTCTCTGAAGGAACACTTTCTCAGTACTGATGCGTGTGTTTAAATGCATCACATCAGGAAACACCTCATGCTTGCCTAATTCTCTTTTATATTGTCATTGTTTTCAGGCACTGATAGCATATCTATCATACATCAATTATTTGACTACTTGAAAAAGCAGAATAAATGAATGTACTTAGAGTAGTGAACTAGTTACTTAGCATACTCCAAAACAGGCCAGTTTTTTTTTTAAATTGTATATTTCTTTTAAAGGCAGAGTTATAGAGAAAAAGAGAGATTTGCCACCAACTGGTTCACTCCCTAAGTGGCCACAAGTCTTGGGTTTTCCTTGCGGGTGGCAGGGGCCCAAGCACTTGAATCATCTTCCACTGCCTTCCTGGGAGCATTAGCAGAGAGTTAGATTCAAAGTGAACTAGCCAGGCTGAAACCGGCTGTCAGATAAAATGCCAGCATCACAGACAACCTGCTATGCCACAATGCTGGCCTCATGTTTCATTCTTATGGTCTCACGGTTGTTAGTATTGTCTATATGGTTCAACTCATGGCAATTACTATTCATTTTGATGCTCTAATTGTCTCCTCTTTTGTATACATTGGTCAATGGAAGCCCCATGGAATGGGGTCTTGTGGGTTTTTTTTTTTTTTGTAAGATTTATTTATTTTATTGGAAAGGTAGATGTACAGAGAGGAAGATCTTCCATCCATTGATTCACTCCCCAAGTGACCGCAACGGCCGGTGCTGTGCCGATCCAAAGCCAGGAGCTTCTTCCAGGTCTCCCATGCGGGTGCAGGATCCCAAAGCTTTGGGTTGTGCTCTGCTGCTTTCCCAGGCCACAAGCAGGGAGCTGCATGGGAAGTGGAGCTGCCAGGATTAGAACCAGCACCCATATGGAATCCCGGGGGTTCAAGGCGAGGACTTTAACCATTACACTATCGCGCCAGGTCCTTGTGGTTGTTTTTATAATCATCATGGGCTTGTGGTATCTACCTTGTTCCTCTGGCCCATTCCTACCCCAGAGTCTACAAAATGATTATTTCAAAAAGAGTAATGATTTCTTTTGGTGGAAAGTCATATTTAGAGACAACAGTCTGGGGCCTCAGGGTGCTCATTCTTCCACGGGGTAAGGAGTTCATCATCTCCAAGTCTTTTCAGTAGACAGAGAAGGGATGGAAATACTTCTTCTAATAAAGTACATCATGGACCCATGTTGAAGTTTCTGATTCAGATTTTAAAGTACATGGTTTTTACCTAACCACTATGATTTTATATTTACAATAACTTATCCTGAAAATCTTCAATCCTAAAGTGAATTTCTTATTTGTATTACCCGGCTCTTTATATATTCTAGAATAACGTAAAAAACTATTTTTATTAACAATATAGATACTGAAAAACAGCTTAGTATTTCAATACAAGTTTTTTAAAATCCTCATCTTACAATCTCATAGAGTTGAATAGTCAAATACTGTGTTTTAAGACCATTTGAAATCTTTCACATATCCGCAAGCTACCAAATTGATACACAGGCTTCATTGTTTTACTTTCCATTTTTAAGTTTGCATATTTCTATTTAGTTGGTTTCATTTTATAGTGCTGTAAGCCATCTAAGCAAGTCTATAAGTGAGATACAACCACTCTATTTCCTCCTTCCTCTGTAAATAAGTGTGTTAGCTTTTGTTATGCTGTATTTTAATATATCTAAAACCAGTATATAAACTTAATCAAATAATCTCCTCTCTCCTAGATAAAATACTATACCATAAATAGTATTCTGCATTCCCCCTCTCTACTTAATAATATGTTCTTAAAATCACCCAATGGTGATATGTAGAAATATTTTTCCTTTTTTCAGCGACATGGCAATCTATTGTATATTTTTATAAGCTCCTTAATTTACTCCAGCAGTGCCCTATTGGTAGGTATTTGGGCTGCTTCCAATTCTTTGCTGTGATAAATAATGCTGCTGAGACGTACGTCTGGTGCAGTGGTTAAGAGATTCCTTGGGATGCCTGCTTTCCATGTCATAATACCTGGGACCAGGCCCTGTCTCTCCTTTGGAGTCTAGCTTCATGTTAATGAACATCCAGCGAGGCAGTGATGGCTTCAGAACTTGGCTCCCTACCTCCCACCTGAGAAACAGGCATTGTTTTCCAGGTTCCTGGCATCCGCCTGGCTTCACCCCATGGACTGTATATGTTAGCAGGTTGGGAGTGGGTGGGTGGTGGTGAACCAACAGATTAAAGACCCCTGTCTCTCTCTCTCTCTGCTTTTTAAATAAACAATTTTTTAAAAGAACATGAATGCTCATCATAAACCCATTTGATTTTTTTTAGCGCTGTAACTAGTAGTCTTGCGCACACATCCCTTTGTGCTTTTGTCAAGCTATCTCTGGTAGATGTTCCCGCAAGTGGGATAGCTTATTAAAATCGCATGCCTTTGTAATTTTGATACACAGTGTTCAATTCCCTTCTGTAGGATTATACCACTTTGTGCTTCCAATTGCATCATATTGCATGCCTGCTTCCTGTCTGCCCCCTTATAATGGAGTGTGCTGTCAAGCATTCAGATTTTTGCTTGACAAATGGCATCTTGATGCATTGTTGTTTTGTGTCTTTCTTGGTATATGCAATTCAAAGCTGTAATTCCCTAACAGGATCCCCGACTCATTGAAGCCGTTCAATAACTATTCTCTGAATCCATAGAAGCATGAAGTGGCATTTTAGAAAGATGAATTGAACTGCAGAATACCGAACAGTTTGGAATGGGACGAGAACAGGTGCAAGGAACACTGACGAATTTTCAGACACAGACTCAAGTCCCAAAGAAAGAGACAAGTTTATTATTTTCTTATGACAATTCCTATTATGCTTTCTTCTCTAAGGAAGCATAGATTCAAGCTGTCAATTCAGATTTTCTTCCCTAGGGTTAGGACTTAAGGCAGTGCTACAGTGATGGCGGGGACGCGGGGTTGGGGAGGAGGGGCATCGCTAGGAAGGCAATTCAAGGGCTCGGTCATCATCCACTCAGCTGGACCTGTGGAGACACTCCTCTTCTGTGGAAGGTCCTCAGGCGTGAAGGCAAGATGCCTGCAGGCAGCATGGCCACCTGCACTGTCGCTGGGGAGCTCTGTGACTTTGCAGCTTCACCTTTCCCCGCTTCTCTCAGGAATCTAACGACAGTTGACTGTTCTACACCAGATCGTACCTTCCATTCCTACTGATTAGCTCCAGGGCTGCATTCGTCTCCTTCCTGGAAAAGAAGACACACATGTCCCCTATAATGTCGCCCAAATCTATCCAAAGTTCAGCCTGATGAGGAAGGAAAACCCTGAATTTCTTCTTGGGGACCCACCAAACCCTCCACACCTTGCTAAGGCCAAGCTCAGGGAATGTTTTTCTCCTGAAGCAGCAGGGGGTAGGGAGTGGATAAGAGGAAACTCTTGCTGGGATCCTGGCCTCTGACATTTGATATTCAAAAACCAAGAGTTTTGTTCAGTTCCAACCGTCTTCCCTTGGAGAAGCAGACAGAAATTTCTCCATCTAGAACGAGTGGGAAAGGCCATGGAAACCAGCAAGGAATGGAGCATCCTAACCAGTGTTCCCAAAGAGCATCCCAGTTACATTAGTTCAAAGTAGAAAGTGTGTGACATGGTGAGATGTGGAAGCAAGGGCTGCCTGAGTGGTTGGGGATGAATAATAAAGGAAGGAAGGGAAAAGGGTTCAAGAACTTGCTTGGGACAAGTTTGGAACAATGGACAAGGAAGAATGAAGTATAAGTGGCTAAGATGGGACCAGCCAGGGGTAGCCACACCAAATCTGGGAGGAAGACTGTGAACTTGGCTTCATCTTGGGTGAGTGGGATGCAGAGGTGAGCACTGAACACACGAGAGGAACCAAGAGCTCTTTTTTCTGGGAGATGAGGCAGCAAAGAGCGGCCGAGGCGCCAGAGCTGTCTTGTGAGGCTACAAACAGTTTCTAAGTCTCCATCTATGAATGGCTGGAGCAACAAGGAGTTGCCAGGAATTGGCTTTTATTTGCAGGGCTAAGCAAAGAAGGCCATGTCCCCCTCGCCAAGAGTGGTCTCCCTGAGCCCTGCAGGGGAGTGTTTATTTCTGAGCCTTTGGTTACTACACACTGCCCTGGCTCTGTCTGCACCTGACAGTGCATTTGCTACTCCAGAAGGCAGCCCCTCAATGAAGTCTTGGAAAGTACATTCTTGGGAAGATCAGCAATTCTACGTTTTTGCTAGAAGATATAACTGCCCTCAGAAGCAGGGCTGGTCGACTTTCCATTGATCAGAACAAATATTCACTATGCACCCAATACCCCCCACGCATCATGGGCTTCAGTTACATTAGCAAGCTCTATTTATAGACTGAATCTGACCCAAAGACTTCTATAGTTTAACCCTGCAGAAGTTTTTGTTTTGCTTTACTTTATAGACAAATCACCAAAATTTAAAACTCAGAACATCTCACCTAAAAAAAAAAAAATACAGATTGCAAGCTATTCTTGAGCAATCTTTCTGGCCACAGCGCACCTGCATTCCCTTGTGGCAGAATCAGCTTCACGGTGGAACAGCTGCTCCTTCAGACAGACACGCATCACTGCGTTGATGATAGATCTAGCTAGCTCCTTGCCACTCCCTTATATGGCATCAAGAAGCTCACAGGAAAGTGATGCTCAAATTAAATATGGGAAGACTAGCACACCAAGAAGTGAAATACACTGCAGTAGGCATCTCTACTCCCGAAGGAAAGGAAGACTCTCAATGAATCAGCTAAATATAGCTTGATGATGTGATCTCAGATGTTCTACCTTTGCCTATACCTACAATGCCATGATACACTTGGATAGCAGAACTTTAAGCTTGTCACTATACTACTGTGATAACATGGAGGGAAAGCAGGGAGGGAAGAAGGAAGGGATGGGGAAGAGAGGAATCCTTCCACCTAGAAAATTACATCATGGAAAATAATAACAGCATAATAGGGGAAAATTAAAAATCTCATTTAAAAAAAGTAAATATGGGATTCCCAGGAATATTTTGAAGCCTCTTTTTCCTTTGGGGTGATACCTATGGATTTTGAAATCTGATGAAACCCCTAACTTGGGGAAACAGAGCACTGGCTGTGACAAGACACAGGCTGCCATCTTGCTTCAACCACTTCCTGGCATCCTTGGACAAGCTCATTGACTTTGATGTCTCTCTAGCTGCAAACCAGTGATGATGCTAATAGCCTCCCTTTCAGAGTGAAGAGTACAAAAAACATACAGAACTTGCTTAAGAAGGGCCTTAGTCCAGTTTGTGTTACTATAACAAAATACCTGAGGCTGGGGGCCTTAAAAAGCAAAGAGCTGTGCCTGCAAGTATCTCATAGCTCAGTTCTAGAGCCCAAAGTCTGAGAGTGGGCAGGCCCATCTGTTCAGCTTCTGTTGAGAGCCATCCAAGCTGTGTCACCACATGGCCAAGACACAGAAAACGGATTACCATACACAGAAGGCACCAAGTGTGTGGGTGGCCTCACTTCCCAACAACACACTTTTTTTTTAAGATTTATTTATTTTATTACAGCCAGATATACACAGAGGAGGAGAGACAGAGAGGAAGATCTTCCGTCCGATGATTCACTCCCCAAGTGAGCCGCAACGGGCCGATATGTGCCGATCCGATGCCGGGAAACAGGAACCTCTTCCAGGTCTCCCATGCGGGTGCAGGATCCCAAAGCATTGGGCCGTCCTCGACTGCTTTCCCAGGCCACAAGCAGGGAGCTGGATGGGAAGTGGAGCTGCCGGGATTAGAACCGGCGCGCATATGGGATCCCGGGGCTTTCAAGGCGAGGACTTTAGCCACTAGGCCACGCTGCCGGGCCCCCAACAACACACTTTTATGAGCACTCACTCCATGCTGGAGAGCAGCCTTGATCCAATCTGAGGTCAGTCATGACCTAATTACCCTCTTCTCTTCACCCCAATCCCCATGAAAATTCCCACCCATCTGGTCACTATGCCCTCCCCGGGGACCACACTTCCAGCATGTCGACCTTTGGAAGACCCATGAAAACCGGATATGGACTGTCACAGGAAGTAGGAGACCAAGCCTTTGTCATCCAAGCCCAAGTGTACCCCACGAGGGATGGGGCTGGGAGCAGGCAGAGCCCCTCAGGTTTCCTGAGTGAGGAAGGGACATTGGTGGCTTTACTTCTTTCCTACTCTGCAGGAAGTGGGTGGCCCAACTGAGTCCTGCCTGGACTTTGAATCCTGGCCATGCAGGACAGAACCCAAACCCCAGGAAGGCTGGTCCCCACCCGGCCGCCAGCTGCCTCTCTGCTGTAATTCCAGGAACAGGGCCCTAACAGTTGGGCTCCGATTCATGAGTCTGGTTTCTTGCCGGTTCCCTTTAGTCATGTGGCCTCCTGAGTGGACAAGGGAGTGTGATAGCCGTCAGGCTGTCTTCCAGTGGGGGAGGGCGAGGGTCTCGCTTGGAAAGACTGGGAAGAAGGTGAGCGGGAAATGTGGGGAGGTCTCCTGAGGGGAACTGGATGGACCCCACACTACGGGGATACCTGGATTGCAGTCTTCCTCCCAAACTTGGCTCCCTTTGGCTTTAGGCCGGCAGACAACCCCTGGAGGACTCTGGGGGAGGCAGCCTGAGAGACAACAGGGAGGGCTGTGTTTGAGCTGACCTGGGGCTAGGGCCATTTTTTCTGACCTCCACTGCCTTCTGCAAGCCTGTGCTGGGAAGGAAGTGTGCCTTTTACACAAGATACTACATGCAGTGCGCTAACAGGAATGCTGCTCATGAACAAATGTCAAGGTCATGTGCATTTGTGTGGATGTCCTTCCTTCTACAGAACTGCCAAACCCACAGATGGAGCGCCCTGTTCATTGCCCAGCCCTGCTTCTGGGGTGCGGAGACATGGATCGGCATCTAGCTGGCTCAGCTATGCAGAAGGAACAGCTGTGTAGAGCCACACGGGGTCACCACAGCACCCTTGTCTTGGCTCAGCCTTCTGGCTCAGGCTGCACTGGGCCCACCAGCCACTCTCCTCCCCAGGTTACTATCCGTTGTTCTTGGAAAAGCATGGAAAATCAGCTGCCTGAAGCACTCACTTGGACACAAGATCCAAGCTTCAAAGGAAATGCTATTTTAATAGAATATGCTCTTTTTGGGTAAATAAATAAATACAAATACCAAATACTCCATGATGTGCTAAACTCTCAACTTTTAAATAAAGACAGTGTCTAGGCTTGTTTACCCAACTCCCCTGGTTGACCTTTCCTGGCCCACCCTTGTTAATGTGCACTCCAGGCCCAGATGGTGAGCCCACTTGGATTTCCTTCTGCTACTGAGGTGAAGCAACTGAAGCTCTTTGAGCCTCTAGGTCCTCATCTGTAAAATGGGGGCAAGAACTCCTACTTCAAAAGCTATTGGAGAGATCAAATGGGACACTTGAAAACTGTCCATCACAGAACAGTAGCTGTTCTCCAAACACTGGGTTCTTAGCCCTGTGGCTTCCTCCTAGTTATGTTTTTTAAAGATTTATTTGTTTTTTTTTTTTTTTTTGGAAAGTCAGATATACAGAGAGGAGGATAGACAAAGAGGAAGATCTTCCATCTGTTGATTCACTCCCCAAGTGACCGCAACGGCCAGAGCTGCGCCAATTCGTAGCCAGGAGCCAGGAACTTCCTCCAGATCTCCACATGGGTCCAGGGTCCCAAGGCTTTGGGCCCTCCTCTGCTGCTTTCCCAGGCCACAGGCAGGGAGCTGAACGGGAAGTAGAGCTGCCGGGATTAGAAACGGCGGCCATATGGGATCCTGGAGCATGCAAGGCGAGGACTTTAGCTGCTAGGCTACCACACCAGGCCCTCCTCCTAGGTTTTTTACTCCTCAGCCTCTCAAGCGATGTCGTGACCTCAAGATCCACGACAGTAGCTCCTTGGCTAAGTGCTGGCCTGGTACGTCTGCAGAAGAGCTTGGGTGGATACGGCAAGGGAAACTGATCCAGAAGTATTACTCAGGTGGTGAGAGAGCCGTAAGAAGATGGAGTACGAGCCCCACCAGAAGTTGAAAACATAGACCGTATGGGACTCTAAACCAGAAATGGGGGCCAAACAAAGGTAGGGAAATTAAAATGCACACACTAGGGCCCAGCGTGGTAGCCTAGTGGCTCAAGTCCTGGCCTTGCATGTGCTGGGATCCCATATGGACACCGAACCAGTGCCCATAGGGATTTCAGTACTGCAAGGTGGAGGATTAGCCTGTTGAGCCACTGTTCCAGCCCCTAAGAACTCAACTTTTAACATCAATTTTCTCATGAGAATCACCTTGGGAGGGCCTACCTTCCATGGCCTCTCATAGCACCAGCCATCTAGACTTTGCAGTTGGATTATCTCTACCCTCTGCATGGCTAACTTAGGACTTGGGGGTTTATAACCTGCATGATTAGTTCAAAACAAAATCCTGTGCAAATCATAACACTGATTTCAGTTTAGTTTTACTAATGATTCTCCCATATTACACAGTCTTTGTGTGCGTGTGGTGTGTTTGTGCAAAATCTTCGAGGAAAAAGGACTGACTACATCTAAGCAGAAGGAAGGATCTGTTTATTGAGTAATTCAGCCATGCATGTAGCACAGAAAGGTCACTGCCAATGTGCGAGGTTAAACTACTGCCAGAGATAAATGTTCACATTTGAGCTGTTACTGTCTCAGACTGTCTAGCTTGTCTGGTAAATATCTGTACAATAGGCGACTTCATCTCATCATGGCTGGAGGCAAACTCAGGCACCCCATTTTGTAATGTCACCAGACGCTGGCCTAGATAAATCTTTTCCACGGCTGGAACCCTCAGGCTCCCAACACCCACTCCACAGTTGGTTGGATCAGACTGTCTGCATGTCTCCCACACACTACTCCCAGGGTGCTTTTTAATTCCAAAACTTGACCTTCACCAAACTTCAACCTTCTGCTCCTTTTGAGACTTGTAAAATGTTCCCTTCATCAAAGTTCCCAGAAAGTTACCCACCATGAGTTTGGAAAAACAGTACAAAGTTTTAGCTAGCATAAACTCTTGCTTGAGCCTAGATGTGACTGCAAGTGTTCTCACCACACTCCTCCCATGATGGATTCTGGACTGATTATTCCATTTTGGATCTCAAGACATAGAGGCCTTCTAACTAAGTGCTCTGCTGATTGAGATGGTGTGGCATAGTGGAAAGATGGAAAGAATGCAAGTTTGGGGGTCAGCTATTCAAGATCTGGGGTCAAATTCCAGTACTGGCTCTATTTACGAGCTGTGTGATTTGGGCAAGCCAGTTTGGTCTTCAGAGCCAGCCTCTACATCTACACAACTCCCAGGATGCTTATGAAAGGATAAAGCACATGGCATGATATACTGCTAGTACAGAAGGAGGAGAGGAAGAAGAAATGGCCATTTTGCGTCTTTGGACAGAAGGAAATTCTACCACCTTCTTTAGGCTGTGTGGCGGCATGGTGAGGTATGGAGGACAAGCCAGCCAGACTGCCTGGGATCAGTCTTACATCTGTCACGCTGTGACTTTGGACAAGTCACTCAGTCTCTCTAGACACAATGTTCTTATCTGTAACACTTGGCATGAAATTAGCATGCACTTTATAAGGCTGTAAACGTTCAGTAGGAGTGAAGCACAGTGCTCGGGACACATAAAACGTCCAATGGGTGTGATCAGAAATGCAAGGACAAGCCAGCCCATAATCCCTCTCAGTGTCACAGCTGCTGACATTCCCTTGGCCAAAACAAGTCCTGTGAAATGTCTATCTGCCCAGAGTGGGAAGAAAGGCACTCTGGGTGGACATGGCTGCAGCTTTACATTTTATTCAGCCAGGGAATGAAGGTTGTGGATGGTGATCCAGCCTGTCACAGCCGCCTATGCTGGGGCCTGTAGGAGCTGTAGAGGGGCCGGCTAGGGCTCACCCGCGTATCTCCACAAATAGGAATAATGATTTTCAGAAGTCCTCACAAGAACTGGCATCTATGGAGCAACGAACACAAGGGAGCAGCTGCTCTCAGAAAATGGAAGCGTGCGCTGGCTGAGCAAACAACTGCATAATTTTCTTTGCCTTATCTGATTCTTTCTACATCTCTTCCCTCATAGATGCTATTATTTATGACTATGGTGTGGTCTATCTCATTTCAGAGATGTTAGCATATTAACATGATGAGAGAAGTGTTTGTGAAAAATATTCATTCCATGGATCACACCCTTTATCCTTCATACCCTGTTTAATTCTCATGGTCTGGACATGATTTATGTCATAGAATAGATAAGGACCTCAAACCTTAGGGACCAAGTGACCATCCCCAAGTCCTGAAGCTGGAAAGGAACAGAGCCGGTCTTTGAACTGTGTATGTCCTAAGCCCAGGCTCTCCTTGTGATTCCACACCCCCTCTTTGCTGGGTAGGATACAGAGTGTCAGGTGCCTTATTCCCTAGACCAAAATGGAAAGAATGTTCCAGAACCTCTGCGTTCACTGGGAGAGTATAACAATAGCAGCAAGGATGTGAACGCTGAAGTTCATAGAAAGCCGTTGTGTTTTTTCTCAACCCTAGGAAACATTCTGAGAAGCATGAGTTGAGATGTGTGCTGGGAGCAGAAGCTGACCTGGTCCCTCAAGGAGGGGTGGAAGAGCTATGTGCCCTGTCTGGTGGAATTTATTTATCTGCACAGCTGATGGCTAAGGCCCTAGACTCTGCAACTAAAGAACTGCTGGAAGAGCCCTTGGGCTAAGTCTGCTAGGGCTGACTTGACTTTGCACTGCAAACTGGGAGACCTAAAGCAGTAGCTCTCAGGGTCAAGATCCAAACATCAATGTGTTTGTAGGTTTTGCCCCCTCTGCAAGTTCAGGGAAAGACCTTCCTGGCTGCTTGTAGTTTCTCAAGGTAGCTGGCCATCCTCTATGGTCTTTAGTCGACTTCAGTGTCACTCCAATTTCTGCTACCATTTCACATCCTGTTTTCTTTGCATCAGGGTCTGCCTCCCAATTCCCATCAACTTAAAAGAACATTGGCCATATTTGATTAAGGACCCTCCCTCTTTCAATAGGATCTCATCTTAACTATATTACAAACTTCAAAGAACTTGGTGCCACTTTTTCATAAGTAGGGGAGGCTGCCACCACAGCGTGTTTTTTTGGTGGGAACACAATTTAACTCCTGACACCTGCACGCCCTGGGCCCTGGGTAGGATAAAGTGCTGCCATGTGATGCCTTCAAAATCTCAGCACCGCGGAGACTAGGACTCCAGCAGTGTCTCCTGGGACAAATGAAAAAGAGCCTCATCTAAAGAATAAGTCCTCTGCAGTTCGTCTCTATAGCAGGTGTAGACACTGGACCTTGGCGTGTGTTGGAAGATTGTCAGGTCCTGGACACATCTGAAGTGGTTAGGTTGAGGACAGAGAATAGTTGAAGAAGGACTTAGCAGAGCAATATTGCTGCTGCCCAGCTCCCCTCCGGCATGCTGCCTCCTATTACACTCACCATCTAGCCACCTAGAAAGAATGTGGGCTTCTACTTGAAAGCTCAGCTCCATGGCTCTGGGGCTATTTGACCTTGACAATCTTGCAGAACTCTTGGAGCTTCATTTTTGCTTGTGATCTGTTAAAATGGGACTGTCAGTATAGAGCGGTGAGAGTCCGGCTATCCAAAGCACAGGGGAGCACCCAGAGCAAGTGTTCTATGTGTTCTATGCCCTTCTGTGCTCCACGCCAACAAGGCTGCAGCAGGAGAGTGCGCCAGGCTTCACAGCACCACTTCAACAGATGTTTATGAAGCACCTGTTGCAAACCTGGCCTTGTGCCAAGCCCTGGGGATACAGTGTAATGAAGATGAGCTCCAGTCCAATAGGCACAAAAAACCATGGAAAAATCTGATCACTTTCAGGGTTGTATGTGTGTGTGTGTTGTTGTTGTTCTGAATTTCTTTTGATTTTGTTCTAAGGCCTTCTCTGAGCTCCACGACTTTCTAAGAATGTTTTTGGGTCTGGCAGTCTGAGAGCGTGTGAGTGCTTCCCATCACTTTCCTCTCCTCAAATCTGTAAGTATTGAGTGCCTACTGTCTGCTGAGACCTTCACATATAACCTTCCTAATTCTGGTCACATTCTTAAGGTCTTCACTTTGCAGAGGTGAGGCTTAGACATGAAGAAAACAACTGCAGAGCATAGTGAATTCAGCCTGGCCCATCTGGATCCAAAGGCCTGGTCTCTCAGTAGCTACCACTTAAAATTTAAAATCCTTGATGGAGCACCTGCAAGATGATGGACTTCACCTTTGGACTTGCCATCTGGGCTCTTTAGTGTATTTCAGCTTGGCAGGCACCAAATGAATCAGTTCTGATTAAGAGGCCCAGTTGTTTCCTTAGGCTGACTTCTGAAGCTTGAAATAGACAGGAGAGCCAGTGGTCTTGAAACACATCCCCTCCCCCCCGCCATACCTCAAGGGTCAGCAGGGCCATGGAGTCAGAACAGATTTCAACAGGTTCCCCTAGTTCTGTTGGTGTTTGGTTGCTGACAGTTTCAGACCGCATCACTCCCGTCCACTTCTGCCTGCCCCACAACCAGCCAGGTGATAAGGAAGCCTGGGCACCAGGAGGAAGTTCAGATCATACAAGCCCTTGCCCACATACAGGAATCTTCTTCCACAGCACCTATATCCTTTGGAACCCTGCCTTATGGAATGAAGAAACTTTTCAAGGCGCTTTGGCTGCCTGGACATCTACACTGACACGTTTTGGGTGCAGGTACATCCTGTCTCTATGAAGTCACAACACAGCCTCTTGTATTTGCCTCAGAGGCTGTAACACCTCTGGAATGCCGTTTTCTGATTTCATGATTGGGTTCCTTCTTCTGGCTACAACTGACATTTCCAGTCTGGAGCCCGAGCCTGCCCTTTGCTATTTTCCCTTCAAGACTTTTCTCTCATGGCTCTCAGTGGCACAGCTTCCCAGCCTCCTGTCCGTCCTCTGTAACCTCCCCACCCTTATGAGAAAGACACAGTTGAACAAGTTCTTTCCAGCCACACTCCAGATGACTGCTGAATCTTAATGTGACCACTTTTGTGGAATAGGAGTAATTCTTGAATCGATTTAGCGAAAGATCTGCTTGCTAACTGGAATTTAGGCATCAGCAATAGCACGCCTTTGGGAAGCAGGATCTTCACCCCCACACCGCTTCCCTTCCACCAGCAAGCTACAATTCTACAATGAGGTACCCACTTCTTGGCTTCAAAGCTTTATTCTGATGAAAAGCAACAACACCGGGCTCGGCAGCGTGGCCTAGTGGCTAAGGTCCTTGCTTTGATCCCATATGGCCGCTGGTTCTAATCCCAGCAGCTCCACTTCCTCTCTATCTCTCCTCCTCTCAGTGTATCTGACTTTGTAATACAAATAAAATAAATCTTTAAAAAAAAAAAAAAGAAAAGCAACAACACCTTCTCAGAAATTGATACCTAACGTACAGGCAATTATCACCTCCTTTTCTGAGGACAGAATTTTAGGAGAAGCCAGGATGATGAGGAAGATGTTGACAGTCGAGGGGGCAGTCAGGCAATGGAAGTGTCCACAGGAAAAGGGAAGCAAGGTCCAGCAGGAACAGGCAGAGAGCTGGAAGTTCTGCTGCATCCCCATTGCCACAGACCTAGACTACTGTGGGCATTTGGAGGGCGAGTCAGAGGATGGGAGATCAATCAATCTCTCTTCTCTCTCTTACTCTTATTCTCTCCCCCACCACTTTTAAATCAATAGGAACAGGGCCCAGCACAGTAGCCTAGCATCTAAAGTCCTCACCTTGCACACTTCAGGATTCCATATGGGCACCAGTTCTAATCCTGGTGGCTCCACTTCCCATCCAGCTCCCTGCCTGTGGCCTGGGAAAGCAGTCGAGGACGGCTCAAAGCTTTGGGACCCTGCACCAGTGTGGGAGACCCGGAAGAGGTTCCTGGCTCCTGGCTTCAGTTAGGCACAGCTCTGGCTGTTGTGACCACTTACGGGAGTGAATCAATGAATGGAAGATCTTCCTCTCTGTCTCTCTTCCTCTCTGTATATCTCACTTTCCAATAAAAATAAATAAATCTTAAAAAAAAAAAGTCAATAGGCATAAATTAAAATGTAAACCCTTTGCTGACACATTTCTGGAACTTATTTGCATTCTGACACACTTTTGTGAATGTAGGAGGATGGGTATGGTGGTAGCTGCCACTTGCTGAAGCTGGCTTAGCCCAGCACCTGGCCATGGAGGTGTAGGTGTAGGTATGCTGTGCCTGTGAGTGACACCTGCCATCTGTTTCTTGGGGGGGGGGGGTGGTAGAGAGAGTATTGTGATATCAATTAACATGTCAAGGCCTGGGATCCCCTGAGACCCCTCTAACAACCAGCTTTCTCACATCTCTGCCATCTTCAGCTCACACTGAGCCACGAGGAAAGGTTAGGGGACCCAGGTCCTCATCCGCTTTTGAGAGCCTGTAGTAACTGCTCACAGGGAAAGGCCTGTGCTTTCAGAGTTCATCCCAAGGCAGGCAGCTGCTGCCTCTGCGACCCCCGGAAACAAGGCTGTCGCCCTTTCAGGTTTCTCTCTGAGTCATCAATCGGAGTTTTCAGCTCTCTCGGGACTGCACGCTGCAGCTTGCAAGATTCCGGCAGGATTTCCAAGTCAAACAAGGGAGAGAGCTTGCTGTCCTCCCCTCAGCTGTTATTCTGTTATTCTGACCCTTGCAGAGTGCCCTGGGGCCACAGCTGAAGCTGTCAAGGACACAGTCCAGATGTGAGTGGTGGAATCAAAGAAAGGCCAGTAACCAAAGCCGTTTGGCCTGCTGCTTCTGAGACAGAACCAGCCTGGAAGAATGAACCTACACGCACATATGTGTTTGTTTTCCTTATGGAAACTTCAATTAGCAAAAAACTGCATGCGAGCATAATCCCCTGGGCATTAAAGGCTGCCTGCACCCCGGCATTGAATTTCTCATGTCAGTAAGCTTCCTTTCATCAGCGTGGCTCCCATGAGCCACAGAGCTCCTGGAAGGGCTGTTTTGTTTCACCTGCCTCTTTCAAAAGAGGCCTACCATTGGCCTTATTGCCAGGGCAGTCACTAAAGGCTGGGAACTCAAGCCATAGCCTGGGTCAGGGGAACCCCAAAGAGGGAGGATGACACCCCTCTGCAGCTCTAGGTGCCAGGGGATGTGAAATCTGGGTCATGATGACCATTCAATAGTCAGGCTCGCTGTACAAATCTGGAGCTTCAGACCAGCTGTGGGCCCTCAGCCCCTGAGGCTCAGCAGCAAACGGATGAGCGTTCCCAGGGTTTCCCATCCTTGTCAGCTTCCCATATTCTGGTCTTCCTTTGGCTCCTGGGAACCTCTCACCAGAAGGAACAGAGTGGGCGTAGAGCAATGCAAAGGCGACTTCTACCCCCAACCTCTTGCTCTTACTCAAGAGAAACCCCTGCTGGGATTCTAGTGGTAGGATACATGGGCTGGGGAGACATCTGATTTCTTTTTGTAGCTTTAGCACCTGCTGCCTGATTCTTATCTATATTCACTGATGTCTATTGAATATCTATTATGTGTCAGGCATTGTGCTAAGCACTTTCACATATATAGGTTTCCACAATCCATGTGGCAACACTATTTGTGAAGGAAGGATTAGTATCCCTGTTTTACAGATGATAGGTTTGTGGAGGGCTTAAAGGCTGGAAAATGGAAATAGGAGTCTGCCAACACTCCGGAGACAGACTCGGGTTCTAGCTTTGTCCTTTTATTGGCTGTGTGACACGAGCACGTTACTCCACTTTCGCAATTCAGTGTTGCGACCAGCAAAAGGATGATTACCTTATAGAGCTGTGAGGAATAAATGATGCAGCACCCATTGGCTTGCTGAGGATGGAGGGCAGAACAAATTCATCAACTATCCCAGTGGAACTTGACAGCAAATTTCTAGGCCAAAGAATGACAGCCAATCAACTTCAAAAAGATTTCCTCATCTGTGGAGCTACAGTATCAGCAGCATCTCCGCACTACTGAAAACACATGACCAGAACTCTCAGAAAATGCTCCACCGTGGGGACCCTGGGATGACATCAGGTGGCAGTTCCCCAATCTCCAGGGTAATGGGATGCTTGGGAAGCTGGGTGTGGCTTCTCTTATATCCCTCTCTCCCCCATATAAAGGAAGAAGAAGAAATTGTGTAAACAAGGGTCTCACCTACTTTCCTCTGATCCTCAACCCTTCCCATCCTGATCAACTATGTAAACATCATCAGTAATAAACTTTTAAAAGTACAAATAAACACAAGCAAACAAAAAGACTCCACTCCAGTGATCTTGGTGGAAATAGTCTGATCTATCTTTTCCCCTGCTTCTACTGCGCTGGTAACTCACATGAGCTAACCTCAACAGGAAGCCAGGCACAAGGTATTCTGGGAAATGTAGTGTACAGGCATCACTCCCTTCCCATTACCACCACCCATCCCACTCGTACTCCTAGGAGATCAGAGAACAGATCTGGAATCAGGATAGGAACAAACAGACAGTACACAGCCTAAGAGGTATAGGAATCCCAGTAGGGGAGTTAGGCAAGTGATGTTCGTGGTTTGGTTTGGAAGGAGACCAAGGCCACCTCAGAGAGGGTCCCTGTCAGGGGAATGGAAACCAGAGAAGACAAAAGGAATAGGGCTGGGAGTGTGGGCTCTGAGTCCCTGAGGAGGGAGACTGGCAGCCCGAGACTCAGTGTGAAGAGCAGAAGGAACCGGACGGCTTCCTGTGGGGCCTGTGGGAGTTGGTAGCCAGTGGCTATGACACCCTACGCAGCTTTTCCCAGTGGGAGTTTGTGCGTGACCATGAGCACAAATGTGGGAATAAGCTTACATCTGTGGAGAAATAAACAGTAGGAAGGAGAAGCACTTGTCATTTACTGCCAAGACAAGGCTTGGGTCCTTGCTATCCCTACCCCAGGCTGTGGGCCATGTGTTGAGCCTTCAGGCTGGCTGTCTGCCTCTCCATTCCTTCCAGCAAAGTGGTGCCCACCAGCTCAGGGAGATTTCTCTCCAATTCTAGTTTTTTGGAGGGGCTTGCTTGGCCTGCCTGAGCCACAAAGAGAACTTGAGGTAAAACCTGACCCTTTCCTGTCCCGTGGGCATTTGCTAATTGGTGGATGTAAAGGTTTGGTGCTTGAGAGCCATGGGTAGGAGCAACAAAGGAGGGTCCTCGGGACCTTGGCTGTGATCTGGCCATGGTGATGTCACTGCCAACTGGAAGTAGTCCAAGGCAAGGAGATGGTGGTGGGACACAGAGTCTCTTGCATCTAGAAGAGGAGGCTGCTTCTCAGCTCCCTTAGGGGACCATCAAGGCTAGACAACTGGGCTGTGCTGTCACTGAGAACCTGAGTTGCATCTCAGGGTCTGCCTCTCTCTTTCTCTGTTTTCACTCCCACAGCCCATTGCCCCTACATGTATCTATCTGGCCATTAGAGATTGTGTCTAGCTCCTTCCGTCCACAGACGGGCAGCAAAGGCCCAACTCAAGTGGCTGTATTCCCAGGGTAAACACAGTCAGGGCAGTCCCTGTTCCGGCCCCAAGGCCCCTTCTCCTGGTCCTCAGTGCAACTTTCTTCTGTGAAGTGACAGCTTGCTGCAGGAACATTTGAGGAGGGCCATACTTGTCTGTCCTCATAATTTTCCTGCCCTCTGACTTCCCCACCAACACAGATGGGCTCTTTCTGAACGGGGTGCCATGGAAAGCTTGGAACTCACCTTCTTTTTATTCTTCTTCTTCTTTTTTTTTTTTTTAGAGGAAAATGTGTACTGCCAAGCCAGGCTCCTCAGGGGACATTGTCGCTGCATGACTCATGGGATATTCAGAGCTCCTGCTTCGTGGAAGGGTGGCCTATTTACAAGCATGTGTAGGTTTGCAGGCTATTCCCGTGGCTTGTGAAGAAGGGTGGGGAATATATTCAGAAGGCAGAGCCTTTTTCTGGGCTGTAAACAAAATCGTGGGAGAGGGTATGAGTGAGTGAGAGATCGCTGTCGGTGATTATGTCAGAGCTTTCTAGAAACAGATAGCTAATGCTTGTCAGATCTGAAATGATTCTCTGCCAATCAGAATTTGCTGACCTAGATCAGACCTGCCAAGTCTGCACCCTTCCCAGTTGCTGAGATGGGAAAGAGGTGAAAGACCTAGAAGGGAAGGAGGTAGCTTCTCCCTCCCAGCTCCGGACTTGACAGCTATTACAGTCAAGTAAATCAGGTGGAAACCTCACATTTTCACCCCCCTGATCCCCAGCTTCTGAAAGTACACTGCTGGCCCCCATGGGAAATACAAACAATGGACACCCCCTCCTGTAAATAGCTATTGCTCTCCACCTGGGGAACAGTGGATGTTGACTGCCCCAACTACCCAGCCACCCAGCCACCTAGTCTGGGAGCAACTGGGTACTCCATGAATGCAAGCTTGGTCACTTCCAAAAGTGCCCCAAAGTGTCCCCCATCACTCTGGAGTATCTAAAAGACAGGGTCTTGCCTTCAAGTCTGACCAGCAGAGGTTTGACAGTTAGAATGATGGAGTGACAGTCAAAGGGCAGGGCAGTCACAGCCCATCTAGCTCAGCCTGGGAAGGGGCTGTGCAACAGCACCAACAATCATCTATCTGTAAACAAACCAATTAAAAACAAAGCCCTTAGAGGCATTCTTGGGTCACTCTTTCTCCTTCCTCATATACACGGAATTGCACGATGTCAGTGGCAGCTGCAATGAAGCCCCCGAGCCTGAGCATCCTGCTGTTTCTCCCCACTGAGTTGGTTTCGTCCAAGTTCATGTCTGAATTCCCTCCAGAAGGCTCTGAAGGCACTGAAAGGCAATTCAGATTCCCTGACACCGCCCCACGTTGCTTTCTTCTGAGCATGACTCTTTCTGGGTCAACCCACCTTCCCCCAGTGAGGAAGGAACACTTTTGCACAATCTTCCCCGGAGGGACATTTGCCACCTGGAATCGGATCTCATTGGCTCTGCCAGGGGCTCATGTAGCGTCTGCAAAGCCAGTTCTACTTTTCAGAGGATGCAGGTTGGCAGCAAGAGCTGGGCTGAGATCACCCAAATCCTTGGGACTGGCCAGAACTCAAAACGCACCACAGCCTGAGCCAAGAGGCAACAGTCTTCACTCGTGGCTCCTTTGTCCTGAAACCGCGGGGCCACCTTCTGAAGTTCTGGCCCCATGGCTCCTGCCAGCAGGGGGCAATACATCCCATATTCCAATTACACTGTGGACCCAAGGTATGCTGGTTTTGTCATTCATTGTCTACGCAGCAAGAGTGTTGGAGCTGGGCGTGTCAAACCTTATGACTTTAAGGCAACCCAGACATCAACAACAGTCACACACATGGCTCCTATGGATGGTTGACACTTTCCATGGGTCAGGTGGTGTTCTGAGCACTTCACTGGCTAACTCAACCCTCTCAGGGGCTGCAGCAGGTAGGATCGCTAGTGTCTGCATTCTGTAGATGAGGAAGTTGAGGCATGGAGAGGTTCTGTAGCTTCCATGCCTATTAAACTAGAATTGGTGGCCAGCTGAGCAGCTTGTGCTAGCTCAGGGGATGCGCCTCTGCAGCTGCTGCTTGGAGCTCTGAGCGCAGGAGGCAGGGTCTAGGCTGCAGAACATATAGACCTCCGAACTCCAAGGAAGAGCCTCCTCAGCCTTCAAGGTTGCCGGCCATTTCTGAGCACTCCCTGGGGTCAGACACTTCCTCTCTCTGGTGTCCACTCTGCATGAGAATAGGATCTTCCAGGTCATGGAAGCCTTGGCTGTCCACATCTTTCAAGTGTTTGAGCTGTCAGGAGTCTGACCTTGGGTGATTCATTGTCCTGCTGAGCTGTGGTCCCCCTATGTGCAGAGGGTGAACGCTGACTCTAATGGCCTTCTCATGCCCCTGGAATGTGGCTTAGCTGTCTGTCCTTTCTGTGTTTCCACACCATTTTTCATGCAAGTAGTTTATAGCAAGCTCACAGTCAGCCTCTGCCCAATTGACCTGTTATCAGGGCTTTCTAATCTCTGTGATGCCAAGTGAACCATGAGCCTTGACTGCTCCACTTTGACATTCAGTTAAACAGAGACGATGCCTTTGTACCTCGAAGAAATGACTGCATCATAAAATATTAAGGCAATGGAAGTATCATGGAGAGAGAGAGCGCGTGCTCTGGGAGCGGGGTAGGGGGTGGGGGGAATGATTCCTTATAACACAAGCAGAACAGTAGATACCTGTGACAATGGGTATACCCATTCCCAAGCCACATGGGGTCCCCCTCCCAGTCTTGCAGTAGGGGAGTGAGGACAAGCATCCTTAACGAAATAATTTGCAAGGTGGCATTTCAAGAATAAAGTAGAAAGAGAAGGAAAAGAGAACTCTCTTCCCAGGTACACACAGTGACACAAAAGGAACAAGGGAAAGCAAATGAGGACAGAAGACCCTGACTCTGGGACACCAGGAAATGTTTGAGTCTCAGCAATTTCAGTGTCAGGAAACAGGATCCAAGATCCACTCCAGTACCCTGAGCACCCTTAGCCCTTCGCTATGCATGGAAAACATGGCCTAGGCAGGGAGTGCCAGTCTGCCGCTTGCAGTCACCTAGGAGGGAGTCCACAGTGGCTTGATTCTGGTATCAAGTGTTCATGAAAAATACTCATTTTGCCTTTTCATCACTTGTGTGCTCCCCAACCTCTTGGGGCTGTCTGGAATGGAGACACTTGCTGTGACTTGCAGGAAGGGGTCCGAGCTCAAGCCTTACCCTGGGGTGCGTGCCTCTCTGTGCGAATGAGCCCAACTTTGTTCCCCCAGCAAGGGAAGGAAATTCCACTTCCCCTGCTCGTTGTCCAGAAAAGTCACTCCTCATTAGCTTCGGGGAGATGCGTGTCTCCAGCCCTGGTTTGGAGTGGAAAGGAGTGCTGCAGGCCAGCTTGGTGTCTGGGTGGGGTGGAGGAGCGGGGTGGGTGAGGGGAGTGGCTCAGCCACTTTGAGTTTCAAGGATGCAAATGAACTGGAGACAGCGCAGTCACCTCCATCTCACGTCTTTCTAACTGCACCATTTTCAATGCCAAGCTGCTTGCCTCGAAGCTAGGAGCCCCAAAGAGGCCCTAAGGGGTAGCGTTTCTGCCTCCCATTGCCCTAAGCCGTGCCCAGCAAAACAAAGCTGTGTGCTCTCCCTTAGACATTCTGTCTGATTTGACCTGTCCTTGCTCTCTGGAAAGTGCTCAGTTTGTAAATCATTGCCGTGGTTATGATTTAACAGGAGCTGAAAACACAGAGGACAATCATGTCTGTGAATGCACAGAAGAGGCAAAAAGGAAGAAAAAGCGGATGAAAACTGATGCCACCGCACAACTCCACACATCTCTAAGAATCCTCCCGCGGCTGCCCATTGCCCACAGGATGAAGGCCAATCCTTCTGAGGGTCTGTGTTTTTGCTAATTGGGACTTCAGCTCTGACTCTGCCCTCTGAAAACCCCCTGCTTAACTCCTGCACGATTTTTAACGAGTGACAGGTGGTGACGTTTGAGGCCCCAGGCTGCCTCCCAATTGAATCAGAGGAAGAGCGTCCCCTTCTGGCAGGTGTCTCAGCTGCACTTACCCTGCAGCTCATTTTAGGCGCTCAATCGATGCCGTGGATATATGTGCAGTACATAGAACGATATGGTGAGTGTTCTTGGGGTGTGCACTTTTAAAAGGAAACACGTAGCCAAGTCTTCTTGTGAGACCAGAGATCCTTTTGTGACTGGGAATAGTTATTGCTCTGCTCCCTTCTTTCATGCACTGGTGCCCGTGAACTTGGGGTTTTGTTGAAGAGGTTCTTGGGCAGCTTGGGGAAACTGAGCATGGTTCTTGGAGAAAGGTCACAGTCGCTGAGGCTGAGCCCAACACGCCTGCACATCTGACATTTCCTTGGTTTGCTGGGGATCCTTGTAATCGGGGGCTTGTCTGTGTGAAGCAGTTGGAGATTCTCAGTGCCAGACCTGGGGGTGCTGTTGCCAGCATCCACAGGAGCCCTCCTCTGGCAGATTCAGCTTGCCAGTGCACACATTTGGAAATGGATCAACTTCTCCTGTAGGCCTTGACTCTAGAATGTTCGGGGGGAGTAGAAATGAGAGGGCAAAGAGAAACACCCACTCCTTCTGAAGGCTATTGACCATGTTACCCAAAGCCATGGTGCCTGTCACAATGCGAGCTCCAGATGTTGTGTGTTACCCAGTCCTTTGCTGGTTAAGCACACACATGGCAGCTTGAGCCACCGCCCTGCACCAGTGCCACAGCTGTCCCCGGGGAGGCTGCAAAGGAGCATGCAGAATGATGGAAGGTGCTGAGACCCCAAGTGCTGGGCTTCTGGGATTGCTCTTCTTTCTATGGCACTCCCCAAAACGGAGACAGGGTCTCCCCTTGCAAACTTGATATACAAGGCCGCTTTGGAGCCTGGCATCTCAACCCAAGGAAAGGGATTCAGTTCCAAGGCTTGCCCCTTGTTGTGATTTGAATCTTTCCCATGAGTGTGCGTGTTCAAGGCCAGCATCACGGAGGCCAGGAAGATGCCCTCTAGGATGGTTTCCTGATAGACTTTACAGGAGTCAGTGCCTGGGAAGAACAGGGCTGCTTCCCTGTGATTGGATGGCGTGCTGGAAATCACCAAGGAGACCGTGGCATGGGATCCCCCCCACCAACCGAGCCTTCTATTGGGACCAGAAGCCAATGACCATCACAGTCACCTCTGTGGCACCTGGAGTTCGGGACATGAAGGAAAACCCGACCTATAAAGCACAAAGACTCTTTTCCATCTTTAACGGAGAGGGCAGATGGGCTACGTGCGTTTGAAAGTGGTTATAAACACCAGGCCCAGCAACTACAATTTAGGAGGTCTTATATGTAATCTGCCCAGTCCCAGATATTTTAATTCTATGTTGCAGGGACGCAAGTGCCAGCTGGCAGCTGACCGACCACGCTCAGGGTTCAGCTCTAAACAGCACTGTTTGGGAAAAGCTCAATCTAAAACAGACAGCTCTGGATGTGTTTAGGTTTTGCTTTCTTTCCACTTTTAAATATTAAAAATTGACTCCAGCTGTAGGGTAGAAAGTAACGCCTAACCTATAAAAACATTGACAAATAAATCACAATGCAATTTGCCGCGCATTTTTGTGAGGTCTAAACACCAGTTCTTGAAAGGAATTTTCCATTATTGCATCTTGGGAAGATAACTTCTTCATGAAAAATTCATTTGACTTTTATATTTCATAAAATCATCACATAGCATTCCCACATTTGGGATCTGTATGTGCTGGATCAAGCAGGACTTTTCAGCTCAATTTTCCAGACTCCTAGCCCTCTCTCTGGTGCCTTTCACAGGAGCGGAGACACCACCAGAAGCCTTATCTGGTCGTTGGGGTTATACTGCACACTCTACCCCGAGCTCTGCTCTGCTGAGGACCAGCCTGACCCTCAGCAAGAGGACAGCTCAGAGTCTGGATGGAGTGTCAGACGCCTCTAACCAAACTCTGTTAGTGTACTCAGCACACCCCTGGGCACCATGCCTGCCCAAGAGACAAAGGAACTCCCACCTGCTGGTATCTTGATCATATCACTACTAGGAATTGGCACTCTGCTTCAGAGGTTGTGAGAAGGCACTCCTGGGAAGGGACAGAGCTGGAAGGAACCTTGAGTAACATGGAGAAAAAGGAATCCTTATGCCAGATGCACTGCTGTGTGTTAGACTTCCAGTGTGTTTTCCCAGAAATGTGCTGATCCTGGTCCAGTTTGCTTGGTATCAGTCATGCTAGGGTCGGTGTGCAGCAGTTAACAAACACCCCACCCTCACATTCCTGACTTCTTTCTGCGTGTAATGCAGACCTCCCACAGACCCACTGCCTTGTCATCTTTACATTCGGACCCTGTGGAGGGGAGAACCGTCATCTGAGAGATGGTCAGTGATCATGGCAGAAGGCAAGTGTTCTCCTGGAAGCTTTTTCACCAGTAATTGAGCACTCACAGATCATTGGCCAGAACTAGAACCAAAGTGCCACCCAACCACAGGGGGTCAGGAAATGGGATCTTACCTGTCTGGAAGATTGGGGTCTGGAAAGGCTTAGTGGGCAATATTAACGAATATTACACTCATAGAGGCCCTTCTGGGGTATCTATAGTAGTGCATAACCTTCTGGACCCTGTGGGCCCGGCGGTGTGGCCTAGTGGCTAAAGTCCTCGCCTTGAAAGCCCCGGGATCCCATATGGGCGCCGGTTCTAATCCCGGCAGCTCCACTTCCCATCCAGCTCCCTGCTTGTGGCCTGGGAAAGCAGTCGAGGACGGCCCAATGCATTGGGACACTGCACCCGCGTGGGAGACCTGGAAGAGGTTCCTGGTTCCCGGCTTCGGATCGGCGCACACCGGCCCGTTGCGGCTCACTTGGGGAGTGAATCATCAGACGGAAGATCTTCCTCTCTGTCTCTCCTCCTCTCTGTATATCCGGCTTTCCAATAATAATAAAAAATCTTAAAAAAAAAAAAAAAAAAAAAACCTTCTGGACCCTGTCATCAAAAGAGTGTTGGGGAGGCTGGCGTGGTGGGTAGTACATTAAATTAGACCACAACATCTCTTATCTGAGCTCCAGCTTGAGGCCTGGCTGCTCCACTTCCAGTGCAGCTCCCTGCTAGTGCCCTAGCAAATGAAGCAGAAGATGGCCCAGATGTTTGGGTCTCTGCCACCTACGTGTGGGATTCCTGCCTCTGGCCTGGCCCAGCCCTGGCTGTTGCGGCCGTATGGGGGAAGGAACAAGCAGATAAAAGTTCTCTTTCTCTCTCTGCCTCTCCCTCTCTCTGTTATTCTATCAGCTTTTCAGATAAACAAAACTAATCTTTAAAAAAGTTATTAAACTGACTTGGAGTGTAGTCAAAGGAACCAGGAAACCAGCCAGGGTGGTAGTAGATAAATTCCGAGGGGTGTGTGCCCAGCCCTGCACTTCTCTGTGTGCTACACCCAAGCCACCTACTTATAGAGGAGGCTCTACTATGTACTATCACATAACTCCCACCCAGCCAATGGATTACATCAGAGGAATGACCTGCACCAAAGTGGAGCCAATAGCATTCTCTCTCTCTCTCAAAAATCTAGAATTGTGGCTTAGAAACAATTAGTCCACCTTGTTTGTATAAATTTGAGAGCTCCAACAAAGCCATTTTCTGCCTTTTGCAGAGGGAGAAGCAAAGAAAACTGAGCTGCAGGGCAAGAAGAATAATACAGATATGCAGAGCGAGGGTAATTAGAGGTAAATATAGAAGACACCACAAGGTGAAAGAGACTATCCCAGCCTTGCCTTAGCACATAGACACTTGATACCAGAAGAAAACTGGCCTGTGTTGGCAAGGAGAATAAATGTTGTATGGGCAAATGAGAGTGCTTACCAAAGAAGATAATATCTTAGGTCAGGGTAACTGAGTATCCAGAAGATTCCTGATGGAGTTAATGACTGTTTATGAAGGACTGCACTATTGTAATGATACAGGAGAAATTACTGTGGGGAAGAGGGTTTGAAGGCGGAGAGGGGAAATCCCAGAGACTGTGGAATTGTATCATAAAATAATAAAATAAACAATTAAAAAAGGAGGGGATATAGAGTTAAAAAAAAAATACTGGTGCTCCTGAAAAAGTTAAGATCTGACACATGACCAGCCATAGCCACTTTCTGATGGATGTGTTTATCAGGTTAGGGAGTTATTTGATGGTGATGTTGAAGGGAAAGGTTCAGGATTAGTCTATTTTGATAGATTAGAATCTATGGGGTTATAATAATAATGAAATACTTCTTTGCTCAAAACAAAACAAAACAAAACAAAACAACAAACAACAAGAGGCTTATTTCTTACAGAGCACGTCAGAGGGTTAGGTAGCCTGAGGCCAGCACAACAGCTCGCTGAAGTCATCATTGATGCTGGCTTCCTCCTTGGAACTTTCTCTGCTCTGCCCACCCTGAATGCCTCAGTCTTTTATTGCGAAATCATGAGGGAAGAGACTGGTGTGAAAGAGGTTAGTCACTGAGTAAGTTAAGAGGCAGAAGAAACTCTTCCTACATACAGCTACCCAGAGTTCCCACTATTTGCTTCCAGTAAGATGAGTTCTGTACCCTGGTTCTGACTAGTTGGACTGGGAGTCATGATCCAAATCAAAACCACTATGGGCAGACCAAGCTTGAGGAAAAGTGATCTGGAAAGGTGAATGGCTTGAAGCTTTCTGTCCAGTTGGTGCTGTCTGTGATGGAGCCATAAACACCAGATGGAATCATCCTGTGGCGAGAGCACCACACTCAGGGAAGGGAATCACAAAAGCATAGAAAACCACACTTCACAGGATGCTGAACTCTTCCTACATCTCCATAGTTTCTCTTACGCATACCAGACTTTGAAGTTCCAGGAACATGAAGGGTCATGTGCTTCTCACATGTATTGTAGCAAATCTTACCAAATGTTGTTTGGGGGTGTTTCTTCAGCAAAACTTAAAGAACCTCACCAGTACGGGAACTGTCACAGAATAAGAAAGAGGGTGGGAGATAGGATGATATCCAGCTCCTATTTTGATGTCTTAAGCACCTGGGCTTGGGGAGGTGTGACCATCATAATCTATCTGAGTATAGAATGAAGGTTGCTTGGGCCATTATATTTACTCATATTTACTTATACATTAGGAACTGAAAATGAGTCATATTCTGATTTTCACTTATTTTTACTCATATTTACTCAGGTAAAATACTTTTATAAAAAGGTCACCCAAAAATACAGTTCCTGTGGTATAGAATAAAAAGCCCATCTCCTTTATAGATGAGCAATTTTTTAAAAAATTAAATACTATATAGAAGTGTGGGTTTAAATGTATGAAATGGCTTCCAATCCCTTGAAACAATTATTTATTATCAATGGGAATTCTAAAGAATTTCCCACAAGTTGACTCCTGGGTGCTTTTGTCATTACCCTAACAGTTTTGGTAGCTTTTTGATGAACCAAAATAGTAAATTCTTCATCTTTGTACATTTCCTGTTGTGGATTTGGAATCAGACTCATCTTAAAGGATTTTGCTTCTTTTAGATAAGAAATGGTATTTCAAAAGTTTGAATGTTAAGAAGATCCAGTGGTAACCTTGGAAGGATTTCCTCAACCTTGGAGCAACAAAATCAACAACATCTTAGAACTGTCAAACCCGCTTAAGCAGTCAAATTGCCATCACCCATTCCCATCTGATGTGGTTAGGATGCTGGGAGCAGCCCTCTCCCTTTCTCTCCCCCTTAACCCCAGATACAGGGGAGAAAAAGTGGGAAACAATTGCCTCATTCACTTTTCCCCATACCTCTCCTTTTCCCACCCGAAGCAGTGGTCCACATGGGTATGCATCCTTCTCAACTATGTAAACAACATCAAAAACAAACTAAATTTATAAAAATATAAAAGAATATCCATTGCTACTGGATTGATAATTGTTTCTAGGCCAAATCATTGGACAGACTGGGGGACTGCAGGGCAAAGATATACAAAAAGTTCATGGGAAAATATATGACAACAAAACCATGCGTGGGTTTAAGAAAGTTTGCACCAAAGATTTTATCATTTGATTCCATTTCCCATGAATATTTTGAAATACCCTTCTGTCATGGAAAAAGCATATTTGATTACCGATCTCTTGTTAACTTTTTAAAATCTGCATGTCCTATCTTCCAAGCCGAGAATCCTGGCTCTCAACGACACAGGGAATGACACAAAATACCACGATTATTCCCGTGTGCTGCCTCATGCTGCATACATGGAAGACCCAGAGGAATAATATGAACCCCACCAACATGACGATAAAGCATATGAATTTGTGTAGGAATTTGTCCATCCCATCTGCTAAAAAAGTGGTTTCACTGTATCTACATGGTCAGAGAATTGCAATCTTTTATTATATTACTAACAACTACGTTTAACGGCCCTCACTGGTGTCTCCCTAGTCATTGCTTTTGTCCCAGGATTGCTTTAGCTGATTTCACCAGGAGGGCTCGTGGCACTGGTTTCCTGAGTTGGTGCAAACAGTGTGTCTGCCTCCTTTGCACTGGGGAGACAGCTGTATTGGCTACATAATCCTTGGCTTGTAATTTCTTCCCTGAGTATTTTGAACACATTACTCTATTTTTGTGTGTTTTTTTCTGGCATAAAGTGTTACTGCAAAAGCATGGTAATAATCTAATATTCTTTTTTTCTTTTATGCCACAAGCTGTTTTTGTCTAGATTCTCAAAATATTTTTTTTCTTTTTCTCTCAAGTCCTTCCATTGTTTTAAAATATGTCTCAGAATGGGTCATTCTCACCAACACTCCCAGATACAGACGTGCTTTCACCACCTGAAGAACTAAGTAATTACTTCATCATCGTGAAACCGTCTTGCCTAATCCTTGGTAATATTATTTGCTCTGAGTTCCACTTTGATATTCGTACACCCACTCTAGCTTTATTTTGATTTGTTTTAATGTAACATGTCTTTTCCATTTAAGACAGATATTTATTTTTAGAACAATTTCAGGTTCATTGCAAGACAAATTTCCATATGTTCGCACTGCCACATATTCACAGCCTTGCCCACTAGCAACATCCGGTATCAGAGCTGCATGTTTGTGACCACCAGTTTTCTGACATTATCATTTCTCACTGTCCAACATTTGTGTTGGGATTCATGCTGGGTACTGTAGATTCTGTGGGTGTTTACAAATGTAAAATGAAACAAAGGACATGCATCCACCATGACATCGAGTGTCTTCAAAAACTGTGTGGCAGGGCCCGGCGGCGTGGCCTAGCGGCTAAAGTCCTCGCCTTGAAAGCCCCGGGATCCCATATGGGCGCCGGTTCTAATCCCGGCAGCTCCACTTCCCATCCAGCTCCCTGCTTGTGGCCTGGGAAAGCAGTCACGGACGGCCCAATGCATTGGGACACTGCACCCGTGTGGGAGACCTGGAGGAGGATCGGCGCGCACCGGCCCGTTGCGGCTCACTTGGGGAGTGAAACATCGGATGGAAGATCTTCCTCTCTGTCTCTCCTCCTCTCTGTATATCTGGCTTTCCAATAATAATAAAATCTTAAAAAAAAAAAAAAAAACTGTGTGGCAAAGGCATTTTATGAAAAAAAAAAAAAAGTGTGAATTTCAGGGTTGGTTGGTTGTTTTGCACCAAACATTAATTACATTTTCCACAGACCTTTCCAAGTACTCTTGTAGTATCCTACTACGGCTAAGTACTCTTATAGCATCATACTATGGCTAAAAATCCTCCTTGTTCCTCCAATTCATCTTTCTACAGCCCACTTCCCACCATCCTCACTGAGTTTTCTACCACGTCCGTAGTCTTAACTTTCCCAAAATGCATATAGTGGAATTATACCATGTAGCCTGTCATGACAAACTTCTTTACTCTGTATTATGGTGAACGAATCTCACTTGTTTTTCATGTGGGATAATAATCCAGCATCAGATGTACCACCATTTATCCATTTACCTACTGAAGAACATCTTGGTTGCTTCCAAATTCTGGAAATTGTAAATGAATCCATTATAAGCATTGTGTGCAAGTTCTTGTATAGAAGAGCATGATTACTGAATGCTATGGTAAGAGCATGATTAGTTATGTAAGAACCAACTGAACTGTCTTCCCAGTGTCTGCGCCACTTTGCCTCCCGCCAGCAATGAGTGAGACTTCCTAATGCTCAGCATCATTGCCAGCTTTAAACATTGTCAGGGTTTTGGATTTGCCCTATTCTCCAGTTAAAGTGATATCTCTCATCATTTTAATTTGCCATCCTTTAATGACAAAAATTCTTGAACATATTTTCATAGGCTTCTTTGCAATCTAGATTTCTTTGGTGAGCTCTCTTTTCAGATCATTTGTCCATTTTTTTAAATCAGTGTGTTTGTTTTCTTAATATTGAATTTTGAAACTTCTTTGTATATCTTGATTATTCTTTATCAGGTACATCTTTTGCAAATATTTTCTCTCCATCTGCGGCTTGTCCTCTCATTCTCTCTGACAATCTTTTCCAGAGCAGAAATTTTTAATTTTAACAAAGACCAGCTTATCAGTTCATTTTTTTCTTAGACTGTGGCTTTCTTGTCTAAAAATCATTGCGAAGCCTGAGGTCATGTAGATTTTCTCCTTTTAAAAAAAACTTGCATATTTTTCCAGGAGTGTTATAGAGTTGCAGTTTATTCTTTAGTCAATCATATATTTTGAGTTAATTTTTGAAAACAGCATACACTCCCTGTCCAGATTCTTCTTCTTCTTCTTCTTTTGCATAAAGGCATCTGGTTGTTGCAATACCATTTGTTGAAAAAAAAACCCTTTTATATTAATTTTGCTCTTTTGCTAAAAATCAGTAGAGTATCTTTACATGGCCCTCTTTCTTACTGTGTATACTGTTCCACTGATACATTTGTTCTTTAATCAATGCCACTCTGTCTTGATACTGTAGGTTTATTGTAAGTCTTGAAATTGGGTAGAGTCAGTACTACTTTTTCTTCTGTTTCAATATTTCTTTAAATATTCTATGTCAGTTTGGTCATCATGTTTTCCCTTCGTCGATTTGATTTACTTAAAAGGCAAAGAGACAGAAAGAAGGGAAAAGACGAAGATGGAAACAGCTTTTGCATTTGCTGCTTCACTTCTCAAATGGCCACAAAAGCTAGACTGGAACTCTGTGTCTCCTGCATGGGTGTGAGGACCCAAGCATTTTCCCAGGTGCATTGTCAGGGAGCTAGACGGAAGACACAGTATCCAGGCCTCAAATCAATGCAGGGATGCCAGCATTGCAAGCAGGAGTTTAATTAACTACGCTATATTGTTTATTCTGGAGCTTTTATCTTTCTATATAAATCTTAGAATCAGCTTGTTGACAGCCAAAGAATAATGTCCTTAGGCTTTTAAAAAAATATTTTAATTGCAGCAAATCTATACATCAAGTTAAAAAGAATAGCCATTTTTACATGATTGAGTTTTCCTATCACCCATTTGCTTTGAACTGATCTGTATCTTACAGTTAGTGTGCGTTTTCTGTAGGCAACATATAACTGTTTTTTAGTCTGTTCTAAGGATCATGCCTGTTAATTGAAGATGTACAGACATTTACATTTGAAATGATTGTTAAAGTTGGTAGTTTTAAATTAACCATTAGATTTGTTGCTATTTGTCCTGTTATTTGTTCTGTTTTCCTGTTTCTGCTTTCTTTTAGATTAATTTAATGTTTTTTAAATGATTCTGCTACTTCCCATTTGTAGGTTTGCTGACTATAACTCCTTGCTTTGTTAATTAGTGTTTGCTTTAGGGTTTAGAATATGCGTCTTCAACATACCACAGTCTACCTTGAAGTGACTTTAAAGTATTTTGTGTATGATATAAATATTTTTATTTCCATTTATCCCCTTCCTGATCTTTGTACTATAGTCAGCATACATTTTGCTTTTACATATATTGAAACTCTTTGTTACTTTGTTACTTTTGCTCAGAAATACAATCATATCTTTTCAAATGTAAAAATTACTTTACAGATATGCCTGTAGTTACCATTTATAGTAACTTCTATGTTGATTCATTTTTCTTTCTGGTATTACTTTTCTTCTGCCTGAGACTTTTAATATTTGTTATAGTGTGGGCTTGCTGGTGATGAAATCTTTCTAACTTGTGTGTTTGAAAATGCCTTTATTTAGTTTTGACAGATATTTTTGCTGGGTACAGAATTTTAGGTTGATGTGGTCTTCTTATTTGTATTGCTCCAAATGAGATATTTGCTATTGTATTTACTTGATATTATTTGATAAAAGTATTTTATCTCTGACTGATTTATGAGTTTCTCTTATCAAAAATTTTGAACAATTTTGTTTTCACATGACTATGTAGTTTTCTTTGTTTCTGGTACTCTGTGTTCATTGAGCTTTTGGGATATGCAGGATTATAGTTCTCATCAAATTTGAAGAATTTTTGATTCTTTAAATGTTTTTTCAGACCCATTTCCTTTCCTCTCCTTCAGAAATTCCAATTACATTTCTATTAGGCAGTTAAAGTTTTCCTAGAGCTTGCTAATGTTCTACTAACTTTTTAAAACTAGTTTCTCTGTTACATTATAGCTACTTTTTATATCAACATTTTTAAGTTCAACTAATCTCTGTGCTGCCTCGTTGCATGCCTGATCTGAACAGGCCTGTTTGCAGCCCTGTCTGAGTACAAGACACTGTTCTCTCTAGTGCTTTCCAAGAGTGTCTTGCCAGGCTTTAGGTAGCTGGTAGGGGACAGCGTTTCTCCAGCTACCCAAAATCCAATACCTGATGTTTCATACTTTGGAAGATTCTTTTCCTCATTGCAAATCACTAGACATACAAAAAAGCAGAGAAGGGAGTGAAAAATTACGATTCCTACTAGGATGAAATAAATGAAAGAACTAGTTAGTTACTTATGCCTTCATTCTAGCTGCTACAGCTAATGGAGTGGCATTGGTATTTGGGAATGTTGGGGAAAAAGAGAAATGTCTTTGTTTACTTCCCAGTAATATTTTCCCATTTCATTTTCCCATTAGGAGAATCAGGAGGACCTATGGTAGATCTAGTGTACTGAGTTCTCAAAGCACTTCAAATTCAGCAAATTGCAATATCTTGTTTGTTTTAAATCAAAATGTTCATTTGGCGTTTTCAAAGATAGCTGGGACTGTCAGTTCCAACATTTTATGCTGCTAAGAGTCTCAAAAATATCTGACAGGTCTTCTATGTTATGACTCCATTACAACCTTGGAAATGGACTCGGGGGCTTTGCACTGTTGTTGGTGATGGCATGAGCATCGGAGCCTGAGACCTGGGAGAGTCGCAGACTTTTTACCAGTGTTCCAATGCCCCACTGTGTCTATGCCAGCAGGCCACTTGCCAAGAGGATTGAAAGGCACTGGGCATTGAGTGGGCCTAGACTGTGCTGAGTGGATCACCCCTTCTTTCTCCTGGGTGGTTCAGCTTTCCTGGCTCCCTGACTCTCTGGGGAGTCTCAGAGTGGTTTTTTTTTTTGCTACAGGTCAGTATTCAGGTTTCTTTTGAACCAGAGACATAAGGAGCCAAGAAAAGAAGCAAGACTTCCAGATGAGGAAGACTGTGACATTAGAAAGCATGGAGGAATGTGGGAAAATTTGATCTCCAGATGGAAATGGTGCCCTCCTAAGGATGTGTGAAGTGATGGTTTGCAAATAATTGTGTTTTCTTCAATGACGTGGGACAATGTCCAAATGGGGTTTTTATGGTTCTACAGATCCACAGACTACGAGTCGTTTTTCAAAATCACATTCAGAGAGAATACATTTCATAAACTTAAGGTCATTTTAAAAGCACACCAGTGTTGTATTTCTCAAAGACATGAATCTAATTTATAATCCTCAGCAACCTTCAACTCCTCTCTAATTCTTCCTTACCATTAGGCTACCCCATAAGCATCTTCCTCAGTCTCCTCCCAAGCTTTTCCTGACATCCATCCTGGGTTCTTTCTTTGTCTACGACTACCCCCACTATATCATTGCTCTCTGCCTTGCTACCCAGTCAGAAATGGCAATAGAGGTGACAATAGGCACTAGGCTGTACTAGGAAAGCTGGGAGACCACATGGCTCCAGAAGTACTTGTTTTCCCTTGCTCCCCAAAGAGAGAAGCTGGTAGGACTCCTGGGATTGTATTCCTCCTTCTGCCTTGTATACTTTTCTTGCAAGTCAATCCAAAGGAAGAATTACTAATGAATATAGCTCTCCTCCTTTGTATATTCCATCAATAATGGAAATGTATTTGAGAACACTTTCAAATGAGCCCCTGGGGTCAGTCATAATATGGAGAAGAGGCCAAAGAGGTTGGGAAAGATCATTAATTGCTAACCCAGTGGGTGGGCAGAGCTTTCAGAGAGCAGACCTCTAAGAGAAGACTAGGGGATGGCCTGGTTACAGCAGAAGCAGAAATGCGTGATCCAGGCTCCCTGGCACCCACTTAGGAAAATTTAGGCTCGCTCTTAAGTCTCTTCCAAATGCTTTGGTGTGCTGAGCGTTTATAACTGAGGGATGGCTAGGACAAGTTGGTACACTGTTACTCAGCACCCAGGGATGGTGGAGAATGTGGATGTTAGAGAGAGGCGGCATGGAAGCAGGTGGTCTGCAACAGGGGAAATAGGTTTTAACTGTAAATTTGAAAAAAGAAAAGGTACTGGAGGATCCACCTGGTGGTTATAGATTATCATAGGCAATACTGACAACATCAAGGCACGTTATTTTGTCTTAGAGAAATGAAAGCACTGAGTGTGGTAGATCCCAAATGCAAAGAGAATAGAGAAAGATGTAGTTCCCAGAAACAGGAATCAAAACAAGGGTACTGGTCCCAGGGAACAAGATGGGGCCTAACTCTTAGAATCAAGGGCCAAGATCAGAGCCAGGCCACTGGATAACTGAGTGTGACTGAGCCCCCAATGTACAATGTATGAATACCCAAAGTATAGAAGGCAGCCCAGACATGAACTGGCACCCACGTGGGATGCTGGCACTGCAGGAAGAGGCTTAACCTGATATGCTTCATTACCAGTCCCCCTGGGTGCTGATTTTACATTTGAGTATTAGTGGAGATGTAAGCATTAATGCACACACGTGTACAAATAAAGTCACCCCCGATTCCTTGTAAGCCAGATGTTTGACTCTAAGAATGCCTGTCTATAGAAGCTGAACAAGAACTCATGACTTGGTCCTCAGGTTGACCCGCCATGAGTTCTTTTTTTCAAGGAAAGAGCCTAAGCAGAGGATCAGCATTGTGTGAGGCCCCCAACACCTTCTCTTCAGGTTGACCTTCAAAGGAGAATCCATGAAAGCAGGGAACTGGTGGGACTTCCTCCTGAGCTAAGGAGAGCTCCTACAGGTACCTTGGGCTTTCCAGGTGCTACTCTGTGTCCCCAGCTCCTGGTGAGTGGGAACAGGCACCCTGGCACCCAGGCACCCTGGCAGGGGGCAGGGCAAAGCCCAGATGCCCAGACCTTCCCTTCCGGTATCTCTCTCATCCTCTTACTTTTCACTGCTCTGCGGAAGGCGCTCCAGTGAGATGGAGCGCCTGTTCCTGCTGTTTGCCAGCTGTTGCAGGAGAATTAAAAGTCCCATCTGAGATGGTGATCATTTAATGATGAGCCTGTGAATTAGGGCATAACAGTAGAATTGCCACTTCATTTTCAGGCTTCAATTAATGGAGCAGATTTTATCCTGACTGGCCAGGCAATGGGCTGTGCAAGGCGGCTCTCTGGTAGGGTGGCTAGAGTTCTCCGGTAGGGATGGCACCAGAAACAGGGAGAAAGGAAGAAGAGCACCTGAGTTTGACAGGATTGTTCTGAGTCACAAGGGAGGCAACAAAAAGTTGGCAGTCCAACCACAGGGGACTGCTGCCACCGCTAACTTTTACCCAGCCTGTACAGAACAAGGAAGTCTAAATGAATACATTTTTAGATCACTGAAAGCAAATGCTTTTCCCCAAAAATGGAAACTGCTAAAAACACATTCATCATTGTTCCATGCTGTAATGGAGCTGTGTCCTACAGAGCTTTTGAGGCATGTAGAGCTATTTGCCTTGGCACTCAATGACCCCCCGACTAATGTGTTATTCTATTTGGGGACTCCTCTCTGTTTCTTCATTGCTGGCTTCTGCCTCTCAGCATGTCATCTCACAGCATCTCCCATTCTGCTCTCTTGTTTTAACTCTACAGGAACTGAAGGCTACCAAGGAAAAATCACAAAGTCAGTATCTGCTAGAACAGTAACCTTGCATTTCACTTGGTTGCAAGCAACAGAGTTGAATTATGATCGCTCTTTCCATTATACTTATTTATTTACTCTATATTTGTTGCTACTGCTGCCCCTCTAGAATAGAAACAACCCAGAAAAGCTCTCTACCTCATGAAAGATAAAGCCCCTGATTCGTAGCTTTTTTTTTTCTCTGTCTCAATCTCTGCCACTTCTTTCCTTAGGTCTGATTCCCCAGGGTTCCCAGTCTGGGCCTTGTCTTTTGTACAGTCCTGATCTCCCAGGATTAAAGGGTCCAACAGGGTAAGGCAAGAGTCCCACAAGAATCTATGCCCTCTGCTTCATGACCCTGTATGGAGTCTCTAGGACTCTGGTGGCACCTGCCCCCAAAGGCCCTAAGCCCACTTCCAGAGCCCCTTCCACAGCTCTGCCCTCCAGAGGATGGGCAGTCTATGACTGCCATCTTACAAAAAGCCAAGCAGCTACTGGTTGGAGGAGTGCGTGCTGAGGACACACAGGGGTGACAGCAAGTCCACCCAACTTTGAGCTGCATCCCCATTGCAAGAGGAGATCTATCTCTTCCATTTCTACTCTTTGTCAATGATTCTCCATTTTATTCTAGGATATGTCCATAACTTTGTGGACGGTCCACCCAAGGGTCTACTGGCTGTTTGAGTTCTTTACCTATTCAACTCTGAGTACCTCCACCTGCACTCAAGATCATAGCATTGTTCCAGGCTTCATGAACATTCCTGAATTTGCTGCTATTCAACATATTTTGGAGACTCACACTGTTCATTTCCCAGCCTCTGCCACTTTGGGTGCCCTAAAATTAAGACACTAGCCTCTCTTCTTTTCAAAGCCCCAAACCCTGTCTTTTCTGGCATCTCTGCAAGGTCACCCTTTGGAGAAACCACTGTTTATTATTTGAAAGAGTTACACACAGAGGAACAAAGACAGAGTAGTCTTCCATCCACTGGTTCACTGTCCCAGTTGGCTGCAGTAGCTGGAGCTGAGTCAATCTGAAGCCAGAAGCTAGGAACTTCTTCCAGGTCTCCAACATGCATGAAAAGGCCCAAGGCTTATGGGCCATCCTCAGCTGCTTTCCCAAGCCATATGCAGGGAGCTGGATCAGAGGTGGAGCAGTTGAGACATGAACCAGTGCCCATATGGAATACCAGTGCCAGTAACAGAGACTTAGTTTACTGCACAATGACATTGATCCAACTTTACTTCTTTGATAATCTTATAGATCTTGAAAAACACAAAAGCCTCTACAAAATTATCTCTAATGGACCAGACATGATGGCTCAATGGCTAAATCTTTATAAGCACTGGGATCCCATACGGGTGCAGGTCTGTGTCAAAGCTACTCCACTTCCCATCCAGCTCCCTGCTTGTGGCCTGGGAAAGCAGTAGAGATTGGCCCAAGACATTGAGATCCTGCACCCGCGTGGGAGACTTGGAAGAAGCTCCTGGTGCCTGGGCTCCATGCAGAGGAGGACTTCTAAGTCCCTGGTAGAGAGCCAGGTCCTCTGTCTCTTCACCTCAGGTTGATCATTCCTAGGCCCAACAACATCAGATCAAGCATAACGCCCCCTCCTATACCCTAGTTCTTGCTTTGAGAAGTTTGTATGTGCTGTTCCTCTAGCAAAGCTAGCCTTGTCACTGTCTAATCCCTTTACTTCTAACCACCTTTGTAGGCTTTCTTTCTAGTTGTCCCTTGACATGGGTCAGATATGACGCCTTCTGGTTCTATTCTACCTATTTGCAGAGACTAGGTTGGTACTCTGTACTGGGCTCCAGTAACTGGTGAGGCCCCTGTGTCTTAGAATGTATCACACTGCATTGAAGCTGTCCTTGATGTGTCTGCGCAGAACTTGCAGTGCCTCTAGGCCAGAGACCAATCTTTAATTTCTATGCCCTAGGCCCATGCACTAAGCCCTCAGTAAATGTTTACTGAGCACACCCAAACAGAGAAGGGGCATGTAAGGTTTTGCGGTGCTTCCTTCTTTACTAATGACTCTATGTGGAGATCTGGGTTCCCTGTGATGGAGGCTGTTGTCAGTCTAACTGCTGGTTGGTCACCCCAATCAAATCGGGACTCACTCCGTATAGCTTCTGCTGCATGCTGAGCATCGTGAGCAACTGTGAGAGCCTTGACTTCAGGAAAGATATGATCATGACCATTTTCCTGGAAAATAAAAATAACATTATTGAACACATAACATTTTTAGTAGGAAGTATATGAAAAACGATTTTTTTCCTTTCCCTTTATGGTGTCCAAAAATATGTGATTATCTGCTTGCCTAGGGTTTCCAAGCCACAGGGGTCTGGGTTTTGTTTAGCAGTCTTGGACTGCCTGAGAGCACAGAGAAAATTGCAACGAAATATTAGAGGGAAATGTGTATCTTTAAGCAAGAAGAAGACTCTAGAAGTTAGCAGAGCAACTGCAAACCAAAGGGGGCTAAGGTGAAGACCTGTTTTCCCTCTTCCTTTGTCGAAAGTTTGCAAGGATCTATCAGGGATGTTCTGCAAAACAAAGCTGGCTTTCTTGGCTCTGATTTTTGTGATCCAGTATCAGTGATCCTCCAAAAAGGTGGTCTCACCTCCCCTGGAGACATGTGGCCATGTCTGAAGACACTTTTGTTTGTCATAATGTGGGATGGGAGGGTGTTACCAAACACATTGCAATGAAAATGATAGCTCCCTGCCCCCCCCCATCACCATTACCACCACGGAGGAAGCCTCAGCTGGCCTCAAATGTCAGCAATGCCAGTGTAAAGAAGACCTACCCTAAGTGACAAAATGGGACTGACAGGGACTGCGTTTCAGAAGTCCCCCCACACAGCCCAATGCAACTGTGGTTTTCGACCGTCACAGATTTGACCCCCGGAGTGGCGCTGACCCGTGCCTGAGGACAAAGCTGGGACTGTGGCAGAGGCCCGAGCCCAGCTCTTGGATGATTTCTCTGCTATAATTAGTTTTAAATAGTCTTAACATGTTCTCCCTTCCCAGCTGCCTTAAAAAAAAAAAACTGAATTAAATAAATAAGAACAACCTCTAAAACACCCTTCATTTTTTTTATCATTGGCTTTTCCCCTACCTTTTCTTCTTTGTTGCTGAAGTAAAACACAATATCCCGGAGGTAGATTACCATGAAAGGCTGCGGCCAGGACCATGGGAGGCTCTAAGCCCAGCGCATGCCTCATCCTGTGGCCGCTCAAGACAGCAAAGCCCTCCAACAGAGACCAAGAGCACAGCTGAACTCTAACATCATGATCTGTTTTGGCTCCTGTAGGTGGTTCTGGATTATGTTTTTTGTGTTGAACACAGTGGTATAGGTTGGAAATCAGACTCTCCCAGTCCACAGTGTTGGGTTTTCCCCTCACAAAAGGCCCACATTTCTTCTTCTGTCAATAGCACAAGTCTCCATTTTCCTCAGGTCCTCGTAAGCAATAAAAATGCCACCATTGCCTTGAGAGTGCCATTCCACATGGTTGTGCCAATGACTAGAGTTAAATTGAGAGCTTTGGGGGAAAGACGCTTCTAAATCCATCAATGCAAGTAAGCAAATTAAAGGAAAACAAGAGGCCAGAGACAAAAATGTGTAGAGGATTTCTAGTTGCACTTCTTTGCTAGTCCAACCAAATATTCCTACAATCTGGAGCCAGCACTTATTATATGGACAAAGAAATACAGTTGTGGTTGAGGGGCATACGGAAATGAGGAAAGCTTTTTCTTTTAAGATTCATTTATTTACTTGAAAGGCAGAATTACAGAGAAGGAGAGACACGGGGAGAAGACAAAGAACTTCCATCCACTGGTTCATTCCCTAGTTGGCCACAACAGCCAAGGCTAAATCAAGCCAAGCCAGGAGACTGGAGCTTCTTCAGGGTCTCCCACATGGGTGGCAAGGGCACAAGCACTTGGCCATCTTCCACTGCTTTCCCATGCCATTAGCAGATAGATGTGAAATAGCTGGAACTTGAACCAGTTTCTACATGGGATGCTGGAACTGCAGCTGTTGGGTTTACTTGAGTCATTAGGGGATTCCATATTAGCAGGCCCATTCACATTCACCAGGCCTTGGGCAAAATATTTCCTTCATCTGAAACACTTTTCTTACTTGTCCACCTAGAAAAACTCCTAGATACCTTCAAAAGTGTGCTGGGATAGCACCAGACCTTTGTGTGTTCATATAACAGGTGCTCCTGGTGCCTCCCTCACTCCCCCGAAGACAGCCCTGATACCCCGCTGGGGAGCCCACGGGAAATGGCTCTGCAGGTCTGTGGTTTCGATTCTCAACTCTTTGGGGTTGAGGACCTCGTCTTTGACCACAGGAGCAGGTCATCCCCCTGTGGGGCAGGCAAAAGGGCTGTGTGCCTGATGCCCGGAAGCAAGCTCTAACTAGTGAGGAGCAGTGATTCACTGATACCCCCCAGGTTTCTAGCTCCACACACAGCATAGCTCGGAAGGGGGCTCTGCACTGTGTATCTCCAGGATGCCTGTAGTTTATCAGTGTGCCCCTGATGGCCTTTCCTTCCTCTCTCTCTCTCGCTCACTCAGAGAAGTGGATAGCAGCCAAATTCTCATCGCAGGGCTCACTTCGTGGGGGAATCTCCCATACAAATCTCCCGCATCACAGCACCCTTCCATTACACATGCTTCTGAGTATCCAGGGCAGACACTGCTCATAGGTTTTTATTGTTGGAGGGGAGAAAGAGAGATCTCATCCTCAAGTTCACTCCCCAAAAGCCCACAGCAGCTGAGACTGGGCCAGGCTGAAGCTGGGAGCTTGAAAGTTAAGCCAGGTTTCCCACATAACTGGCAGGGACCCGAACATTTGAGACCCCAGCTCCTGTGTCCAAGCGAACGCACTTACTAGGAAGATGGAGTGTCAGCAACGCTAATGTCATGCTGAATATATATGTACCAGGCACTTTACAGAGAGGAAGAGTGGGTGGAGAGAGGGAGAAAGAGATAGAGAGACTCCTCTTTATATTAAAATGGTAGATGTTAGAAAGCTGGCCAACTTGCTTTGAAATATTATGATGATTAAGAAAACAGGCATATGGTGAGAATTATTTGATACATTTCAAAATCCTATATTTGAGGATCCTAAAAGAAAACACAAATAACGCACAGATTGTATTGTCAGCACAAATATTTGCAGAAGTCAGTTATTTCTTTCCAACCTAGATTCTTTTTGCTCCATGAAGGTTTCAGAGTTTGCCCTTTTAGGATCAATGCACTATCACTGGATTAGGTTTTTTTCTTTACCTGCATACAGAAGTGTGTTTACCCTAAATCCCAAACAAAGCAGAAGGCGTGCAGGAGTTATAATCTCTGGCTCAGCATGCCCTCTGCGAGCAAGCAGTTCTGCAGCCATGTGGCCGTGGAAGTCAAGGCCTTTTGGGGTAACCCGAGGACGAAGACTCAGACTTCGGGTCATTGCTATCCAAAGGCTTTGTAAAGCCAGATGAGCTAGGGTCAACTCGTCTGTCCTGCACAGGATCTGCCAGCACACAGAGTGAGAGCTTCTCTTCCATTGTGTCAGGACCGTTGGAATGTTTACAAGGCCGGCGGCTAAGGTTAATGGCTGGGTGAAGTATTAACTCTCCCCCACAGGACCAGTGGGAGAGTGAATGTCACAGTCACCACAGTGTCTTAAACTCCATGAACTTCTCCACTGGGTCATAAAGCAACAAGTAAGACTTGTGCAACCCTGTGGAAGTATTTTTCCTTTCCACACAGTTACTCATGTTCTCCGTCCCCTAAGAACAACATGGTGGCCGTGAGGCTGTGCTCATTCATCAAGTGCTGGTATACTGCAGGGTCTGGCTTGCCCAATGTCCTGTGCTCTTTGGAGAGTTGGCTCCAAACAAATCCCAGGAAGGAGCTTATTACTTTTCCAAAACACTGGGGATCATCATGCAGACACAAGAGTAGAAACAACCTAAATGATCCAGTTGAAAACAAACAGCTGTCTGATGAGGAAAGAGGTTGCTTCGCCATTCTTCCCACTGTACTGAGGTCAGTTGAAGAACCTGGTACCACCTACGTCTACTGAGACCCATGCTAACTAAACAGGAATGACTTTCTTTTGTTTTGGAACAAGAAGTTGTCAATGCAACACCAATCTCACATAATCTCATACACTTGGTGCTAACATTAGATGGGCACCGATGGGTCTTCTGTTTTTGGTTTGTTTGCTTGTTTTTGAACCTCTCTTTCTTCTCTGTTTCAGAAACGATGGCTGAGTATGAGAGACGAGAAATAGAGGAAGATGAGATGCAGGTAGAGAACAGACTGTGCATACCTGCTCCCTCTTCATGCCCCCTTTTAACCTATTCATGCATGCCCTGGCGCAAGGTGCACCTCTGTGGTTAAACCACATCTAAGCGATCATCCTTGCTGGGTTTTTCTTTATATTTTAATTTCTCGAGGATTTGTGGATGCCCCTTTTCAGGGTGGCTTCCTGACCTCAGGAGGAAAGAAACCTGTGATTTAGTTAACATGTTGAGTGTGAGGAATAAATCAGTACTACCAAAAAAAAAAAAAGGCGGGGGGAGGAGAAAAGAAGTCAAGGTTGCTGTTGGTGAATGAATAGGAGTTGGATTGTTGGGCTTGTAGAGATTCTGTGCAAACATAATCCAGGCCCTGGCACTGAGGTTTGTGTCCAATCGTATTATCCCTCATCTTGTAATTTTGGATAAGTAACTTAAGTGGAAACATCACGGAGTGGACAGAGAATGGTTTGTGAAGACAAAGGCACATCTGGGTTTAAATCCTGGCTTTGCTACTTAAATAGATGGTGACCTTGAACATGTTCCTTAATCTCTCTGAGCCAGCTTCTTCATCAGTTGAATAAAGGGAGTAGCCCTTCCTTCACAAGATTTTATGAAGAATAAATGAGACGGCAGAGTGTAAAGTGTCTTTCACTTTCTGATGGATTCGTTTTTGAGCTTTAAAGGACAAATTGCACTTGCCATTTACTTGCCTAACAGTCCACTGGGAAGATTAGTTATTGAACATCCAGTTTTAGTGAGTAAAATTAGTCAGTCCACAAAGAATTAAGTAGCACAAATATGCAGCGGCATGAGGAGTGGGTACAATTTCTCTATTTTCTGGAAATGTGTTTTTATAGGATAAGGTAAGATTGATCAGGGAGTTACGTTTGTAGCATCTTCTCTTCATCACTAAGAACAGTTTTCTGACTTCTGAGGCTTTAGCGTGGTCCATGAGCACAAATGACTTTGAGGGTCTGTGTCATAAAACATTTGAATGAGCAAACTACAATTCCCTGGTTGACAATGTCCAATAAAAAAAGGCTCAAATTGGCCTCCCACAGATCAGGGCACCAAAGAAATAATGTAATGCATTTGTATTTTCAGAGAGGGGAAGCTCTGAGTACAGAGGTATTCGCAAACATTTTAGAGGCAGTCAAACTTCACAACATTTCAGGTTACGTTTTTGCAAACACAGCTGCAGGATTTTTAATGGCTTTGTGAGTAGAACCCAAGGATTCTTGCAGAATTTCTCTCCCTCTTCTTATGAAGGACTAAGACTGTTACAAGTTGTCATCTTCAGGAGAACAGTATCTCTGGGGATTTCTCTTCAAGAGCAAAGCTAATAGCCATGTCAATTTCTAAGATTAAAGAGAATCTTCTTATTTCTCAGAAAAAAAAAAACAAAAACACCGCACACTCCTCATTAGGCAGCAGGAAGCCAAGAGCTGCGCTGCAATGCTGTTCCAGGGACCATGTCCAGAACAATCTTAGCATCAGAGGTCCCAAACGGGACCTTATTTATGCAGAACTTGTCTTTCCCAAATGCCAGCCAAGGACCAGGATCTTTGAGCTTCAATAAATCTCTGGCTATCAAAATGTGCATGTATTTCACAACTGTCACAATTTATATCTTACTCTTACCACATATCCACACGTTCTCAGATTTCTCTTTTCATTTTTAAAAGATTTATTTATTTTTACTTTAAAAGCAGATTTACAGACAAAGATGTTCCATCTGCTGGTTCACTCCCCCAGTGATCATAATGATCAGAGCTCAGTTGATCTGAAGCCAGGAGCTTCTTCAGGGTCTCTCACATGAGTGCAGGGTCACAAGGCATTGAACCATCCTCCACTGCTTTTCCAGGTCATAAGCAGAGAGACAGATGGAAATGGAGCAGCTGGGACACAAACCAGTGCCCATATGGGATGCCAGTGCTTGGAAGTAGAGGATTAGCCAGTTGAGCCAAAGCGCTGGCCCCAGATTTCTCTTTTTAAAGAATAGATCAGGGCCCAGTGCAGTAGCCTAGCAGCTAAAGTCCTCACCTTGCACACGCCAGAATATCAGTATGGGCACCGGTTCTAATCCCAGCAGCCCTGCTTCCCATCCAGCTCGCTGCTTGTAGCCCAGTAGCAGTGGAGAATAGCCCAAAGCTTTGGGACCCTGCACCAGTGTGGGAGACCCGGACAAGGCACCGGGCTCCTGGCTTCAGATCAGATCAGCTCCGGTCATTGCAACCACTTGGGGAGTGAACCAGCAGACGGATCTTTCTCTGTTTCTTCTCCTGTGTGTATCTGACTTTCTAATAAATCTTCAAAAAAAAAAAAAAAAAAAGACCAGTTGTTGCTTGCTAATAATCTCAATTGTCAAAACTGTGTAAAGTTTACTAATGCCATTAGTTTTTAGCTCTTTTGTTAACTGAAATGAAAAGTGGTGAATATTTGAGAACCCTGTTGCCTATATGCATGTTTAAAACCCTCCTGTTTTTAAAAAGAGGCCCATACCAAACACAGAGCACATTTAAACCTTTTTCTTTCTTAATATCTATTGTTTCAGTAAGACAACACATCCTAGCACATATCCACTATAAAGTAGCAATTTTCCCATCATAATAAAATTAGAATGCCTGCCTAATACAGTTGCCTAGGATTTGACACCTGACTGTATTTTCTCACTGCTGTGAACTATTGAGGCAGTGATGGGGAGTTCCAGAAACTGAATCTCTGGCAGCCACATGGAAAACCTAGGTTGAATTCCTGGCTCCCAGTTTTGGCTCATGGGGCAGTTGCAGTCGCTGTGGGCATTTGGGGAATAAACCAGTAGATGGTATTCTCTCTCTCTTGCTCTCCTTCTTCTTTCCCCTCTTTCCAATTAAAAAAAAAATCAATCTATTTTCTAAAGTTCCACTGGTCAAGCCAAGATTCCTTTGGCTTTAATACCAAATGCCAACATGATGCTGCCTTCAAAGTCAGGTCAAGGACTGACCCATGACAGAAACAGAGATCTAGAGTGGACCTGCTGAAGCTCTGTTCAAGCTTGTGTTGTTCGCTGTGCTGTTTGAACTCCATGACCAGGCATCGTTTTCAGCAAGCAGTCGTTCCTACATTTAGAAACCTCAACGATAAGATTTATTGGGACATTGGGAATTTGCATCTTAACAGAAAGGCCTCTACCATAACATAACCCGTGTTGAGAATAAGATTTATGGTCCTCCTGAGAACCTAAATCATCTGGCCAATGTATCATTTCCATTAACTGGAATGAGAACCTTGCATGATTCTGGGAACTCGGTAGTAATCCTGCAGGATATACTGACATCTGGTGGTATCGATTAGACAAGTATGCATGGATTAATTGGCAACACTGTAATTAACATTATTGACTGAACTGTTTTTAAATATTTAGAACTCTTTCCGGAGCATTTCTCAGCTCTGTTTTAAAAGGCATTGATTCTTCCTCTAGCATATTTATCATCTGAGCTTATCCATTCCCCGTACTGTTTAGTAAAATGTTATGTTTTAACTCAGATTATTAATGCTAGATTAGCGATGATAGGTGTGAATTGTTAACTAATTTAGGACTTCAATTTTAATAATCTGGTCTCAATGATAATCAATTTTACGGTTTAGTTCTGTTTTGTTTTTGAAGACCAGTTGAACATGGAATAAATGTGATTTTTCTAGTTTCTTGCCTAGGAGCCAAGAGCAGAAAGCTGCCTACAGTAAAAGTGGGGTGTGGTGTGTGTAGCTTCATGCTACTAAATCATTTGACTTTTCAAAAATACATCTAATCAAATCTAGGAGAGAATTACCACTGTCTCCTGATTAGCATGATTCTCTCCAGAGCTGTCCATCAGGAGAAGTAAAACAATAGTTTCCACCCTGCTTTTCAGAGTGAAAAATGAAGACAGATTTTGACTTATCCAAAGTCAGTGTCAAGTCCATGAATAGAATCCGGGAGTTGCTAAATCTTGGTTCTTGCCACCTTTTGATGTGTGTTTCCATTTAAGATGAGTGACATGTAGGCAGTTGTCATGGTTTTAAAAAGATCTCTGTAGGGTCTGGCTTTTGCATCAGATTCTGGGCTAAAATTCTGTTTAAATTTTTGTTTCCTCTCATCTTTTCCTGGTTTTGATTATTTTTTAAGAGTAGTTGATGGTCTCATGACACGAGCCTTCTATTTTGTATTCTGAGTCTCGTGTTTTGAATTTTATGTGAAATTGTGGGTTTGATCTTTGACCTCTGTTTACTATAATACTGATTTGCCACTAATTTGATAGCAAGCCATAGGGATCCACTGTAAACATGCTGCTCACTTTACATAGCCCTGTTTTACTCTTAAGTGAAGAAATATGTGTGTAGAACATAATTGAGAAGCTCTTGCAGAAGTAATAAAAACCATGTCGGTTTTCAACTTCCCAGGTAGCATGCAGATTAATATAACCACTTTCTGTGACAGAAGGACGCAGAAGATTAAGAGGAAGTCATCAATGTAAATAGATATAACCTAGCACTTAATTGGAGCTGGGTTAGTATACTCACCCAGACACACAGGAGTGTGGAATAGACCACAGGGACTTGCTTAAGCTAGCTGGGGCTACAAAGCTGGAGAACTCTGATTACAGGTGTGGCCAGCGTGGGACGGATACCAGCCCTGAGTCATTTCATGCACTGGTCTTGAAGGATGAGGGTAATAGGCAGGGAATGGACAAGTTGGAGAAGGAGCGAGAAGCCTTGGCTGTGAGTAAGAGGAGGCGAGAGGGAACACTGTGAAGATGAAGTCGAGTCTGCACTGTAGGAAGCACCCAGCGTAGCAAGTGATGCCTCCAGAATGTTTCCCATTTAGCAGTCCTTCCAAAGGTAACTACTTGGGTCCCAAAACTGCAGGCAGAGAGGTGAGAAGATCTGGTAGGAGTTCTAAGGCAGAGCCTCAACACAGCCGCACCTCTGGGCGCAGGCCAGGAAAGCATAGAGCAGCATTGGCTCAGGAAGACAGGCAATTGGCCAGGCCAATGCTTGGGAGGGAAACATTGTCCTTTTCATTCCCCCATTATGCCAACTGCCTGTGAGTGACTGTTCTGGGAAATGAAAGACACAAAGGGATTGTCTGATCAGGCTCCATTCCAAGTCTTAAGTTCTCATAGGCTGCTCTATGTTATGCCTAGTTTAAGACTGATTTTTTCCTGTGACTCTGGACTTCAGCTAAACATGGAACCTGGGTTGTTGCTCTTGGAATGCTTTTATTAAATAGAAAAGAATTTGCCATTAAAAACTCATTTGTGATCATCAATCTAGTCTTCCATTTTCAGCTTCAATTTGTTTTTCATTATTCAGAGACAGCACAATAAAACCATGTTTGTCCCATGGAGATCCAGTGAGTCCTTACCTTCTTTCTGTACCATAAGAGGCAGCATGGAGGAGGGAAGAGGTAAGTGGTACACAGACACTCCCTCAAAGAGCATGCAGTTTCACGGGAGGCATGGTCCAGCATATGTGCAAAGTTACTGGCAATTGAAGAATTACAATGCAAAGCAAATATCCAACAAGGTAAGAGGTGGCTGATGGGATTCTAAAGAGGGGAGAGTGGTGTCAGGAAAAAAAAGATCATGAGTTATACAGGGGGGAGAACACTTAAGACTGGCACTTAGGAAAGATTCGCTAACAGAGACAGGGATCTGACTACAACTTGAATGTTGACACTCCAAGTGGAATGAATCAAACCAAGTGAAAACAATTCATGAATATGTTGTTATGATCCAGTACACAAGACTTTCAGCCCTAAGTCACCTACTGTGCTGTGCTCTCCAGCCATCCTGCCTAGCCTACCACACCCGAGCACGTATCTGTCTGGACAATGGGAATATAGCACAGTATTTGCATGAGAGGTGCTACAAAGATCAAGTGAGACAAAGGAATATGCTTTGTCATAATATCATAAAGGACGGATTAGGGAGTATCAGAAATTCTAGTCCACATTTGACTTTAATCCTTGCAGTAATAAGAAGTCA